>NC_084828.1:67719190-68022220 GCF_033115175.1 Lepus europaeus | reverse complement strand
GGTTTCAAAGTAGTAAGCTCTCAAATAGGCCAGTGTTGCTTCATGACAGCCCAGACGCCCCGCCACACACTGCCTGGGAAGAGAGATGAGGAAGACTCAGGAAGGACTTCACAGAGAACGTGCCATTTGAGCTGCTTTTATAGCACTGGAACATTTATTAGCAAAAACCTGAAAGCCCAAGAAAAGAGGAAGACAAAATGGTAAAGGGCATTTCCCCCAAAATATACATTTGGTTTTCAAAAATTGCCTTCACTTTTCAAGGTACAGTCTCCAAATACACCAAAGTATAACTTTTTTTTTTTTATTAGCAAACCAAGTTACACACACTATTGTTTCTAAATTAAAAAGTGACTTTAGATCTGTTTTTAAAGGGGATTTTTAAAAAGTATACAGTTGGGGCCGGCACCACGGCTCAATAGGCTAATCCTCCTCCTGCGGCGCCAGCATCCTCTGTTCTAGTCCCGGTCAGGGCGCTGGATTCTGTCCTGGTTGCCCCTCTTCCAAGCCAGCTCTCTGCTGTGGCCCGGGATTGCAGTGGAGATGGCCCAAGTGCTTGGACCCTGCACCCACATAGGAGACCAGGAGAAGCACCTAACTTCTGGCTTCGGATCAGCGCGATGTGCCGGCTGCAGCGCACCGGCTGCGGCGACCATTGGAGGGTGAACCAACAGCAAAGGAAGACCTTTCTCTCTGTCTTTCTCTCTGTCTACTCTGCCTGTCAAAAAAAAAAAAAATAAATAAAAAGTATAGTCGGCTCTCAACTGTGGATTCAACCAAAAGCAGATCAAAAATATCTGAAAAAATTTTTATCTGTAGACATTTTTTCCTTGTAATTATTCCTTAAACCATACAAACATCTACATAACACTGACATTGCATTAAGTATTCAAAGTAATCTAGAGATGGTTTAAAGTACACAGGAAGAGTGTGCTAATTAATTAGATGCATTATAAGCCATTTTATATAAAGGACTTGAGTATCTAAGATTTGATATGGGGGGCGGGGAGAGTTGTCCAGGAAATAATCCCCTAAATACTGAGCAACTAATTTATTTAAATTTCACCCACTTTCTCCCCTCCTCCAGAAAATGAGTTCTTTAGGATTTTTTCTTAACTGTTCCAAATTCAATGAACATTTAACATACCCACTTGGGAAGTGTCTTGAGAACAGTTCCATGGGGAGGAATGGTCTCTTTAGCTGTCTAACTCTGTACTTGATAAAACTTTCACTCAGCTTCTCTTACTCATCCACATAGACCTTTCTCTTGGCTGTCTGGAACACAGCACAGGGATGATCTGAGTCTGAATATGCCTAGAAGCTCACTACAAAAGTGAAATATATTCCGTGCACTAGACCTCCAGCCCACTGACACTTGTGTTATCCCTTTGTGCTGTCCATGCTGAAACTGTTTGGAAATAATACAGGAATTCCAGAGGTCAGGAACAGGCGCTGCCGGCTGTTCATGCATGTTACAAGTCACCTGAATATGAGGCAGTGAATGAAGAGGTACCAGAAAAAAGGATCTTTGGGGGGAAATAGAAAAAAACACTAAGGTAACCGACAGTGTACTAGAATACACATTTCACGCATAATAAAAATCAAAACAGAAAGGCAGTGCCTCCTCTGTCATTCTAAATGTGTTGGGGCTGGCACTATGGTGCAGTGGGTTCAAGCCCCGGCCTGCAGCACTGGCATCCCATATAGGTGCTGGTTCGAGTCCAGGCTGCTCCACTTCTGATGCAGTGCCTTGCTAATGTGCCTGGGAAAGCAGTGGAGGATGACCCAGGTCCTTGGGCCCTGCACTCACTTGGGAGGCCCGGAAGAACTCCTGACTCCTGGCTTTGGATCGGCGCAGCTCCGGCCAGTGTGGCCATTTTAGGGAGTGAAATGATGGAAAGAACCCTCTTTCAGTGTCTACCGCTGTTACTTTTTCAAATAATAAATAAATAAATAAATAAATGTCTTGTTATCCTTACAGCCAATGATCTAGATTATCATTTTCCTGAAGAGGAAACTTAGTCCTTCAGACTAAGAGAAGTCAAGCAAACTGCTCACAGAAACAGCATGCTAGGATTCAAATCCAAGCTCTAGTCTCAACCCTTAAAAATTATGCCACACTGCTTCCACACACAGGATATGAATCTCTAATCATATTTAATTTTACTATTTAGCCTCAGAACTCTTACATAGGAGGGATTCTTTCATCTTTCTTTTTCTAAATTTTATTTTTATTTTTCATTTTTTTGAGACAGTGAGACAGAGACAGAGAGAAAGGTCTTCCTTCTGTGGGTTCACCCCCCCAAATGGCTGCCACGGCCGGCATTGTGCCGATCCAAAGCCAGGAGCCAGGTGCTCTCCTTGTCTCCCATGCGGGTGCAGGGGCCCACGGACTTGGGCCATCCTCCATTGCACTCCAGGCTACAGCAGAGAGCTGGCCTGGAAGAGGAGCAACTGGGACAGAATCCGGTACCCCAACCAGGACTAGAACCTGGTGTGCCAGCGCCGCAGGCGGAGGATTAGCCAAGTGAGCCGCGCCGCCAGCCTTTCATCTTTCTAAAAAGCCTCATTCCAAGCAATATCTAGGCAAAAAGAGATTCCCTAATAGCCCAGCATCATCCTCTCAAACCACTCACCAGGCACTGTGGTAAAAGGTGACTCATAAAAGGTGATTTTTATCCACCATAACCAATAGATTACAGTCAAGCTGTATCTGTGCTAGGGGTGGCCAAGACCACCCCTAGGTTCAGAGATGTGCTAGAACTCAGGATTCAGCATACAGTTTTATTCATGCTTATGATTTATTACAGAGAAAGGATACCAAGCAAAATCACTAAGGGAAAAAAAAGGTACATAGGGTGAAGTCCTAGAAAATTACGTGTAGGCTTCCAAATCTTGTCTCAGCAGTAATAGCACATGTGAAATGCTGTCCATCAAGGAAGCTTCTTAAGATTCAGTGCCCATGGTTTTTACTGTGAGCTTCTTAAAGGGGCAGCCTACCTGGCACATAATAAAATTCCAGGTTTCCAGGGCAACAGATTCTCAGCACAAATCATCATGTTTGTACAATTTAAGCATTGCTGAATTACTCTGATCAGTTCTGGGAAAGGTGGAGGCCTTCTGCAATTCATGTTCCCAGGAGCCAGCACAGTGGGTTAAGCTGCCCTAGGGACCCCACATCCCCTATCAGAGTGCCTGGGATACAGTCCCGCCTCCACTTCTGATCCAGCTTCCTGCCAGTGTGCATCCTGGGAGGCAGCAGGTGATGGTTCCATTTCCTGACTCTCTGTCACCCCCACGGGAAACTCAGATCCTGACTCCTGGCTTCATCTTAGCACAGCCCTAGCAAGTGCAGGCATTTAGGGAGTCAACAAACAAACAAAAGCTCTCTCTCGCTCTACTTTTCAAATAAACAAAAATGAATATACACTTAAAGAACAAGCTAAAATATGGAAATATTTGCTTTAGCATCATAAGGTTTTCATTTACAAAAGTAAAACTTGTAGTTCAAATATAACATTGATATCCTGATTTTTTAAACTTTATTGTGCTTCAGCCATTTCTCCGATCATTTAAAATATATTTCAATAAACATTTCCTATTTTAAATTGCACTTTAAAATGAGAATTTTACAAATTTCCAATCTTAATAGTATCAAACAAAAAACCAAAATATTTGAGCTTTATTCTAAGGAATGAAATTAAGAGCTGGCAGTGCTACCATAGAATAAAGTAAATATCATTTAAATAAAAAATAGGAGATATTTTAATGGGAAAAAAAATAAGAGTTGAAGGAAGGAAAAAATTTCCAACCAGCAGTCAGTACTTTCTTCACAATTGCTACTATTTATGCGAATACATCATTAAATAAATACTTCTCTAATATTTACAAAACAGAGGTAGAGGGAAGAACCTAAAGTAGTAGAGTCTTTGACTAGCTGTCCCTCTTCCAATCTTCTGGATACATCAGTTTATATACCAACTGAAAACACGATTCTAATTAACTACGGTTGAAAGTTTATCAATTAAGTCATCAATAGTATAAACAAGAAGCTGAAGGTCCGCTTTTTCCTTCATTCGGTGATCACTGTGTTTTCGGAGGATTACGTCTACGTCCGTGCTGACGACTCGGTCAGCCACCTGCATGGACGTGTGCCAAGGCACGATGTCATCCTTCATGCCGTGCAGCAATCTGATGGGGCAGTTCACAGGGATAGGGCTGTGCAACAAGCAGTGGTGCTCTGCTTCTTTAATGAAGCTGTACTGAATGTGATAAACTCCTTCTTCGTGGTATTTTGACGGCATGGTCCACACCCCTTTCATCTCAACTTCCTTTTTCACCTATTGAGGAAATGAAAAAAAAATTCAAGTACGTGTGCAACATTAACACATTAAGTAGTCTTAAATAGTCTAACAAAAGTAGTCCACGAGTAAAGTGACAGAAATAATGAAAGCATAACAACCATAATCCTCAATAATTAAATACAGTGTGCAAGATACTGTGATTAATAGTGTGATAAATGGGGCTGGCATTGTGGCACATCAGGTTAAATCACTGCTTGTGCCACCAGAATCACACGGCCGTATAGGAGAGCTGGCTCAAGTCCTGGCTACTCTGCTTCCAATTCAGGTTCCCACTAATGCGCTTATGAAGTCAGCAGAAGTTGGCCCAAGCACATGGGCCCCCGCCACCCATGTGGGAGAACCGAAGGAATTCCTGGCTTCTAGCTTCAGCCTGGCCCAGATTTGGCTGTTACGGCCATTTGAGGAGTATACCAGTGGATGGCAGATCTCTCGTTCTCTCTCCATCACTCCTTTTCCGTTGCTCTTTTTTTGAAGCAAATAAATAAATCTTAAAAAAAGAAGGATACTGTGACACAAATTTTACATATATTATTTCATAAGATCTTGGCAATAATTGTTATTATTTGATTTTCATTAAATAAGAGAATTTAAATATCATGTTCAAAGATCAAGGTTAGTAACTATCATGACTAAGATTCAAACTTACATTTACCTAACTTTAATCCACAGCATCTTAAGGTGCTGCTTCACCTGGACTAAAAAAAGGGAATAAAAAGGACAATAATCTCTTGGAATCAGTACAAGTGTTATTCATATTTATATAAAATCAAATCTTAGAATATAAACTTAGATTTTGTCACAGCCATGGCTGGGCCAGGCCAAAGCCAGGAGCCAGGAACTCCATCCTGCTCACTCCCATGGCTGGCAGGGGTCCAGGCACATGGGCCATCTTCTGCTGCCTTCTCAGGCACAACAGCAAGGAGCTGGATTGGAGGTAGAGCAGATTGAACTTGAACTGGCACTCTGATACGGGATGCCAGTCTCACAAGTGGTGGCTTATCCTGCTGCTCCACAATGTTAGGGCTGAAAACTTAGCTTTTAAAATTATAACACTAAAAAAGTTAAGAAAAATAGCTTAAATGAGTGTGGGAAAGGGGAAGAATCGAACACAGAATTAAAAATAACAGTAGTTACTCTGAGACAATCATATACATGCTCAAGCAATTTTAGACTAAGTAGAAAAGTAGATAGTTTTCACCTTCTGGATTCCTGGGAATGAGGGAAAATGATTTTTGTTTTGGATGACAAAGTCATCTTCCAAATACATCCTAAAAATGGAACAGTATCATTTCTACATTTATTCTTTAAAAAAATTCAGTTATTTATTTTCATCTACTTGAAAGAGCAACAGAAAGGGAGGGGGAGGGGGAGGAAGAGAAAGGGAAGGAGAGAGAGGAGGAGGGGGAGGGAGAGAGAGTAGGAGAGAGATCTTCCAAGTGTTGGTTCACTCCTCTAAATGCCTCCAACAGCCAGGTCTGGACCAGGCCACAGCTAAGAACCAGAAACTTCATCCAGGTCTCCCACACGGGTGGCGGGGACCCAAGTACTCGGGCATCTTTTGCTGCCTCCCAGAATGCATTAGCAGGGAGCTGGATCAGAAACGGAGGGCTGTGACTCCAACTGACAATATGACGTGGGATACGGGCATCTGAAGCCAAAGCTTAACCTGCTCTGCCTGAAATGAAACAGTGCATGTCCTTTGATTCTTTGAGAGTTTTAAACATTTTTTCTAAGTAAAAATCAGGATTTTCTATAATGAATAACATATACTTATTATAGAAAACATGGGAAATAGAAAAAGGTGTAGAAAGAAATGAATCACCATAATCCTACCATATGGATATAAAAACAATTAATATTTTGGCTTATGAGGGTGGTTGTTTGACTTGGCAGTCCAGACACCTGTGTCCCACATTAGAGTACCTGGGTTCAATACCCGGCTCTAGTATTAGATGCCTGCCACCCACATGAAGGCCTGGATTGAGTTTCTGGCTACCAACTTTGAGACAGGTCAGCCTTTATAGCTGTAGACATTTGCGAAGTCTACCAGTGGACAAGTGCTCTCTACCTCTGTCTCTCTGCTATCAAATAAGTAAGTAAAGCTTATTTCCTTCCAGTACTTTTATGAGTCTGTTTTACATATATATAAAATCTATGAAATACAAATCTATGACACATTTTATATGAGACTATTACATTAAGTTTATTGAAAATAGAATAAAAGATGCTTATTTTGATAAAAATGTAAAAAAATTTATTTACTTGTTTTTAAAGATTTACTTATTTATTATGAAAGTCCAAGTTACAGAGAGGGAGGGAGAGACAGACAAAGACAAACATCTTGCATCCACTGGTTCACTCTCCAGATGGTTGCATGTCCAGGGCTGGGCCAGACCAAAGCCAGGAGCCAGGAGCCTCATCTGGGTCTCCCACGTAGGTGACAGGGGCACAAACACTTGGGCCATCCTCTGCTGCTTTTCCCAGGCCATCATCAGGGAGCTGGATCAAAAGTGGAGTATCCCGCACATGAACCAGAAAGGCACCCATGTGGGATGCAGACATCACAGGCAGTGGCTTTACAGGCTAAGCCACAACACTGGCCCTTATTTATTTATTTGAGACACAGAGAAAGAACAAACAGAATTCCCATCCACTGTTTCACTGACTACATGCTTGAAACAGACCTGGAGTGGAGCCAAAGCCAAGAGCTCAACCCAGGTCTCCCATGTGGGTATCAGGAACCAAAGTACTTGGGCCATCCCTAACTGCCCAGTATGCATGCATAGTTTTTAAAATAATCCACATTTTCCATTATTTTTGGAGGACCCCTCATATACAGTTTTCTGTGCAGCTTTATTTATCTAGTACATATATTCTGAGCTTTAAAAAATTCTATGAAACGGCCAGCGCCACGGCTCACTAGGCCAATCCTCCACCTGCGGAACCAGTACCCCAGGTTATAGTCCTTGTTGGGGCACTGGATTCTTTCCCAGTTGTTCCTCTTCCAGTCCAGCTCTCTGCTGTGGCCCGGGAAGACAGTGGAGAATGGCCCAAGTCCTTGGAGACCAGGAGGAAGCACCTGGCTCCTGGCTTCAAATTGGCGCAGCGTGCCAGCCGTAGCGGCTATTTGGGGGGTGAACCAATGGAAGGAAGACCTTTTTCTCTGTCTCTAACTCTGCCTGTCAAAAAAAAAAAAAAAAAAATTCTATGAAATGTTTTTAAAGGTAACATAATAAACTTAAGGTTTAAGATTTAGATGGCCATCTCTATCCTGCTGATACTTCCATGAATACCTTTAAGTATAAAGGATCACTTGTACAAAATCAATTGTTTGGAAAGATTATCAATAAGACTTGAACTAAAAATCAAGATGTGAATGGCTTTAAGGCTCTTGTAGTCACGTGACATTGAAGGGGATTTCTGATTAGAAAAACATGATGGACATTTTATCAACAATAAAGGAAAATTTCAGGAAAGAAAAGCCATGTACAACATGTTGGAGATTTTTAAACTTAAAATTTCCTCCCCAACACTATGATTTTTCCATGTTTAAAACTGTTACTTTCTTGTAAATATGGAAAGGAAAATAAGAATTTAAAAATATGTATGATATAACCTATCCATGTCTTTGTACATTTTTTTAATTCCATAAAGATCTGAGTCAGTGAAAAAGTTGTATCTGAAAGCCATACTTTTAAATGCCTGTCTCAAAAATCAATGAAATTCCATAAAAGCATAAAATATATAAATCTGTATTAATATCATGAATTTCTCTGAATTAAAGAAATGTAAAACAAACAAATGTTTAAAGCAAACATGATATTAATTTATCCTTAAGTTACTCAGGATTGTTCTTGAATTTGTATATATTTCAGTCATGGAAATGATGCTAATTACTGAAACAGAGAATAATAGCTTCTTTTTAAGCATTCCAGCCTAGTTAGCTCTGCTATCTGCTATTAAAAAATTGGGGTTCATTAACTGTTAACTTTATAAACTGCTGTATGTTCTGAAGCCCTCAAAAACAAAACATTCAAAAACAGCGAAAGTAGCGTCACCCAATGACAATGTACGGCATACTTAGGTTCTGTACCAAGAAACTCTCAAGGCACAGAGGTTCAGAAGCTTCAATTACAAAGGGCTTTGCATCCCAGCTGAGGCCCTCTAGTGTCCAAAGGAGGATACAAAGGTAAGTCAGTGAAGGGGGTCAAGTTCCAGATCAAAAATGTTGGGCTTAATATTCCCAGGGTTACAAAAGAGGGTAAAAGTCTCTGTTCTCTGGATACCAGTCAGGCTCACGGTGTGCCTATCGAAGGAGAGACGGTCCTGGTCCCTGATTTTTCCTTATGCATGTTTTTACGTTAACAAGACCTCAACATGCTTCTGTTCATGATACAGGGTTAGAAAGATATGTCCTGATTTGCAGGCTATAGATCTTCTTTGTCGTTTAGGGAGTATCTAAATTATCCACGATAAGTGATGTGGAAACATATACACAAAAAAGAAATATATATAGATCTTGTCATTTATCAATATAAAAATGTTTAATCAACTTAAGTCTGCCATGGCCTTGAGATAATTTTCTATCATGACAAGGACCATACCGAGTTAAGAAGATGGAGTAAGGAAGCCAATGTTTAGATGCAGAAAAAGGCAATGGTAGAAAAAGCATGAGAACAGTGAGCAAGTACAGCTGAGAAAAGACAAAGAGGGGGGGAAAGTCTGAAATAGGCAGTAAGGGCAAGGAAGAAGTTTTGTAAAGATTTTTGTCCTGATAAGGAATGATATGAGGAATCTGACTATGCAGACAATGCTGTTTCTTAAGGAGCTAAGAAGAGCAAGAACTAGAAGAATAAACAGATGATCTTTAGCACAGATTTCAATGCAGAACTTGAGGCAAAACTCAATGATATTCTACCACTGACATTTCATGTTTTTAGTGGTTCTCATACTTTACCCCAGGGGCTGATGTTAAAGCAGTTTACTGGGCCATGGCCCCAGTTTCTGATTCAGAGTAAAGCTCAAGAATTTGTATCTCCAACAAGTTCTCAGGTGGTGCTGATGCTGTTGGCAAGGGGACCATACTTTTTGAATCATTACGCTACACTGTATTCCTGAATTTCTGTACCTCAGGCCTGCCAGGGCCTTAGTCCCACAGATGAATTCTAGACTCCTAGAGAAAAAAAGGCCAAGCACTTAACTGACTGCAAAACAACAGAAAAAAACCCTGCCACTACTCATCATTTCTTTAGCTTTGCAGACAACTGAAGTGCTTAAACATGTGACTGGTAACATAGTATTATAAATTAATAACCTCAGAAACCTCACTTTTGCCATGACTTGCTGAATATGAAGTAATGAAAAACACTTTTTCTTAATAGGTGAGAATTAGGAGTAGAAAAAGAATGGCAAGTAAGCAAGCCAGGACAGGCGCATCACCACCTGTGAGGAACTAGGCTGCCTTCAGGATTAGAAACAAGTTACCCATTTGATTAGCCAGTCTAATATGGCCACAAAGTAAGAATATGTACACAAAGAGGTAATATATGATCCAAATAACTAAGTGTGATTAATAAAGAAAATACTGAAAAAAGAAACTCCAGGGGCCTGTGTTGTGACGCAGCAGGTTAAGGGACTACCATCTGCAATGCCAGCATCCCCTTTCAAAGCACCTGTTTGAGTACCAGCTGCTCTGCTTCTAATCTAGCTGTATCCCCTGCCACCACCCACATGAGAGACCCGGATGGAGGTCCTGGCTCCTGGTTTCAGCCTGTTCCAGACCTGACAATAGAGGTCATTTGGGGAATAAACAGCAGATGGCAGGCTCCCCTCCCCCCTCCCCACACACTGTAGCACTGCCTTTCAAATAAATCTTTTATTAAAAAATTTTTCAAAGTGTGACTTCATTCATGTGAAATATTTGGAGGAACGATTTGAAGGGACTGTGTACAAAAAGAAACCTTAAACAAGAGGTCAAATAGTTAAAGGTGGCTAAGAAATTATGTACAAAAAGACAACTAAACCACAATATGGGCTTAATCAGTGTAGTAAGTCAAAAGACAGAAGACACAGGAACCAATACTGAAAAAAAGAGGCAGCAGGGGCAAGTATTTGGCCTAGCAGCTAAACCACCCGTTGGTTTATTCACACTCCCTATCAGAACGATTGGGTTTGAGTCTCAGCTCCACATCCATTTCCAGATTCCTGCTAAACTGCAACCTGGGCAGCAGCAGGTAGTAGTTCAAGTAGCTGAGTCTCTGGCATCCGTGTAGGAGATCTGGATTAAGTTTGGAGCCCCTGGCTGTTATGGGAAGTAAACCAGCAGACGGGAGCTGCCTCTCCATCTCTCAAACTGAAACACAAAGAGGGAGCCAAGAATGACAGGAGGTATGTACCAAGGGTGCCAAAGCAACTTGTGACTTACCTCAACAGGAAGCTGATTAAACTGTGTCACCAGGCCATCTGCAGCTGTAGCTACACCAATAAGTGCTATGACCTTTTCTGGACGCGCAATTGCAGCATGAAGCATAAGCCATCCACCGAGGCTAGATCCAACTAGTATCTAAAATAAACGTATGAGGCTAGATTCACCTAGGATCTAAAACGAAAGTCTGAATAGTTTTAAAGAGGAATTCATTTTTCTTGAACATAAGGTGAATGAGCAGTTTAATAGAAATGGAAGTGTTTTTTCTCATATTCATCTAGCTCCCAGATTTTTAATAATTGGCACCAAGTAGAGTTAAACTATAAGTTTTTGATAATTAGGGCTATTATATAGGATAACTTACAAAAATAAAACTTGTACAAAGAAAATTAACTTGCTACTTAATGCTAGAAAGTGAAAATTATAGAATATTTTAAAATCAGATAACAAAACTATTAAACATTTAAAATATTAAATAAGTTTTCATATCTAAAGAAAAAGCATAAACATCATGAGATTTTAGTCAATAATTACCATATTTAACAAAAACAGTCACCTGTGGTCCTACAGCTAATTCATCAATTATAGAAAGAACATCTTTTCTCCATTTCCCCACTGTGCATTCTTCTAAGTTACCATCTGAACTTCCAACTCCTGAGTAATCAAATCTGGAAAAAGAGAAAAGCATATTTGTATCTAAGTATCCATGGACCTATTTGATTTTTTTGGTTTTAAGATAGCACATTCCTTATTATTATAATGCTTAAAACAGTAAAGCATCACAGTCAGCACCTACTTCAGCAAATCCTGCTGGGTTAAATCGCTTTCTCATCTCCCCCACTGCTCCCAGCCTCACCCAGTCATTATCATCTCTCCTCCAAACTAATGCGATTATCTTTTAGTAAGTTTCCTCATTCAAAATAATCCTTTTAAAACAAAAACCATGTCTTACACAAACCCTCTGAAGGCTTTCTATAATATATATATATATATATATATATTTCAAGATGTATTTATTTGAAAGGCAGAGTTACAGAGAAGCAGAGGCAGAGAGAGAAAGAGAGGCCTTCCATCTTCTGGTTCACTCCCCAGATGGCTGCAATGGCTGGAGCTGCACTGATCTGAAGCCAGGAGCCAGGAGCTTCTTCCAGGTTTCCCACATGGGAGCAGGGGCCCAAGGACTTGGGCCATCTTCAACTGCTTTCCCAGGCCAAAAGCAGAGAGCTGGATCAGAAGTGGAGCAGCCGGGACTTGAACTGGTACCCATATGGGATGCCAGCCCTGCAGGCAGCAACTTAATCCGCTACACCATAGCACCGGCTCCTATATTTTTTTTAAAGGTTATTTATTTATTTATTTATTTGAGAGGTAGAATTATAGACAGAGAGAGGGAGAGACAGAGACAAAGGTCTTCCATCTGCTGGTTTATTTCCAAAATGGTTGAAATCGCGGAGCTGGGCTGATCCAAAGCCAGGAGACAGGAGTTTCTTCCAGGTTTCCCTCTCCCACACAGATGCCTGCTTTCCCAGGCCATAGCAGAGAAATGGATTGGAAGAGGAGCATCCAGGACTAGAACTGGTACCCATATGGGATACCGGTGCTGCAGGCGGAGGCTTAGCCCACTACACCCAGCACTGGTCACTATAATATTTAATAATAGCCAAAGTTCTAAGTATGTACCAGTTAAGATGCCCGTATCCCACATAGGAAACTTGGTTTCCAGCTCCTGACTATAAGTTCCTGCTAAAGCACCCCCTGGGAGGCACAGGTGATGGCTCAAGTAATTGGGTTCCCACCACTCCTGTGGGAGACCTGGACTGAGTTCCCGGCTACCAGCTGTGGCCAGGAGTCGGGGGCATTTTGGGAGTGAACTGGCAGATGGTACTTGACCTTTTTCTCTCAAAACAAAATGCCCAAGTCCTTACCATATCTTGATCCCTGACCTCCCCTCTGATCTCCTTTCCTACTACTCTCCCTCCTTCTTATTGGATCCTCACTTTCCTTGTTGAAATTAGAGGAATACACCACACCTGCCTGCTTCATCAGCTTTCCCATGTAAACGGACTACTCTCCCTCCAGATACCCACTCAGCTCCTCCCTCATTTCACTCAGGCCTTTGGCTCAAATGCAACATCCCTGACGGGTCAATCTTTAAAACCATGCATTTCTCACCACTCTATTTCCTTACTCTGCCTTGCTTCCTTCATAGCACGGACTATTACAAAACACAGACGATATGTACATGATTCACTTGAGGCCTGTCTCGCCCACTAGAATGGAGGCTCCACATGGGCAGAGTTTGCTTTGTTCACCACTGCTTTCCCACTGACCCCTTCAGCACCTTGCAAGTGGTAGTGCTGAAGGAAAGGCGGACAGAATTAAATTCACCATCATCGACCCTCCTGCTTCTCCTTCCAAGTTCCTGGTTATCCAGGCTCCAAGTCTGTGTCACCTGTGTATTTTACCTCTCCTTCAAAGTTCCAACCCAATAAATTATCAAGTGTCATGCCATGCCCACCAATTACCCTACACCTGGTCACAGGCAACTATTCCCAATTCCCAGAAAAGCCACGTGAAAACTGAGCGAACTTCGCATGCTCTTCCATTACCTGGCATGTCTTTTTCCTTTTCCTTCTAAACCCCTGGTCAGCCTTTTGGGCATGTACTTCCTTTGAGGAACTTTCCTTGACATATATCCCCATTTAGAATCACTTGTATGCACTCAGTTAACACTTTTTCATATTTTGTTTTGTAATCAAGTTTTAAATATTTGTCTCCCTGTGACCAGCATGTCAGTTCACCAAGTGTAGACTGTTTTATTGAAGTTTGTTTTTCCAGGCTACGGAACACTGCCTGCCCTATACCATCATCCCTCATCCTCCTTTCTTCGCACAGTCACTTTTTTTTTTTTAAGGAAAAGGGTTTATTGGGAGAAACCCGACAGAAGGGAGGAAAGGGGCAAAGAGGGAGGAGAGCATAAGAGAGAGATTAAGAGACAGAGAGAGAGATCTAGAGAGCCACGTGTTCAGGAACAGGTCCTCTTAAACCTCTGGGGTGGGGGGAGGGCAGGCAGGGAAGTGGGAGCAGCCACATTCATTCCTTTCTTTGTGAGATCTTTGGTGGTTTCTGTTATCTTAAATGCAAACTATCACAGTAGTCTTCTAAATGTGTCTCTATCACTCCATGTCCAAGAAGATCTGCTTTATACCAGTTAGGCTTTTTCTTACACATTATATTGGTAGAATTACCTTTAAGGGCTCCCTGTGATGAGTAACAGAAAAATGTAGTGCTCTGGCCTGTTTTTTAAGATCACTATATTCTGGTCAATCTCAGGTTGATCTTTTGTTAACTCATCAGAAAGTACTGGTTTAGCCAAACTGATCAACTTGCTGTTCCTAAAACAGGCCCTACAAATGTTTCTGTTTCACACCCTACTTCCTGAATCCCTTCTCCCACCACCTTCTTTACTAATATCCTCTCAGAACTCAGTGCAAAGGAAGCGCTCTGAAGGAAAGCTTCCTCAGACAGGTGGCAACACAAACAAGAGTTTCCCATATGAACCGTCCATAAGTTTATTTTTATCAGTCACAGGTAATTTATATCCTGTCCTCAGACAGACAGAAAGGGCAGCCGGGAGAGGACACCCACACACACTCCCATGGATTATTAGTGAAGCTTCTAAAAATTTAAATGGATTTTTAGGCTGTTAGTGCTGGAAAATAACTCAAAAACTATCTTTAGTCCAAACTCCCTTTCCCCTCTTCATGACAAAATTAGGCCTAGTGTTTATGAACTGACTTGTCATGGTTACAGCTGCAATTCATTCTGGAACCCATGTTTCTTGAATTGCAGGTCAATGCTCTTTCTACCGAAAGACACTCTCCCGTCAAATAAAAGGCTAGTACAAATAAACCTCTTAACAAAGGAAGCAAGCTATTTTACTGAAATAATTGTGGGTATGAAAAATTAGGAGCTGTAAAATTAAGCTTCAGATAAATATCACCTTTTCCTATTTATGCTCATACATACTCAAAGTATAGGAGTGAAGGAGAAAACCCAGTTGGAACATAAATTATACAATACTTTTAAATACATGTGTTACATTTAAATATGCATTCTGGAAGTAAAATAATAAACAGTGGCCAAAGAAATCTTTAAGTTGTCAATGGAAAAATCACAGTATCATTTTAAGAGACTGCAAAAAAGCCAACTAGGATTATGTATTTGTTGTGACAGAGATTACTGCATCTAAAGAACTTACCACTAATTCCCTTCAGATGTCCTTTCCTGCTAAGTATTGTCAGTGAGGTACAGACAGTTAAAAAAGGTCTCTTAAAAGTTGATTTTTCCATGACCATGACCCTAAATTGTAAAATGAAAGTTTACAGACCATTAAAATAATCTATAAAAATGCTGGCATTTATTCAGTTGGTTAGAGCATAAGTAATTCTCCACTGCCATGCTAAATGGTAGCAATATTTTCTCTGTAATGTGTTGTTCCTACCTTATATAGGCGTGACCTAGAGATTTGCAAAACTCCTCAATTGCCAATGCTTTTGTACCATTCATATTAGAAAGATAGCCAGGGATGAAGATAATTCCCGGACTTTTGCCTTTTAGCCGCTTATAAGCCAGTTTTGGAAGGTCTGGTCGCTTAAGGAAAGAAACTGATGTCTTTGGTCTGCAAGCTAAACAAAGTACACAAAAACATAAACTGTAGTTTACAATCCTCTATATTTTCAATCTTAAACTCTGAACTGATGTTAAAAACTGTTTCTACTTAGTAGGAAAAACGAAAGACTGAAAGTTACCAAGACAAGTCTGTGCATGACAACTTTTTTAAAACTGTGTCAAAACCAGTACCTTCTCTGAGCAAAGTCCAATCCTGATTCTTCCAAAATACACAATGAGGCAGAAATTTCAAGGCAACAAAAGATAGACTTTTACAAAACTTTTTTCCTATTGCTGCTATGTCCTAAGCAGTCACAACTCAACACTAGACTTACCTACCCTAGTTTCAGCCCTCTTTCATGAGGCTTTTGTCTTCTTCTTTTTTAAATTATCATTTAATAGTTGAGGAGTTATCACAGGCTTTACTTTTTTGGGAAATGGCGGGGAGAAACAGGTTTGCTCTGCCTTTGGGAAACTACTTCAAAGGGGAGTTGCAATGCCCCTTTTCTTACTGACTGTTCCAATGTACAGTCAAATATGCCAAATTTTGAGGGGTCAGCATCCTGTATTAGCAAAAATGCATTCAGTTTTCATTTTCTTAGTTAAGTTTCTATCCTCTTCTTTATCACTTCCCCAAAGAGGAAATTTCCCCAAGACAATTAAAATTTATGTTGACAAGTTAAAAGGGGAACAGATTTTTGACATTATATCCATAAATCACCTCTGTACCATAAGAATTAGCTGAAAGCCTGGAGCGAATATTTGCTAAATACATAAACGAAAATTATACTGTTGTTAACCAACTGAAGAACCACACTCCCCTAGGAGTACTTAATACATAACATGCACTTTTGGTTTTGTACAATTAATTGTAACAAACTGATTACATCAGTTAAAATATTTTTTAAACAAAACTTTAAAGTTTAAAAAAAAAAGTCTCTAATGGCAAAGGTGCGTGGCAAAAGTGTAAATACATACAAAGCCTAAAAACAGAATTAAAAGGAAGACTATATGAGTATATAGGTCCATATTGGTCCATAGTCTAGTTTCCTTTGCAGAGTAATGCTGATGGCAGCATCGAGGTCAAACTAGAAACTGGGCTCAAGAAGAGCGCCTACCTACCCTTTCATCAAGTCAAGGGAGAGCAGGTCTATGCATTTCAACAAAGTCACAACCCGTAAACCACTCGAAGCCACCAATCATCTACTGCAGTAAATGCCCACCTTAACTTCTCTTAGTGTTGGCATTCAATGCAGGGAGGCAGGGAGAGCAGGCGCTCCTTAACCCGCAGGGCGTGAAAGGCCGGCAAGGGCCGGGACCGGACGAATGCCCAGGACTGTACAAAGTACCCGGAATTGGGGAGCTCGGAGAGGGGAACAGCACTTTTGAAAGGGGCGCCAAAAACGCACGGTGCAAACCCGTGTGTTCGAAAGAACGCATCCTAGTCTCGCCTTTCGGACACTAACCTGGGAGCCACCGTGGCACCTGCTGGGGCTTCCGTGCAAGTAACGGACTGAAGTCACGCTGGGGACCTAAGGAGACCGCTGCCCAGCTCCAGCTCCGACGTGGCACCCAAGCCGCCACGGCTGCAAGACCGACACCCGCCATCTTCCCAGCGGTCCCCTCGCCCCACACCGTCCTACCCAGCCGCGCAAGACGCACCGGAACCGAAGCTGCGCATGCGCCGCGGGCTGGAAGGCGGAACTTGTTCAAAAGCGGCCCGCCGGTTTCCCGTGGCGGAGGGTGTGTCGGCCTAGCGCGGCGCTCTTGCTGCTTCGGGGTCTAGTTTTCCCCAGGGCTGGTTTGGAATGTTTTGAGTGGCCTCGGCCTTCTCAGCCGACTGGTGGATATTCCAGAACTTGAATTTCACGGAGGAACGCGCCCTGACGTTCTGACTAAAGTAAACTTTCCGAGGACTCCAGGGAGCCCAAACGCGAAATGCTAGGCTTGTGGCATCGCAAAGTCCTTGCGACCCCTGACGGCTTCAACCTGTACCGACCACACTCTCGGGGTGCAGCTGCCTGGCGTGAATCGGCCCTTTGCCGCTTCCTCACCATTTTTCAGTGTTTTGCTTCAGTTCTAGTTCTTGACGTTCCTGACCTCTGCCTCATACCATGTGCAAAAATAAATGCCAGCAGATAAACGGTCTAGAGGAAGAATAAAACTGAGAGCAGTAAGCAAGCTTTGGGAGAGTATTGTACAGTCCCAGAAAAGAAAGGGCTTTCTTAACAGTTGAGAACCACAAGTCATAACACATTTAATGGGATATAAATTCAGGCTTTTTCAAACGTAAAAGATAACTTGTCAAATAAGAGGCTGGGAAAAGTCTGCAGCATAGATACGTTACTACTTCTACTCAGTCTGCTTCTGGAATTCAAAATCTTGGAAATAAAAATTATGTAATTCCAATAAATAGGCCAACAACTACGAATAGGAAGTTTATGTATGTAACTATGTACAACCTCACTCACTGAAAACTATGAATTACAAAAATACATGCCACTTTTTCCACCTAAGAGACTGGCAAAAATGAAAAGCAATTATTTGCAAAGATGCTAGAAACTGGCACTTACGTGTGGTTGCATAGAGTAAATTGCTAAAATTTTTTGTCTGGCCACATCTGTTCCAATTTAAAATATGCATCACTTTCAAGTCCCTTCCACCCAGGACCTTCCTCCCCATGAGTGACTACTTTTATAGGGGAGAAAAAAGGCACGAGTTTATAAGCATTCATATTAACCACTACACCATTTTTAGAGGGAAGCAGGATTTTAAAAACTGAATGGACAATAGAAAGATAATGGATTCATTTTCAATTCTCTTTGTATACAGAAGATCAGTTTAGTATATATTAGGTAAAGATTTCAACATTTTGCCCATATAGCAACACAAAGTGAAAAAACTACCATTGGATTACTAATTATAGCATTGAATAGCAATGTACAGCACATTAAAGACAGAGATCCTACATAATTTTTTTTTTCAAATTAATTAATTTTCTATGCCATTTCCATTTTAACACCAGGTTGTTTTTTTTTTTTCATTTCCAATTCTCTTTATATACAGAAGATCAATTCAGTATATAATTAGTAAAGACCTCATCAGTTTGTGCCCACACAGAAACGCAAAGTATAAAAATACTGTTTCAGTACTAGTTATAGCATCACTTCGCTTTAGACGACACATTAGGGACAGATCCCACATGGGGTGTAAGTACACAGTGACTCCTGTTGCTGATTTAACAATTTGACACTCCTGTTCATGGCGTCAGTAATCTCCCTAGGCTCTAGTCATGAGTTGCCAGGGCTATGGAAGCCTTTAGAGTTCGCTGACTTCGATCTTATTCCGATAGGGTCATAGTCAAAGTGGAAGTTCTCTCCTCCCTTCGGAGAAGGGTACCTCCTTCTTTGATGGCCCCGTTCTTTCCACTGGGATCTCACTCACAGAGATCATTCATTTAGGTCTTTTTTTTTTTTCCATGATATCTTGGCTTTCCATGCCTGCTATACTCTCATGGGCTCTTCAGCCAGATCTGAATGCCTTGAGGGCTGATTCTGAGGCCAGAGTGTTGTTTAGGACATCTGCCATCCTATGAGTCTGCTGTGTATCCCACTTCCCATGTTGGATCTTTCTCTCCCTTTTTGATTCTATCAGTTAGTATTAGCAGATACTTGTCTTGTTTGTGTGATCTCTTTGACTCTTCTGTATACAAAGAGAATTGAAAATGAATCTTTACATGAATGGAAGGGGAAAGGGAGCGGGAAGGGGGAGGATTGCAGGCGGGAGGGAAGTTATGGGAGGGGGGAAGCCATTGTAACCCATGGGCTATACTTTGGAAATTTATATTCATTAAATAAAAGTTAAAAAAAAAAAAACTAAGGCAACTTCAATCATTTGAAATTATGTTATTGCAGTATCAATGAGCTTTCCTATTAAAAAAATTCTGACAGGAGCCACTGTGCACTTGCTCCTCATGTGGGATCTCTGTCCTTAACGTGCTGTACATTTTGATTTAATGCTATAACTAGTACTCAAACAGTATGTTTCACTTTGTGTTGCTATGTGGGTGCAAACTGTTGAAATCTTTATACTAAACTGATCTTCTGTATATAAAGAGAATTGAAAATGAATCTTGATGCAAATGGAAGGGGAGAGGGAGCGGGAGAGGGGAGGGTTGTGGGTGGGAGGGAAGTTATGGGAGGGGGAAGCCATTGTAATCCATAAGCTGTACACTGGAAATTTATATTCATTAAATAAAAGTTAAAAAAAAAAAAGATAATGGAATAAATTACACTACCAGGGCTTTGGGACTACAGCTCTGATATCCTTCCAAGGTCTTGGGGCCTCCAGCATCAACCAGTCCAAGCCTTGTGTGGTATCTTTCTGTTTAAGTTATGGTGGTTGGTGGACTACCTTGAGTAAAACCATTTTAAACCCCGGTTGTAAACTGTGGAGCAAAGATTGATGCAAATTTTAAAGACGAAGTTTGGGTATAATGAATTCAGGTGTCAATGGAGTTTTGAGAATCTGCCCTATTGGAACATGATAGAAAAGTTGGATAAATTCAGACTAAACAGGTCTCTTTCTTGAGAGGTGTAGCGCCTCTCCAGTAGTGAAGACAGCCACTTGATTTCAGCACATACTCCAAAAGATGCTGAGTCATTTTGCCAGTTCCATTAAGCCTGTGACAGGTTACAAAGGCACGAAATCACAAGGGCAACGCCTCACCATCCCTTACATCTTAACAACAAACACTTCTCCCTGAAGTCTTCAGATAATTGTAAATATTATCTCAATCATTCCTTCCTCTTTATTTTGGTAGGTCTTTTGCATTTTATGTGCAGCAAAATGAAAAGTCTGGACCTGTCAGTACAGTGGGGGAAAGCACTGCACAAAAGAGCAGGGAAAATCATGGGCATTTTCTCTATCCATCTTATCAATCCACTAGAGCACAAAAAATCTATGGCTAATGGTAAGTGAACATACTTGTACTTCAAGTAGCTGCAAGTAAAAACAAATCTGTTTCCGATCTGGGCACCTACTGTCAATGTCGCCTTCCTTAACATACAGAGAGGTAAAAAGAGGCAGAGAAGGCAGTCTCTCTGAAATCTGCTTAGTTCAGGGGGACAAATGAAGTTCCTACCACTAAAGCCCCAGAGCTTCACTTCACATTTGCATGGTTTTTTTGCACTGTCAGACAGAAGGATAAGCAAACAGTCCTTGGGATGTAATAACTGCATGTATGCAAAAAAGGTAACAATGCAAGATGTTTTTTCAGAATTCCTCTCATTTTGTAGCAATAGAAATGTGATTAGTGCTTCTAATTATTTCGGTTTATAAACTACAAACCATAATGTCAGCACACAACAACCTTTATGTGGATTCTACAACTAACTTTGGCTGATTAATCCATTCTCCATCATGTTATAGTCAGGTAACTTTCAAATGAAAGAGTTTATTTTCAAATGTGAAATCAGGTCAACATTTTAATCCAAACGCAATATATTTAACACACATACTTAGAAGGTTGACTACATCATGCAAGCTGATTAGGCTACTTTTACAATCCTATGAAGAAAATACAGTACAAGAAAGTTTTATCTTTACATTACCAAAAATCTTAGAAATTATATTTCATTCTTTTAGACCATTACAGAGTTTAAGGGTGATCTCTGCAAAATTAGATTTTAAAAATGTCTTCAAAAATCATGATTTTTGTCCATTATTGTTCAAGTAAAACCTTGTATCATCCAGTTGAAAAATCTTATTATTGGCAACATGTACACATGTATACAAACCACATTGCAAATTTTAACAATGTACCCAAATTAGGTCTGAAAAAGTTTTATAGACGCTTCTAATCCTATCATTTCATCTTGTGCTAGTAAGTGACATCATCATTTTCTACTTCTATTCATTTATCTAAGAAAGAATACATTCATACTTAAAACGCACAGAACATGAAAAACTAAAATAAATGCATTTGAAAAACCATTTATAAACAGACTTGCCTGAAGTCATTTCATTCAACAAAAATTAATTTAACTCTAAAAAACAAAGGCAAATTGTAAAGAAACACATAATAAAAATAGTACATTTCAGACAATATGAAGTTGAATTTCATTTGCCTTTCTATAGAACTATACCACTTCTACAAATAAGTATTTTAATTGGTCTGTTCTTTGGTGAAAATGGAGCTATGATATTATAATTATGTCATGTGACAGTGCAATTAGCTAGTGTGCTCCATAACAAAGAGAAATCAGACAACTGAAAAGAAATGAACTACAGGGTGCCTTTATTCTCAGCACCCAGAATGGAGTAATCTTTAGCAAAACAAACTCCTGACTCCTAATTGCCCAATGTAACAAAATGTCTGCTGTCAAAGATGGCTTTTCTGAAAAGCACAGCTTTTTGTTTCTTCTTTTACATAAAGTAGTTTTAGATATATATAGTAGCTTAAGCTGTGGTCACACTGCAAAGTCAATTTCCTGGGCACTTGGTGGCATTATACAGAATAACACTAAATGCAGTTCATCACTTTGAAACTACAACTGATAAACAGAATTCATGCCAAGTCTTTGGTTTTGGTGTAGGACTTAAAAAAAAAGGCAAACCTCCCCAAACATATTCCCCTCCAAGCCCTTATTTGCTTATTTTTATAAAATGTTACTTAATAAAAAACCTGTTGATTACCAATAATGTCAATGCCAATTATTTGGGTGCTAAAATAATTCCATATTTCCAAGAACATACATACAGACATTTTGTAAACTGTTTATTCCACCAAAACCAACAGCTGATTTTAAAAAAATAGTTTGTAAGAAAGTTTCCTTTAAGTGATACTATTTATCAAAATAGTGTTTCTCATAGGAGCTTCAATTCTTTTGCTATTCATGATTAAGCTTTGAATTAAAACCCCTTTTCCTTTTAAAAAAAATGACTTCTCGTTAATATGAAAGGAACTCTGAGTGTATACAGTTAAAGGGATGGGTCTGTTGGGTTTCTCTGAGTGTGTACAAGTTAAAAGGATGAGTCTGTTGGGTCTTTCCATCTGGGATTGAATATGGCTTCATTCTTGTAAGAGATTATTGCAGTGTGCCCTGAACTGGATTCTTCCTCTGCTCACTATAACAAGAAGTGAGTGTAACCTTCTGCCCCAGTAACTATTACATCCATCCAGATCCGCATAGCTTCTGGTGATGGGGCCACCATATAGTAGATTCTGTCATGTGTCTTGACGCTGAAGGTAAGTAATGGATTGGGACTCTAAAATTCAAAAAAAAAAAAAAAAAAAAAGTAAAACAAATATCTTGAAATTAAAGCATTAAATAACACAAATATATGGGAAAGTTTCTTTCTCTTTAGGCCTTCTGATTTATAAAAGTTTATGTAGGTATTACTTTGGCTCCACTATAACATGTAACCCCTTCCTCAGAACTGACTACCTTTCTGGATTTTATGCGCAAAAAAAATCTCACACAGAACTCACAACTCTCTTAGTGGCTAGTCTGTTAAGCTGTAGCAGGTTATCTTTCTGATAGTAGGTGCTTAATAAATAGTAGCTATTATTCTTAGCTCTCCTAAGGTCCTAAGTTAAGATTCTCCTCATAACTGCACAGTAGCTCCATTTTAGAGTCCTAACAAAGTCACTTTACAGGGTCTCTAAAACCAGTATGTTTAAAACATTTCCTTACTTTGTCATAACTTTTCTTGGCCGGCGCCATGGCTCAACAGGCTAATCCTCCGCCTTGTGACGCTGGCACAGCGGGTTCTAGTCCCGGTCGGGGCGCCGGATTCTGTCCCAGTTGCCCCTCTTCCAGGCCAGCTCTCTGCTGTGGCCTGGGAGTGCAGTGGAGGATGGCCCAAGTGCTTGGGCCCTGCACCCCATGGGAGACCAGGATAAGCACCTGGCTCCTGCCTTGGGATCAGCACCGTGCACAAGCCGCAGTGCAGCGGCGGCCATTGGAGGGTGAACCAACGGCAAAAAGGAAGACCTTTCTCTCTGTCTCTCTTTCTCACTGTCCACTCTGCCTGTCAAAAATTAAAAAAAAAATAAAAATAAAACATTACCTTACTTTGTCATAACTTTTCTTCCTCAAAAAGATTAGCCATCCTATTCATTTCAATTTCTCTAGCACCATTCTGATCTTAACTACCCATTATCCTAACAACAAATCCAAATGGCTTTGAATCCAAAAATGTCCTTTTCCCAACTAAAATTTGCATTGAGATTTAGGAATTTGGAAAATTGATGTTTACCTTATTTGCATTCTTAAGGTGGTCATAATACACTTCTTCAATGGCTTGAAAGTATATTACTCCTTTTAATTTAGCTTCATGTTTATCTGCAAAGATAGATGAGTAGATGAGTATAAAAATACTTCATTACTATTGATTGACAGGAAAAACTAATTTCATTATAACTGTCATTATTAGGGGTGGGCAGGCAGAGTTGTTAAGATGCCACTTGGGACATCTGCATCCCGTATCAGAGTGCCTGGGTTTGAGTCCTGACTCGGCTCCCTACTAATGCATACCGGGGAGGTAGTACATGGTAGCTCAAGTGGTTGGGTCCCTGTTGCCCAAATAGGAAGCTCGGACTGTTTCTGGCTCCTGACTTGGTCCTGTCTCATGCTTAGTTGTTAGTAAGAATCTGGGGAGTGAACTAGTAGATGGACACTCTCTCTCTCTCTCTCTCTCTCTCTGTCTTTATATCTTTGCCTTTCAAAGGAATAAAATAATAATTTTCATCACTGAAACATTTGTATTTAAGTGATTTAAGATTAGTGATTCAGGTAATCTGAATTAATGCATTAGCACATTCTATATTAAAAGACAAAACAAAAATCAGATCACCAGCTCCAAAGCAAGCTAAACTTTGTCCAAGGCTCATCAGCAAATCAGTAGTCAAAAGGTAGTCCAGAATGACTGTCAGTTTAGCACATGAAGTGTACACACTATTGACATCATACAAATTATTCCCCATGTTCTCCAAGGCTATCTTGGAAATGGAAACATTAATATTTAGCTCTGTTATAATTATTTTTAATAAACATGTATTTATTTGAAAGTCAGAGTTACACAGAGACAGACAGAGAGGTCTTCCATCTGCTGGTTCACTTCCCAGATGGCCACCAACGGCCAAGGCTGGGCCAGGCCAAAGCCAGGAGCCAGGAACTTTTGGGTCTCCCATGTGGGTGCAGGGGCCCAAATACTTGGGGCATCCTCTGCTGCTTTCCCAAGCACATCAGCAGGGAGCTGGATCAGAAGTTGAGAAGCTGGGACTCAAACCAGTGCCCATATGGGATGCTGGCATTTCAGGAGGTAGCTTAACCTATGCCACAACGCTGGCTCCATAATAATTTTTTAAGTTTCTATTTACTTATTCATTTGCTGGAGAGGTTGATGGAGAGTGGGCTTTTTTTTTTCTTTTTTAACTTTTAATTTAAATAGTATTCTGTGTTCCTTTTATATCAGACTTTTCCAGCAGACTTGATGTTTCCTTGTTTTCAACAGAGCTTCATGCCAATAATTTGCTATCCTTTCAATAAAACATTTTCTAAAGTGTCTCCAAAGACTTCATCAGGTTTATTATAAAAATAAAATATACAACAGAATAAAAACAAGAAATACATCAACCAAATAGCACCACTCTGTGATCTAATAAGTTCTTGAAGTGTTTCACTATTTAAACTCTGCAAGGAGAGGGACCAGTATTGTGGTGCTGTAGGTTAAGCCGTCACTTGTGAAGCTGATATCCCATCTTGAAGTACTGGTTCGAGTCATAGTTCCTCGGTTTCTGAGCCAGCATCCCGTTATAATGTACCCAGGGAAGACAGTGGAAGATGGCTCACGTATTTGAGCCTCTGCCACCCACGTGAGAGACCAGAGTGCAGCTCCTGCCTCCTGGCTTTGGCCTGACCCAGCCTCAGCTGTTGTGTCCATTTGGGGAGAGAAATAGCAGATTGAAAATATCTCTCTGTCTCTCTCCCCTCACCATGTCATTCTGCCTTTCAAAACCAACTCATCAATAAGTCTTTAAACTCTGCAGAGATCATAATGTATGTGAGAGTACTAAAGAATTTTAAAAATGTGGATTAAAATGCTGGGAAAGAGACAATCAAACTCTGTTGATGGACATGCAAATAAGACAGCCCCTTTAGAAATGCAACTGGTAAAACACATACAATTAAAAATGTAAACGTCCTCTTGGCAACTTCTTCTAAAATTGTATTGCATAAAGATCTACTCCAGCTTGTGCAGATGCACACATGTTATGGCACAAGGCTGTAGAAGACCTACTTGAGCTTAAACAAAGGATTGAGTTAATTACAGGCCAGCCATAAGTGGAATTTCCACCTCCACTGAAAGGGCTGAGGTAGATCCGTATATGCTTATAAGAAAAACATCTTGAAATATGATTATTATGTGAAATACAGTATGAACAGAGGGGTAATTTGGTCTCAACTGTGTAAAAGGAAAATACTTTCAGTATTCAGTAGGTATAAAATGAAGATAAGTCTGAAAACATATTTCAGGCTTAACAGTGGGTGGTCAGAACTTTTGTGATGTAAAAAAGACTTTCATTAAACCACCTTTTTATATTTTGAATTTCTTGCTGAGTAAATGTCCTTTTTTCCTAAGAACAGCAATCAAAAAATCATGTGAAAACATAATGGCCCTGAGAGAAACAGAAAACACTCCTATCTGATTACATTTACGGCAGCATTTCCCTAACTTATCTCAAAGTGGCCATAGCTTTGTGTTTTTTGTTCTTCCGTGGGAGGTACTCTCTTCATTTATACCACGCTGAGTGGGTTTCAACCTATTTCTGTGAAAGAGAAGGATTGTGTATCTCTCAAACACTTGCTAGAATAATTGCCGGAATGATTCATAGGAATACAATGCTTCGGGTTTTGAAAACAGATGTAAAATAAAATGTGAAGATAAGAGTAAATTATGTTAGTATTTCAAGTAGGCAGAAAAACAGACTTTTGTTTGCAGGGAACTTCATGTGAG
The DNA here is from genome assembly GCF_033115175.1 of Lepus europaeus. Taxonomy (NCBI): domain Eukaryota; kingdom Metazoa; phylum Chordata; class Mammalia; order Lagomorpha; family Leporidae; genus Lepus; species Lepus europaeus. The sequence goes on along the minus strand of NC_084828.1, from coordinate 67,995,742 downwards.
AAAAAACTCTGAGAATGATGAGCTTCCCAACCACGTGGTGGGCTAAGGGAATCAATGATAGTGTTGCAAGCAGATGAGAGAATGCCATTCATTCTGTCTCCCTCAGGAGCACTGGCCCATCAATTCCCAGACCTGTTTTCTATGCCTCTGTTTTCTTTAGCGACTCTCCTACTACTGTTCCTAGTTAGTATGCAGGGGCCCATGGAGAGAGGCCAGGGTCGGAGGACTGGGACTGCGCACTTTGGCACTCAAGTGTGTGACTCCTTCATACCTGCAGGGCCATCTACTTGACAGACAAACTGAAGGGGTGTGGCTCCCGTAGGATCAAGCCCAGCCTGCACTGCAGCCTGGGGCCTGGGCTTATTGGTGGTTGAAAAAGGGACAAGGGTAGTAGGGAGTGACTGAATCCAGAAACTGCAATACGGGACGCCAGGCTAGACACCTGCTAGCCAGCCACTGACTTCTGTAATGACTGACACCCACTCTAAGGCTCCTTATTGAAAGTCATGTATCCCACCTTCCTCACTCCAATTCTGGAGTTCCTTGGCCAGTGTTTCCTTTCTTCCACAGATGCCTTGGTTTTTCACACCTATCCTCATAATCTCATCTCACCTCATGGATTAAATAAGTGCCCTTTAGTTTACACATATTACCCTGATTCAGTTCATTATAGTGATACAGATTCCTGTGGATGCTCATGAGTGCCAAGACGGGGTGTTTTTATAGCACCTAGTACAGAACTACTTTTTCTTAGCAGCTAAAAGCAGAGTACAGCTGCTGCCCTGTGCTAATAATGCACATATCTCATATATGACCAAAGAGTAAACAGAAGGCTTCTTAATAAGCACACTAGGTTACACTCATATTCTAGTACTTAGAGTATGCTTCTCATAACCCACCATTTAAAAAACCCCAAAATATTTCAGTCACTTAATATAAGGATATTTCAAAAATTTGTGGAAAATGAAATTGAAAAATGGTTATGGGGTGGGTGTTTGATGCAGGAAAATGGAGTGGAAAAATTATGATCTCATTATAATTATTATCATTGGGGTGGGCATTCAGCATAGCAATTAAGACACTACTTGAGATACCTGCACCCTATATAGAAGTGCCTGGTTTGATCCTCAGCTCTGTTCCCTTTCCAGCTTCCTGCTAATGCTCACTCTGTGAAGCAGCAGGTGACAGCCCAAGTACTTGGGTCCCTGTCACTCACATGGGAGACCCAGGCTGAGTTCCTGGCTCCTAGCTTTGGCCTAGTCCAATCCTGGCCTAGCCCAATCCCGGTTGTTGCAGATAACTGGAGAGCCAACCAATGTATCTCACTTTCTTTTTCTCTGTGTGTGTAGCTTTGCCTTTCAAGTAAAATGAAAATAACTTCTTTAAATTTTTAAATGTTTATTTTTGGGGCAAAATATTCTGAAATCCATGCGTAGTTTTTCCATGAATTTTTTAAACTCTGCATGGATTTCAAAATTTTTGCACTAAAATAAACTTAATTCCATTTTCTCATGGAATTTTTGAATACCCTTTTACTTACTTACAGAGTAGTTTATTGGTGAGCTTTAGTCTCTGTGTTTAAAAGTCCACTCTAATTTATAAGCTACAGTTGAGTATTTTTCAACTAGGGCTACCTCACTGTGTATGACTTAAAAAGAACAAACAGCAATAATTCATCAATGGCAAACCCCCTTCAAAAGGTAATATTTTGATCTAAAAATAAGTTCCATTTCATATTTACTAGAACTTGAATTTATTTCAGAACCACAATAAACTAATTCACACTTTAAAAGCTAAAACATAAGGTTTAGTATTTCTGGAAAGGAAATTCATATCATATGGACTATAAAACCTGAATATAAAGAATGTACAACCTCAGAGCTAACATTGCCATTAATGTCTCTAAACTGCATTTCAATTGCTTTTGCTCCTGAGCAGGTGCTTCCTGATTTGAAAACATCTCTCAAATTTTTTGTCACCCACCTGCATAGTAAGAGAATGTTCGCTTGTTTCGGTCAAAAACAAACCAGCGTTTTTTCCAGGTTTTAATTTTCCCACCCATTTTGATGAGGAATCCTCGGCAGGTCTTCTCTGTGATGGACACATGGTAACAGGTGTCAATATTGTGGCCAGCAGTCTCCACGTGGCTCCGCAAATCGAAGTCTTCCTTCCGGACAGGCAGATAACGTGTCAGAGGACGAGCCTGGAAGAATGCAAAAACCCATTACATCTCTAAGGAACTATCTGCCTGGTTTTAGGTCACAGAGGTTGAGAAACAAGAACTGTCTGGGAAGCTGAAGCTTTACAACGCCCTGGTAACTATGAGAGCTGAAGACAAACAAAGCAGTTATCGTTTGTTGTCTAAAAAGAGAATGCTGCAATGTGGGGGTGGGGTGCACACACCCAGGCCAGGAGACTGTATTCCTTGAGCTGGGCAGATGAAAGAATGGAAAAATGTCAGTTATCTCAGCCTAAACAAGCCCAGGGGAAACGAAGCATGAAGCTGACAGGGCTGTGTGTGCCCTGGGGATGAGGACTGCTCTCCTGGGAGGTGTCCAGTAGTCCCTGCCACAGCGTAGCAATAGTTCTTAAGAAATCTCAGACTTGACATGAGAGGTTGAACGCTGTTTAGTACATACAACTTCCACAGGACCTCCCCAACACTGCCAAAGGTATAGGTGTCTGCTATACAGGAACCCACTCATAGCAGTTGAAGGCAGAGATGTGTGAAATTAAAGTAAGTGGGATGAAAGCTGTGTCTAAAGGAAGAAGCTGTCCAGGGCCAGGCACCGAGGTTATGTATTTATTTTACTTTTACTCCTGGCTGGGGTAAGATACTGCCAATCTAAGAAGCATGCATCACCAAGGGCAGGATTTCTGAATGGCTGTCTTGTTAAATAACCCCACCCCTTGGCCCGGGGCTTGGGGAGGGAGGTGAGCGAGGGGAATGACCTAATCATATACTTGGAGCCGAAACTTATAATCAGGATGAAAATAGAGTTGTACTTCTTGGTTTGGCTTCAGATACTACAAGGCATGGATGACCTTCACTGCGAATTAAAATTTGGCAGAGGCTGTACATGATGAAATCACATGAACAAGTTTTACTTACTATTTTCCCTTCAATATTTTCCCTTTGATTTGTGGTACTTGGCTGCAGACAGATGCCAGAGGCTTGCTGATACCACAAAGCTCACAAAGCCTTAAAGATAGCCTCTAATCACTGACTGATGGTGCTCAGAAACTATGACGAATAATGGAAATGACACGTTTGCTTGTGAGTCTAGTAAACCTTGGTAAAACTGACTTGAGTCTTAAGTTACACGGTACTTAACAAAACTCTTCTTTGTACTCAGAAAACACACATTATATAAGCAGCTATCGTGATAAGAACAGAGATTTCAATTCTACAATGACCACTCAATTTGTTAACAATTCTACCAAGAAACTGGACTGCTTTGGAATTTTTTTTCCAAAATATGGCTTAATAGAAACTCTTCCCTTCCTCAACTAAAAGTTTTAGTTTGAGTATTTTGTTTTATTTTAAAGATTTATTTGTTTGTTTGTTTGATAGGCAGAGTGATAGGGTGAGACAGAGGGAGAGAGAGACACACACACAGAGAGACAGACTTAGAGAGACAGAGAACTTTCACCTGCTGGTTCACTCCAAATGGTTGATGACCAGGGTTGGGCCACCCCGAAGCCAGGAGCCTGGAACTCCATCTTGGTCTCCCAAGTGAGTGGCAGAGGCCCAAGTACTTGTGTCACCTTCCACTGCATTAGCAGGGAGCTGGAGCAAACGCAGAACAGCTGGGGCTTGAACCAGTGTTTATATGGGATGCCAGTGTCACAGGCTCAGCCTAACCCCTTGCACCACAATGCCGGACACTGGTTGTTTTATTTGTTTACAGCAGAAAAACCCAGCTGTAGTTTTCAAAGTTGTTAAAAAAAAAATGCTCTCCTTTAAAAAGTACTCCAAAGAATGAGTAGAAGAAAAAGAACCTCTCCCACCAAAATGCTCCATGCATGCACGACTAGAGAAAAGTGACATTTTGTTTGTAGTTCTCTTAACATTTTGAAAAAGACACTTTTTTTTTGCACACAGGCACACATCTGTCTCTCAACTGTTACATGTCAGGTGCTAATACACAGTGCCCTAGAAGGCATCTTCAGACACAGACGGTTGTCTTCTACAGAAGAACCACGAGGGGGCAACCTATTCTTATCCATTCGATCGGCCGACCAACCTGTGCTCTTTGTTTCTCTCTTATTTTCACTTCCTTTTCTATTAACTTCTGTCTCTGGCTGGTTTCCTCCTGCAGCCGTTTTTCCAGGAGTTCTCTGCGCCGTTTTTCTTCTTCCAGAGCTCGTTTTTTGGCTTCCATTTCCCGTTCCTAAATATCATTAAGATATACTGGTTATGCTTGAATGGTTCCAACTAACACCAAAAAGAAAATTCTCACTAAACAATTCTTAGGTTGCAATATATACTATCTCTTACAATATATAACCTGGACAAAAACAACCCATCTTCACCTCTTAATTGCTTTCAAAATCGTCATGTGCAGAAATGTAACCACTAAATGAAATTAACAATTCAATACTGGCTTTAAGTGGGAAAAATAATCCAGTTTGTGACTATATTCAGCCACTTCATGTTAGGATCACATCCTTCCATGTTTTAATAAAAGCCCCCATATACTGTCACTCAACACTAGTCATGCTATTTAGCCATTCTTTGGACTACTGTCTTCTAACTGAAGGCTATTGGTCCTTGCAATTCCTGTTGTTGCTCTGCAGCTTCCTGGCTGAAGGTCACAGAGGAAGCACATGGGGAAGCTGGAAAAGGAAAGGAGGTGCCCTGTAGGGCAGGATGCAAAGGCATTTTGGGGATTCCTAAGGAAGTTCAGATTCTGGCTTGAAATACAGTCACAATAATGTGGGATTTTTTTCATATTACAATGGTGCAGTTAGCAGAAGCTGGGAAGAAAGGGAGAAAGCACGGACACGACATCCCTCCCTGTACTCTGGCAGGAACACAAAGAGGCTGTCAAAGGGAAAATACAATGCATTCACTTCAGTCTGTCGGCACTAAGTGTATATTTCAAGTTACGGGGAGCTGTAGCACAGTCCCCAGCCCTAACACCTTTACTTTCCAGATAAGAAAATGAGGCTGTGAAACACTGAGTGACTCCTCCAACATCACACCACTTACTAAAGCTCTGTAAGGAGGAGAACTTTCTGAAATCAAACACAGGGCTCTGACATAAGGACAGGGAGCTTACCCGGGATTCAAGCAGCCTTGTTTTTTCTGCGTGAGCCTGCTTCAACAGTCTCTCCATTTCTTCTATTCTGGCAATATTTGAAGTGCTGGCACTGAAATCAATACAAAAGCCTTTTAAGAATATTGATACAGATGTTCAACATTTTCTATCAAACACACACATGCAGGGCCAGGGAGGTGCATGACAAAATCCAAGCATATAGAATGTAAAGGCTGTTACTTATGAGTTACTGGCCTGCAGAGGCAAATCAGCTCAACTCTGAAAATTGTAGGTGACACTGACTTACTTCAGTTTAGGAGACAAAAAAATAGGCAAGCAAAATAGTGCCAATGTAAGCCATTTCACTCCTAAGTAAGTCAAAACCAGATCTTATAAGGTGTGACTTCAAAATGCTTTCTCCAAAGTCTAAACATGATGGCCAGTGGAGGTCTAACCATCAGTCTACTGATTGGGAGATGTCAGACCAACACAACTGTCACCAAGGTTCTACTTAAATGACACTTTGAGGAGGTTTTGATGGCAGTTGGAAGTGGCTTTTATTCCACTGGGAATATGTACCACTGTTGCTTTTTTGTTGTGCCTTTGTACATGAAAGTGTTTTATTTCTTGAGTGATGATGCCAATTAAGAATGACGTTAAAGGTGCAATGGATGGGTGCTGGTCAATTCTGTGAAGAGTCTCCACCCAGCACACCAATATGGAAACTGTACAAAATGAGTTAAGAGCTTCAAAACAAATGTGAGAGCCATTGCCCAAACGAATGAAAGGAGAAACCCCAGGGCGTGAAATCTGCAAGAACAGTTAGGATAACCAAAAGAGAAACAGAAGAGTTTGGAAATGTTTAACATAAAACAGAAAAGTTTATTTTTTACTTGTTTACATTTTATTTGACTATTCTAAAAAAGATGGACTATGGCCTAGGTCAAAGCTGATTTACTCTGATGTTTCAGTCTTGTAGAACCAACACTATTTCTTATGCATGTGTATCATGGTTTACTCCCCAAACAGCCCACCACAGATGAGGCTGGGGCCAAACTGAAGCCAGGAGTCAGGAATTTCATCCAGGTCTCCTATGTGAGTAGCAGGGGACCCAGAATTGAGCCATTATTTGCTGCCTTCCAGGGTGCACAGTAACAGGAAGTTGGATTGAAAGTAGAGACAAGATTTGAACCCCAGCACTCCAGTATGAGACCGAGGCATCCCATATCCCTGCCCCATATTTATTTAGACTTTAATGTTTGCTTGTTTTTTTTTTTTTTTTTTTTTTGCTTACTTGTCTTTTTCCCCTCAGCTTTACTGAACATATGTAATTGACGAATCCAAGTTATATTTATGGCACACAATGTGATGTTTTGATATTTGCATACATTGTAAAATGACAACTATAATCAAGCTAATTAACATCCCCATCACTTCCCTAGTAACATTTGGGTGTGTGTATATGTGTGCGATGAGACACATTTGTCCCTTAACTTTTCTGTGACAGCATGATTGCCGAATAATTCCTGGTAAGCAGTTGCACATGGCCATGTTCATTGTACAAAGTTGCTCCACACAGAACTAAAATTGCAAATAACCAATCCCCAAGGCCAGAAATTACATTTTAGCTCATTGTGCTAGCAATCCTCTAAATGCTAAAAAATCAAAGGGAAGGTAGAAGATGCCTGTAGAAAGTTGAATGTAGAAGGGAAGAGAGAAAAACAGGCTCTTCCCTTCGGCACTACCATCAACCTTAACCTGTCTGCCCCATCATACTATATACAGCACATCCATAAAGACTTAAACTGAGCAATATATATACCACTTACAGTAACTTTGAAATAATTATTATGTTGCTGAAAGATTTTCAGAATCAAAAACTTGGGACTTAAGAGTTAACGAAAATTTATGTGACTCTGAGATAAGCTTTTATGCATTATTATGAAGGAAAATAATGTGAGGAACATGAGGAAAGTCAGTAAGAAGGAACCAACTCTTCGAATGCAAATTATAACAAAGCATCCATAATTGAGGACTTCTTGAAGATTGGTATGAAGAACATTAAATGACTAAAGAATTTGCTGCACTTAAGATTTTTAAAAATTATATATTAAAATGTCCTCAAATTATAAGTTTATTAAAGAGGTAACTCCATGCTGAAATTGGAGTGACACAGATGTGGTCTTGTGGTTTATTATGTCACAAGAAGCCACTTGCACCATTACAGAATTCCTCAGTGCTGTGAGTACATTTGGCCTTTGCTTTTTGTTGAGACATCATTTCTCTGATCACCAGAAAGTTACATGAACTAGACAATGTTTTTGCTTTTTCAGCCTCATTATGTACTCTGTAAATAAACAGAAAGCTCAGAAAATATGCAATTAGGAATCAGTTCTGCATAAAATTGTCATTCTTCCAACATTATTGAATTGATTATAGAACATTCTGAATACCACCTGCAAGGATACCTAGTATTGCTAGCCCCATTACTAAATTATAAGCCCTGACCTTGTGTCCATCCTTTGGAAAAATGTTAAGACTCAATAAGATTGAAAGCACAGAGGTCTGCGAGTACTTCCTCCTCTCAATTAATGAGAACTTCTGTGAGGTGTACCAGGATACCAGGACAGAGAATGAATGGGGAGCTGGGCTGGGTCTGTAGCACAGAGTTCTGGCATGTGAGTTTATCCGGTAGATAGTGCAACGTCCTCAAAGCTTCAGAAAAGGAGGAATTCCATGACCAGGATTCTAGTTTTGATATGCTGGCAGCCCTAAATCCATAAGACCATCTTTGCTTCCTCAAAGTATGAATAGAAATGTGACTGGCTAAGTCCCCACAGAAAGTTTAATATACAAAATACCTACAGCTTTCCCTTTAACAAGACACAAAGAGAAGCAATCTTTCAAAATTCTGCTTCAACTGATGGAAATTATTTCTTTATTTAATCAAAACCAGTGTGAATGAAGCTTCGAGTCAACCAGCAGAGGCAAATCATCTTTGAAGTTTGGTATCAACGTGAAGTCAAGGGTAAGAAAACAGGGTAAAGGGGAAAACGCAGAATGGGATGTCAGACTGGATACGTCGCACAAGATACAGAAGAATGCAGAACGACTTTCAAGGGTCAAGACAGCCAACTCTCTTGTGCAGTGTAGACTCAGTATGTCTCAAAAACTTGGGCTTGTACCTTTACAATATCCCAAATCGATGACTTTACTTTTTGAAACCAACAAGTGCTTTTCCAATCCAGAAAACGCACACATAAGTAATCCCTACCTTGAAATATTGTCAGGTGAGCAGGCCGAGATGCTGGTCTCCATGCTATCTGAGCTGTCTAGGCTCAAAGTATCAAAAGCTTGGTCCTTGTAGCTGTGATCCGGGTAATGGAAGCTATTCAAGTAGACATTTGATTCAGATGCTGTGCGGTTGTAAAATTCAGAGGATTTTTGCCTTTGTCCTTCGCTCATCTGTTGGTGATTATAACCTAAGGCAAGAGCCATAAATATGTTAGTATACTTCAGTTTTTAGCCTTAGAATCTTGTAAGTCTACAGACTCAAGCCAGCAATCAGAAACATGTGCATATGAAATTTAGGCCTTGGTCTAATTTGTTTTGAAGCCATGAAGATCAAAGAAACAGCATCATGCTCAGTGCAAGCAAGAGTTTCAAAGAAGTGGTCCTGTGAGTGATCTAATTGTCAGCAGGATCACTTGACACTTTCCTATGCCATTCCTACATTTCAGCACAAGTGAGAGTAATACATCAAAACACACAGACCAAAAAAGAAACAAGACAAAAGCACTACTAAAGGCAACACTACCAGCACTTTAGGTATGTCACTTATTCAATGGTATTCAACTTTAAGGAGCACTCAATCTGGTAATGAAACAGCAGGTCAATTTTTAGGGGTAGGACTTAAGAAACTTGCATCTCATACCATCTCTAATATTTTTAATCTGGTAAAGAGTCAAAATATGCATTTCTCTTTCTTGTTTGCTCTTTTTCAGTTTCTCTTAAGATATTCAGGGTTGGGCAGATGTCATAGCACAGTGGGTTAAGCCACCACTGTGACCCCGCATCTCATATTACAGTGCCAGTTTAATTCCAAGCTACTTTGTTCCCAATTCAGTTTCATGCCAATGCATCCTGGGAAGTCGCAAATGATGGCTCAGTGTTTGAGTCCATGTCACGCACATTGGAGACCAGGATGGAGTTCCTGGCCCAGCCTTGGCTGTTGTGGGCACTGCAGAGTGAACCAGAAACTCTCTCTTTGTCTCTATCTAGCTACCTATCTTTAATTCTATCTCTCTGCCTCTCAAACACATGGAAATAAATAACTTTTTTTTTTTTTTTTTAATCTAGGGGCCAGAGTGGATGTTTGGCATAATGGTTAAGATACTGATTAGGGTACCCACGTTCCACATTAAAGTGCCTGGATTTGATGTGTAGCTCTCACTCCTGTCTCCAACTTCCTGTTAATGCAGACTCTGTGAGGCAGTAGTAATGACTCAAGTCATTGGGTCCTTGTAATCCACATGGGAGACCTGGGTTGTGTTCCAGCTTTGGCTGGGGCTGCAGCTATCTGGGGACTCAAACTGCCAGTTGGGATATCTCTTTGTCTCTCTCGCTCCCTCATTCCCTCCCATTCAGGGTCCACAGTCCTCCCAGTGGTTATATTCCTCCTATAAACATACACACACACACACACACATCCTTCTTCTTTTCCATCTTGCTAGTTTTTAGCTACCTGGTGATAATCATTTGAAAATGATCAAAATTATCAAAAGCACCATCTGAAAGAGGTATCTTCTCATTCTTAGCCTGGTACTTGGACATCTGGTTTGTCAGGTTACTGACTTCTGTTGCTATCCACAGGTTGGTTTCTGATAGCCAGTTTGAAGCATTATACACCAAATTCTCTTCCGTTCTCTATTACACCCTCAGGAAGTGGGGATCATAATGTTGAACAAATCCCTCAATTTACTACAAAACTTCTCCCTTAAGTTTGTAATCTCTTTCTTCCTGATAAGAGAAGTGACTGCTTGAATAGTTTCCATTACCCTGAGAGTTGTTACCAGAGCTATTAAGAGTCTTCAATTGGATCATCTGAATTTAAACCCTTAACCTTGTGTTCTGCCTACCTTTCAACATGTCTTTTAATTAATGAAATGGCCAAGAAAAGGCAAGAGGACAACAGAAGGGAACTAACTCCACACTGCTGTCCTAGCTGTTGATTAAACATTTCCATTCAGAAACAGAAGCCATATCCATGATGCTTTAACAAAATATTATGTGCCAAAAATTTCTACAAAATGATTTTAGTTTCATGCAGAGTTTTCATGCCATTAGTATTTGGAGCAGGTTTACATATCCAAATGAAAAATACATTATTTCTGATTAGATGTTTCTAAGAAAATACATTTACTTAATATAATCTGCCATTATAAATTATAAATACATGTATGTTTTAAAGCCACATATCATTCAGCTAAAGGGGGATGCAAAACATAGAAGCACACCAGGAGACCGATCAAATATCATTCATCATAACGACTAATGTATAAAGCGTTCAGTGAAGCCATTGCATTCATAAGCGTGGAGCTGGTGCTTTCTTTTATTTTTAAGAAAGGCAAAAATAATTCATTACATAAACATGGCAAAATGTTAAAGAAGTACAAAATAATGAACAAAAAAGGAAAAAAAATAACTTATTATCCAATATTTACCTTTGATACTTGAACTTTTGGAATTAGTAATTGCTCCTTTTAAATTGTTTCCAATTATTCATTATGGAAAGGAGGAAGACAAAAAACCAAAAATTATTTGAGATGGTCATATATATATTTCTTTATGGTTTCATAGAAGGTTTGTGACACTGAAGTTGTGATATTGAAAGCTTTCACGTTGGCTCCAACTACGTGGAAGACATTTCCGTGTTTTAGTATGAAAACCAAATCCCAGAGGAGCCATTTGTTGAGGTTGGACTTTATGTCTGATCTCCCAGCCATTCCAGTGGTAGTATCAGCGCCTTACATATTCATGGCAATGCGAAGGACATAGCATGTGTCTAACGAGCATGTCTTTTGCAGTGCAGGATTTTCATGTCCCATGGACCAGTGTCAGTGGGAATTCTCACCTAAGGGAGCCGCTCATGTCTGCTGATGGGTGACACTTTTCTGATCACAATGAACCCCACTGACACCTGGCTTTACTTCTCTGCTAAACAAATCCTGAAACTAGTTATCCCTGCAATTATAAACAAGGGCAGGGACCTCCCCTGTGACCCCGGAATTGCACCGGTATGATTCCGAAGACCACGTTTGGGGATTTGGCTACGATCTGGCTATCCACAGGTACTGACATTTTCAGTTGAGGAAAACACGATAGGGAAGCCGTGGGTTGAAGGAGGGTAGCCTGGTAGAAGGCTCAGCTGTCTCAGAGCAGCGATGAGCACAGGGGAAGCTGTACTTGACTCAGGGGGTTAGCTTTATCAGGGAAGGAGGCATGTCCTGCTCACCACACTAAGCCTAGTTATTCAGCACACGAATGTCACAAAGTAGTCATTAAATCAATGCATTTTTCATCAGCAAATTCCAACAACATTAGTGGTTAAAAAAGGCAGTGGAATGCATCTACTCTGTGGGGTTGGGCAAAGGAACTGGAAGGGGAAAAATGAGACTTTCCCCGCCCTTGAGACTACTTGGGGTTTGCTGTTATTTTTAAATTATATGGTAAGAATAACATTCAGCAGAGAGAAAGCACAGTGACTTTGGAAGGCTCTAAATCCTCAGCCACACAGATATGGCTGTTTGAAGAGGTAATTACTAAGGTTTAGAAAGCAGGACCTGATCACTGTTGAGGTTTATGTCTAATCATAGCACAGACAAGCAACCAAAACCAACCCAGCCATTTTCATTGCCCAGGAGAGACAACAGATTGGACAGGCAAAGTCCATGTATGACAATAATTAGTTTTAATGCCAGTCTATGAATTTGTGCAAATTGAACCACAAAAGTCCTTTGTGAGTTAGCCATTGTGGGATACGTAAAGTTTTGCTAATATATTCCAAATGTGTGTTATATACTTTTGTATGATTATCAGGGCCTTAGCATAGAAAATGAGATTATTTAAAACCATAACTTTGGTTTAGGAGAATAAAACTAAACAGTCTTTCTGAATATTCAGCCTCTCATAGCTCACCTGCTGAGGAATTCATTCTTCCTAATGACAGTCCACAGCCGGAAGAAGAAGGACAAGTCAGGAATGAAGGAAGAGAATGATGGAGAAAGGGGAAAAAGATACAAGATCAAAAAGGATGACAAGGGGGCAGGAAAAATATCCAACACTTCCAACGTGCAGTCATCGATGGTGTTAGTCACAAGACCAAGTTAACACAGTTGATGTTCACATTTTTAGATTAATCCTCAGTTTACAGAGAAAAACTCAAAAGTTAAAAAAGAACTCATGAAACATGCCAGTTAGTCAGAGATAGGTTACAGATTAAAAAAAAAATCACATCTCGAATCAACCAGGAAATAGGAAGAATAAAACAAGAATATATGTATATACAATTCTTTTTCCAAACACACAGTAGCAAACGGTTTTTAAGAGCGGAGGTTTATAAAACGTCATTCAATGATTTTGAAGCACAGACCATCAGACATAATAGCAAGTCCTCTGACACCCCATGTCTTTGGCACCTATCCACAGTACTGACCGTCTTACTTATTTAAGCCAGCCATATAAACGGTTCATCACCTTTCTCTAAGCCTTTTTTTATGAAATAAGCCTAAATGGAATGAATACATAGGAACTTCCGAAATCCTTCCTTCCTCCCACTGTAGTCTACTCTGCTTACACCCAGCCTTTATGTAAAAGCCCCTCCGTGTTTTACACTTAGCCTGTATCCACCACAACACCCACTGTTCCCTTTACATGGATCCCATGTCTTACAAAACAATGCTTCCACAGCACTCATGTTTCCTGCCTGGTGTGACCTTGTGATAATAAAGCCAAAACAAAGAAGGTCACACGGCTGCCTGTGAATGAACAGCAGTTGCACCCAGCATTGTGTTTCTGGTAAATGTGCAACATTTCTTCTCTATTATGTAAAAGGAATAATCATGACTACAATTCCACCATCGTATGGTTTTAAATCTGATCATTTCTTAAAAGATGACTTGATAATGACCTTTCAGTATTTGCTGGAAACAAAAACACCACACAAAGAGGTTGTCATACCTTTCTTGGACTTTCCTGCATTTAACAAAAAACAAAAGGACAAAGATTTCATTCATCCTAAAGCTTACAAAGGAACAGTTCACAAGCTGGACAAAAGCCAACAAGCATTACAAGTTCAGCAGTTCCTCAGCTCTCTGCTTGAAGGTTCTCTGCAGTGCTCACATAGTCTGTTCTAGGAAAACAGTGCTGACTGAGGGAGGTTTATACTTACACCATCGTCCTTGATGCATCCATTATGAATAGCAACAAAAAAAATGGTGCATTTAAGTTAATTTATATAAATTTTAAAACCAATAATGTCTACTGAGTTAATGAAAATGTGCAAGGTATATATATTTTCTAAACTATGAAATTTCACTTGTAGCTGCTATTTTGATGAAGCCACAGAGTGACAGTGAAACAATTCTGAATGAGTTTATGCTTCACCCCTCCTGGTCTTCGTGGGCCACCTATATGGGCTCCCGAGGGAAGTTTCACTCTCTTCTGTGGCCTCTAAGAACTAGAGTCTTGGAGTGCTCCTCCTACGGAGTAGGGAGCCAAAAGCGGCAGGCTGGCTTCACATGAACCAACACAGATGCTGGGTAGCTCTCTTGCCTCAGAAGCTGTCCCACCAGCATCGTATGAGGCTCTCAAGAGGACCACATCAGAGCTGCACAGAGAAGGACTGAAGCTGCAGTCCAGGTATACTAAAGACACACCAGCGAAAACAAGAACATAAAAGATAAATCAAAGACAGAAGGTTTTGCAGAGGGTAAGTCCCTTACATGGCCTAAGGGAGTTGGTACAGTTTTCTTCTATGAAACTAGCTTAAGGATTTCCGTTACTTGAGGGGAAAACAGAGATTAAGATTCTCATAAGAATTCTCATTGTGATAATGTTAACAGCTCTTAATTTTTATAAACCTATCCATTTACTACAAAGGTCTAGATTTTCATATCTTTAATAAAGTACTTTCAACACAGAATATAAGAGTACTTCAAAAAGTTCAAGAAAATGGAATTAAAAGATATTTATTTTGGTGTAAAAAGTTTGAAACTCATGCATAGTTTTTTATAATACACAATTTACATGAACTTTTTGAAAAGCCCTTGAATGCTTGGATTCCAAATGTGTTTTACACCAAAATAAACTTACCTTTTCATTTCATTTCCATAAACTTTTTGAAGGACCCATTATAGTCATGTGTGATCCCACCCTCTTTCTGAAGTGCTTTCCTTTCCCTACATTACTGTAATACATAAAGCACATAAATATATTGAATGGTTTTTGTCTTTGTTGTGGCCAATCCAAGCTCTGATGCATTCAGCCAGTGGGAAAAATACATTTTAAAAGAGGTCTACTAATAGTACAAAAAAATGCTTCAATTGAAAATAGACTTCACCCACATGTTAACAATGATGAATGAGAGTCAAAACAGAAACACTCATTGATGCTTATTATTTGTAAATATTAAGATATTTGTAGCTTATTAGAAAATTATATAAAGAAAATAAGAGTTCAGTCAAATATATTTGATTCAAATATGACCAGTATAAACCTCTCATAGATTATAACTTCTCATCAATATTATAGCCTCTGTTAACTCTTAAATCACTTCTAATAATGATTGGAAAACCTTGTTCGAGTGATATATATATACCACATATACACATATTTGCATTATATACACACACCTATATATGTGTGTGTGTGTGTATTCCTCCCTCTAATGGAAAATAAGTAATTACCCCCAGCATTATTAGCAGATGCCAAGTAGTCACAACTGAATTCTAGCCATGCAAGGGAAAGGTTTCAATCCCAGCAATGCACGAATGTATCTGGAGCCTAAAGCTGCCATCCCATCAGCACTCCCATGTTATGTCCTGGGTATATCTCCATTATTGCATTTCTCACACTTATGGAAATTATCTATTAAGTATTTTTCTTCCTCACTAGACTATTAGCACTTCAATAGCGAGGATTATGTAACTCATTTACATTCTTGGTATCTACTACCACGTCTGCTCAAAAGTTAGGATCAATATAAGATGGCCTAAACTACCGTGCTAACACTATACATCTGCTCCTCTCAATAGAAAGCTCACCTCTGAAACTACATTACTTTCATTTCTTCCGCTCCAAAAAGGCTATTTGGGGACCCCATTATAAATGTGAAATATTATTATAAAGAAAACTTGCAGAGAGTCAAAGTCTCCCTGAAACCGAACTCCCTAGTATTAAAAGTTGAAACCTACACTGAAAGACTTGAGGAATTCTGTTCTGGGCTACTTGCGACATTACCACGTCAGCTCAAGGACTCTTCAGTAGGAAGTCATAGCTCAGCCACAACCAGGTGAGTGGTCTTGGTTAAGTGCCCTGGCAATCTCCCCCGGTTAGTGGTCTCTTTTTACTGATCAAATAAGAGCATTAGTAACTCTCTTGGTGCCTTTCTGGTTTGAGAGTTTTATTAGAATGTGTAAAGTAACGATGTTTATATCTTAAATGTACCAACTATATGCATAAATAGAAAAAAAGTTATCTTGGTATAACAACAAGGAGATCCATGCATATATTTTTGTCCCAAAGGAGTCACATTAAGAGTAAAATTTAGTACATTGGCTGATTTCCTCCTTGACCGTGTCCAACCCTGTTCTCACTCCCTCTCCCTTAGAAATTTTCACGCTTAAGCAAAGACCAGGCCATTTTATCTAACAGGTACATACCTCTGAGCATCCTCCGAGATTCAGAGTCTTTGGTCATGGTAGCCAGTGAGTGAGGAAGCACACTGCCACAGCTGTTGCTCTGTCCCAGGGGCAGGTGAGCCTGTGAGAACCAGGAGGGAAGACTTCAGGCAAGCTGCAGCCAAATGGTCTTCCAGGAGATGGCCACAGCTCTGTTTCCTTAGCTCCTATCTAAACGTAGAGGGCAGGAAAGCTAGGTCTTTTTGTGCAATTTGCTGATGCTAAATGGCAAAGGCCAATCACTGTGCCTCCCAAGAAGCTCCACAGGAATCTCAACATGACAGCACTTCTCTTGGTGGTAGTGATTTCAACAGTGAAGACAATTGGGGAAGACACTGTCCAAAATCACCCGAGAGGATGACTGCAGGTTCTTCATGCACAAGGAGCAGAAGGCGGATGCAGGGACAGCAATGCATGCATACCATGCAAAAGGACAGGGCAGGGCTACACCTGTTCCACATGTACTGATCCCTATCTACTCCCTGTTACCTAGTCAGCTGAAAATCGGACACATCTATGAATACCTCGGTGGTTTTTAGCATTCTTTTTCAATAAAAATCCTTTGTGTATGTAAAATATATTTGAAACACCAATTTGTCAAACACATTAAAACACAGTTATTCTGATTAAAGGGCGGGGAAGAGCTCAAAAGTCTGTCCCACCCAAACCCTTCTCGTTGACCTCTTCCTGGTTCTTCAGTGACCCCTGGGGCACATCAGCGGAAGAGAAGGGAGAGCACAAGCATCAGACTGTGTGAGTTCTCATGCCAGCTCCACCAAGTCCAGGCTGAAGGCTCCTAGATCAGCCACTTACACGACATTTTAGCTTATCCCCATATACAACTGGGACAAAAATCAGTTACCTCCATTCCATAGTGCTGCTGGGCTTTAAATTAATCAGATAATCCACATAAAGGGCTGAGCTCAGGGTCAATCACACTGATGTGACTCAACAAATGTTTGTTGCTGTTATTCCTAGAACCCAGAGTCTACATTCTACCTTATTTCTAAATCTGAGATGCAGCTTCAGGAGCCTACCACCAGGTTGTGGTCGTCAGAAAATACCATGATGCTCTTTGGCTCTAAGAATGTACAACTGAAAATGTCCACTGAATAAGACAGAAAATGCTATTTAATTATGATGCCTCCCTAACAAGCAGATGTCATGGGTTTATCATTTAGCATTTGTTCTTAAAGGTCTTTGCAGGCTGATCAATTGGATGATCAGAAGACTCACGGAAAGCGAAGCCCGTGGCTCTGCACAGGTCCTACCTTTGGGGTGGTGCATCTCCCCATTGTAGCACTGCTGAAATGTGGGGAGATGGAAGGTGTGGTTTTCTTTCGAGGCAAAGTGTCACTCAGATAGAGGCCTTCTTTATGCTGTTTTTTCCTTTCTTCCAGACTTCTAAAGTGCTTTAAATGCAAATGTAAAGCAAAATAGCAAAACTTGACTAACTGCAACCGATCACTGAAGAAATGAAGAATTATGCATTTATAAAGAAGCTTTGGAAATTTTAACACAGAATTAAGATATATTCAACTTATCCTTGTGTTCACTAACAGATTCGTGTTAGCAGGAAATAATTTATTATTGAACCTAGAAAAGCTTGAAAAAAAATCCACCATTCACTTCTGTAGTGCCTGCTGCCTTGAGGCCTCAGAACAACTTAAGATTTTTATGACGGTCACCACGTGGATGGTGGAGCAGGCAGTGGACAAAGCGAGTGTAGAGTGTGCCCCTGGTCTGTCTGGGCAGTTCCGTGTGTTGGCACAGATCCCAGTGTGAGGTGGACAAGACAAGGGAGAAGGAAAAAGACAAAGAGAAAGCATAAACAGGAAGTTTCTTGAAAGTAGTACTACCATTTCAGTCACATAAACACATTCCGAATCTACACAATGCTTCCAGAGATGGCATCCTTTTAGGTAACTCACTTAAAAAAGAGCTTGGCCAAGGGGCTTCTGTAGTAATTTCTCACATTTAAAAACCCTCAGATTTCTAAAGCAAGATTTTTGCTAACTTAAAACCTATCCAAATTTTTCTTGGCCTCCCCCCAAAAAAATGTCTTCAATGGTAAAAGTACAATGGTGTAACAGTAAAATTCATAAACCTAATGAGAGTTTTCAGATCTTATTCTTTCAATACTAAGTTCAGACTTTTGAAATACATAAAAAGTAATATAATTTTGAATTAACATTTATAATAGTGTTCAAACATGCCAATTATGAAAAAATATGCACCTTAACTTTACAGTTATCTATTTATGCTAGCTAATGGATATTAGGAGCTTACTACATGCCAGGTGTGATGCTCTGTACATATTATCTCATTTAATTCTTGCAGTAATTCCATAGGGTAGGTACTATTCCTACCCTTTATTTTACAAACAAGTTATAAGGAGTGTAGATAAACATTCCAAAGGTCATACAGCTGGAAACTGGGGGAGCTGGAATTCATAGCCAAATAGTCCACACTCTGATAATGACCTTTGATGTTTGCCTGCTGAAGGTTCATTTTAGTTAGAAAAATGGCATTAGAACACTTTCACTGCCACTATGACCAAATGTCACAAATTCAGAAATCTAAGCCTTCCAAATATTCCATAATGATAGTTTATTAAAATGGGATAGAACTCCCATTGAAAATGCAGTCTAATTGACATTTGGCAGAAAACAATAGGTTTAAGAACTGATGATTTTGCTACTAGAGATTTTTTGTTATCCTGAATGAAGTTGTTAGAGATAAAACATCAAAAGTGAAGTATTTAGTTCTTCAGGTCTCCATGTTCATCCTTTGTGTACAGCACTTACACAATTCCCTTTTATGTGAACTCAGGTGGCAATAACCTGACAGCGCTGAGGAGTCACAGTCCCTCAACTAACTGTGTACAGACAGCGAAGCTCCCTTGTAAGGCCTGGCATAACAAACCAGCGCTCGCCGACTTCAAGGATGTTTTGATCAGGATTCTTTGGGATCTTAGGGGCCAAATTCCTATGGGAATTTGAGTAGCTGAAAGGGAATCTTGAAACAATTTGTTTAATACCCCAGCTTTACTACACTCTGCGTATTCTAAAAGAAGGGCAACATTCAGGATGAGTGATTCATTCAAAAATCTGATCAGTAAAAACTGCTGTCCTAGGGACCAAATGTGCTACTATGGTGTGACCTTGGACAAGCTCTTTAGCTACTCTGAGCTTCGGTTCCCTAAACTTCAGGAACGACACAATTTTCATTTCACAGGATTATTAGAACAACCCCAGTATCTGTCAAATGCTTAGTAAATTTTCACAGATGGCAAGAGAATGATGTCTATTATTGTAGTTTCTATAAAGTATGATAAAAAGATTTTGTGTTGACATGGCAGTTTTTTTATGCTGAGGGATTTATGAAAATTCTTATTGGGATGTTGAGCAATGCCTGAGATACACTGCAACATTCCAGCTGAATGAGAACTGCAGCAGGAGGATGTGGCTCTCAAACGTATGAGAAGCCAGGAAAGGGTAATCAAGGCCTCTCAAAACTTTATAGTCAATTCACATCTTTCAATAAACTAAATGTCCTGAAGAAGGAAAAAACAAACAATCAAGAAAGGAATATGAAACTTGCCTATTAAAAAAAAACCTTTGGAAAAGTTGAAGAAAATATTCCACATAAGTACCCTCATGGTCAAGGTAAGATGCCCAAATTCTACACACCAGTTACTAGTTACCTGTTGCTCCTGGGGCTGCTGCCTCCTGTGTTTCTTAGCTGGCAGAGGAGGAGGTGTGTCATTTAAAGGGAAAGGTTCGATAGATGGAGCCATGACTTCAGGCCATGAGTCTGATGGAGGCTGAGTGACAGGATGAGCAGAAAGGGTGGAAGGAAACACAAATCCAGAGCAGACAGGAGAGCTTTGCTTTGTAGGAGAAAGAAAAAGTATGTGTCTACATGAAATGAAAAGATACACAAAGGAATGAAACTGATACATTGATAATCTCAATTCTGCTTTGTCATATTTTAATCAAGAATCACAAATGATGGCCTCTATCTTTCAATTTAGTACTTGTTAAAAATCTCACTCTGTAAGCAACGTGGCTCACTAGAAGACTTTTTTAACTTACTATTACTGGCCCCACTCCTGAAAGGCATAACACTTTTAAAATGGTTTTTTTTTTTTTTTTTGTGAAACAAAATAAAAAACAAAATTAAACTAGGAAGATGATTCAAACCAAAAAAACTAGGCCAGGCTACCTACAGTGCTAAAGAGATCAGCTTATTCCTTTGAACTTCCTTCTCCGGTCCTCCTCTCTGTACCATCTGTGTCATAGTTTCTAGCATTTTAATGGGTAGAGCAGAATCCCCAAACTGGGATGATATATAAACAGCATCACTTTGTTCCTTTGGCTAACCAGACACGTATTTATCAACACACCCTCGTGTTGTGCATTTCCAGCGATCTGTGGGTTAATGTTTGACATGAGGAGAAGCAGTGAATGAAGGAAACGTCATGCCAACACACCTCTTTACTCCGTGGCTGGCTCGCCAGCACAGCCGTGGCAGGCTCAGTGGCAACAGCATCAGCATCAGCATCAGCAGGGAACTGAGTGGAAGGGGACAGAGTCGTGGAATTGCCACATGGCTCATTAATTTCATTTACAGTGATATAGCCCTAAAAGGAGGAATTCAGAAGTTAAACAAAAGAGGCAAAAGCTGAGGCATGCGAGAGTATTAATGTTCCCAGTTCAATGGAGTTAGCTGACAGCAGCACAGCCAGGTATCTGGGTGATATCAAATGTTTCATTAAATGAGTAATGAGCAATTAAAATGGATTTATGGTGCTTGATCGTGAAAAATGGCATCTCATCCATTCAACAGAATTTTTCTGGTGAAATCAATATGACAACAAATAACCCAACACCTTCGATTTCCAAATATTCAGAGGTATCAGCATTTATTCTGTGGATGGAATGAAACTGTCACTATATACACACTGAAAAAAAAAATCACACACCAAACAGTCTGATAACAAACAAATGCAATCACTCCCTACTACAAGAGCCTTTTCCACAAAACTTTATTAGTTTTTCTCCCCTTCTTTTGTTTCCTGATGAATTCAACTGTTGAGTTAAAATGGCCTGAGGACTACCAGGTTTTATACTAAGAGACATTTATTAAAATGTTTTAAAATGGAATCTAATTTGGGGATATTTCAACCCAATGAGAACAAAAAGGACACTGCCCTCTCATTCTAATGAGCCTTCCCTGGCAAAAGAAATGTGTTCAGGAGCACAGACATGTGCACATACACACACACATACACACACACACTTGTGAACAAACTGCCCCTCATATAGAGCCCAAAGGTGCAGTTACAACTGCTGTGTGTCTGAATTCAAGGCCGCTTCCCCAGTCTCCCACTGTGCCTTTAGGACAGAATTTCTGGTTACTTTTGAACTCAGTAATTCTGGTTTTGCTTCAGCTTAGAGAAAATAACCATGAATCAAAACTCCTGAATTATTATTTGTGGAAAAGGCACTTGTAAATTTTCACAGAAAGTATTTATACAGAGCAATCATGATTTTCAGCACACCAATACATCAGCATTAAAAAAAGAACAAGGGGTATAAACATCTCTCTTTTTAAAATAAAACTGAGTTAAATTGGACATTTTGGTACTTCTATTACCCCATCAGTCCTTTAGAAAAGTGACTCCAGGAAAGGCATGCTATTATTATGCTGATGTGCTGATGCAGCAAAAATACCAGGCTGGAAATCAAGGTTCTCACTGATAAGTTACTGATAATTATAACACAATGGAGAAAGTTAGAATGGATTGTTTATAAATTGGATGTATCAACATCTTGCACTTTAGAAAAAGGATAGTACACAAAGTTTTATAATGTTAAACTAGGTTGAGAAATTTCATTTTACCTTCTGATAATGAATCAAAGAAAATGAGCAACTCTGAGTTATTCTCCTGCTCAGCTTGATGGTAAAATGTTTCAAAGCCAGGATTTGATTCCTCATATGAGTTACTGAGCACACAACTTAATTAATTCTTTTTTAAAAATCTATACTATTTGTGACTCATGGGAGCTTTTTCAAGAGTTAGGTAATAAGTTCAAGAGTTAGGTAATAAATTTACAACTCCTCAAGAAAACAAAAAGGAAAAGAATGAAAGAGCAGAAAGGTAAGAAGAAAAAAAAACCCACATAGCATCTTGGGAATCACATCTGCTTGACAGGTGAAAGGAAACACATCTATCTACTCAACGAGCACAAGAATCACAGACATTAAAATAGTAAAAAAAAAAAAAAAAAAAAAGTGACTTTGATACCAAGAAATCTGCAGGACAGGAAACCCATAAAAGAAAAATGACAGATTTTATTTTTTTATTGGGAGTTGAAGAGACCTCAGAAGCCATGTAATTCAGTTCGATGCCACCAGCCCTTCAAACTCAGTGTGTCCAGAATCTTAAACCTATTCTTGCTTGGTAAAAGGCACTCCCACCATCCATCATGGTATCCACAGCGGATAATGGCATCACTCCTGACACCTCTCTGATCTTCTTTAACTATACATCCAACCTATCAGCAAGAAGCATCAACTCTACTTCCAAAATATATCCAAATCCAGGTGGATCCTCTCCCTCTCTCTCTCTCTCTCTCTCTCTGTCTCTCGTTGCTATTGCTCTATTCAAGCCAACAGCGTCTCTAATCTTTACTAACTATAAATATCTCCATACTAGCTTCCCTGCATATCTTCTTATTCTTTATAACCCACGATGCCCAAAGTGATCTTTCACAAACAAATGTCAAACAATGTCACCTCCCTTATTAAAACCCCTGGACTTCCCACCAAAATAAAGTAAACCAAATTTCTTCAACAGGTGTTCACAAAATCTGCCCCCACCCACATTGTTGACTTTATCATATGCCACTCCACTCCACTCAATCACCTTCTGTTTGTTGAACCTCCTACTGCCATCTCCATGTTCACAATAATAAGGAGAAGTTATAAAACTGAACGGTCTAATAAAGCCTTTGTAGAAATATTTTCACAAAATGTTTCAAGAGTACACATTTAGTCATGCCAATACCATAATGAGTATTTTACTTCATGTATTTACACAAAAATATTTTCTATGTAGGAATTCCCATCTCTGCTATCTTTTTATAAGCAACGTATAAGCAAAAGAGGTTTTCATGTTTATGTAAATTTTTATGCAGAATCAAGTTTTCTTCTTAGTTTTTTAGAAAGAAAATCAAATGTAAAGAAACATACTGTCTTTCCAAATCAGAGATGTAGTTTTCCAAATCAGAACTAAAATAATCAACCAGTGCAACTCGCTATATAAAGAGGACATCTGAAAAAGAGTGGTGATGGGAACTAGGGAAAGATGGCTGTTAGGGATCAAGACTACACACAATTCAATTGAAGAGAAAAATATTTCTGCATAAGGGGAAAATAGTAGATAGAGAAAAGAAGTAGATTAGTTTCTCCAACATTTGGGGGCATTTTCATGTAAAACTCAAGAGAAAAGGAGTAAAGGAAAAGACAGGGAGTGGGAAAGGAGACTGCAGGAAGGAAAGAGAATTTAAGATTCATTTGGGGTTGGATACTGAATTTTTTTTGAAATTCCAAGTTAACCCACAATATCACTGCCAAGCAAATTTTCTACACATATATGTGCATACACACACACACACACAATATGTGTATCTACATCAGACACAAAGGCAATCCCTGGAATTCTCCAAGTATAAATCACCACAGGCATGAAAATCTTCAAAGTACAGAGTGCTTACACAGTCATTTGAAGTAGCACCTTTATAATTCCATTAATCATGGAAGGCGAGATAAGTGGACATGTAAAACCGTAACTTACCTCTTTTAGAGTACTAGGGTTAACAGGGAACCCTTTCCCCCCAGACAGGCTGGAGTATTTCTTTTCCAAATTACAAAGATTCTCCTTTTCCTGAAGGAACATAACATTTATTAAGCTTAGCGTCAACTGGGAGGCAGTTACTTTGCATTAGAGACAAACATCTGAATCCTACCCACTTCTCACACAATTCCAATTGCAAGCTGAACACCTCACCATCTGCTGATAGCTGCTACAATGCAAGAGCTGTTTTCAAACATACTTAGTTATATAACCTTTCATTCAAGACAAATTTTATAGAGAGACAATACTTTTTAAAAAGCTGCTCTAGATGAAACAAGGATGGAAACAGAAGCCCCAGCGATCCTCTCCGCTCTTATAATTTGCAGATTTTCTAAAGTCAATGATTTTATCCTTGCAAGTAACCTGTAATCATGTGCCCTCCACTGATGTATTACCACAGTTTAGTTATGTATTTTCTTCTGGAAACTTCACATTAAAGGACCTTTAGGAAAAATATTTATGGGTCACAGTGTTGTTTTTTTTTTTTTTCTTAAGATTTATGTATTTATTTGAAAGGCAGAGTTAGAAAGAGAGAGAATGAATGAATCTTCCAATTGCTGGTTTCCTCCCCAGTGGCCACAACTGGCCGATCTGAAGCCAGAGCCAGGAATTTCTTCCAGGTCTCCCACGTGGGCACAGGAGCCAAAGATGGGCCATCTTCAGCTGCTTTTCCCAGGCGCATTAGCAGGGAGCTGGATCAGAAGTGCAGCAGCTAGGACTCAAATCTGTGCCCATATGAGATGCTGGTGTTGCAGGAAGTGGTTTTACACATTATTTTAATTTACTGTGATGTAATTCACAGCCAGTGAAATGTACAGATCTTTTTTTTTTTCTTTTGAAAGGCGGAGTTAGACAGTGAGAGAGAGAGACAGAGAGAAAGGTCTTCCTTCCGTTGGTTCACTTGGTTCACCCCTCAAATGGCCACCACGGCCAGTGCTCCGCCGATCTGAAGCCAGGAGCCAGGTGCTTCCTCTTGGTCTCCCATGCGGGTGCAGGGCCCAAGGACCTGGGCCATCCTCCACTGCCCTCCTGGGCCACAGCAGAGAGCTGGACTGGAAGAGGAGCAACTGGGACAGAATCGGGCGCCCCAACCGGGACTAGAACCTGGGATGCTGGTGCCGCAGGCAGAGGATTAGCCAAGTGAGCCGCGGAGGCAGCCAAATGTACAGATCTTAAGTAGATAATTTCTTTCACTCTATGTGTTATCTGCATCAGTAGCTCACTCTTTTTTTTTTTTTTTAAATTGAGCAATGCTGTATTATATAAATGTTCTTGAGAATTTGTTCATCCATGCTCCTGTCAATGGCTACTTAGGTTGTTTCTAGTGTTTTGGTTATTACGAAAAGGGCTACTTTAAACAGTTCAAATTATTTATGAAGACACAATTTCATTTCTGTTGTGTAAATATCTAGGGGTGGGGTTGTTGAATCATAGGGTAGGTGTATGCTTTTACTTAAAGATTTTATTTATTTATTCAAAAGGCAGAGAGAGAGAGAGAGAGAGAGAGGAGAATCTTCCATCCATTGATTAATGCCCCAAATGTTGCAACTGCCTGGTCTGGCTCAGGGTGAAGCCAGGAGCCAGGAACTCCATCCAGGTCTCCCAGTGGAAGGCAGGCACCCAAATACTTGGGTCACAATCTTCTCCTTTCCTAGGCACGTCAGCAGGGAGCTGGATCAAAAGTGGAGCAGCTGGGATTCAGACTGGGACTCTGATATGGAATGCCAGCAGTGCAGGCAGAGGCTTAACCCACTGAGCCACAATGCCAGCCCCTGGGTTTGTTATGACACAATAAAATAAACTTCTGAATTCTCTGAAGAAGTTATACATTTTACACCAACATCAGCAATCATGAAAGTGCCAGCTGCTTCATATCCTTGCAAACATTTTGAAATTTTTGCTTATTAGTCATTTTAATTGCTATGAGGTAGAATCATTTCATCATTTTAATTTTTTTCTTGATGACTAATAATGAACGTTTCTCTATGTGATTCTTTGCCTTTCATATATCTTCTTTTATGAAGTGTCTTTGTATGACTTTTACATGGGCTTTACATTTTTTATTGCTGTTTATCTATTATTGATGTATTATTGAGCTGCAGGAATTATTAGTATATTTTGGTTTTTTTATTAGCATATTTTGGATACAAGTCCTTTGTCACTTCCTTTAAAAATCAGTGTTTGCTTAAGGCCAAAAAAGGCATTCTTACACTCAAATGTTCTTCTGGAAGCTTTCTCATTTTAACTTTTCTGCTCAGGTCTATGATCTGTCTTGAATTAACATATATATATATATATATATATATATATATATGGTGAGGATGTTGAGGCTTAATCTTTCTGTTTACCCAGTTGATCCTACACCATTTGTTGAAGACTTTCTTTTCTCTGCTGAACCATCTTCCAGCCTTTGTCAAAAATCAATAGACAGCATATGTGTACATGTCTATTTCTGGACTCTCTGTTCAGTTCCATTGATCAAAATGTTTATTTGTATGCCAGCACCACACTCTCCTAAGTACTATAGCTTTACAATAAACCTAGAAATCTGATCATACAGATCCTCCAACTTTGTTCTCTTTGTTCAAGTTGCTTTGGCTATTCTAAGCCTTTTGCATTTTCATGTTCCACTGGCCCCCATTACTTGTGGTAGTTATGTTCTATAAGCTGCCACAAACACTTAGTGAATGTTGAATTATTGTTTCTATGGGAAACACAGGGTTCTGTCCCTGTGAGCCTCTGACCACAGCACTTCTGCCAACTAATAAACAATTTTGCTTTATGAGTGTTCCATTTGCAGACATAAATTTAATAAACATTATTGATTTATTAACATTGAACCGACAGTCAACAGCACTATGACTCATGCTTGAATGAGGCTTATTGAACACATGGATTTTCTCCACAAGGTATCACAGATTTCTTGCACTTAGGAACACTAGGCAGCTAATTTAAACAGCAAATCACCAACAAAAAGCACATAAATGTGAAAGCACAGCATGAAAAAAATCACAAAAGGGACATCTGTTTGCAGAACAAGATTTGAAACATCAAGGCAGGGTGTTGCCTTGTTCACCATAAGCAGAGAATGTGCATGTTTGATGAGTAAGTTTTCACAGCTCTGAGCATGTCTGTGAATGGTCACAGAACACCACGGCTAGAGATTTGGGGGTTATGAATAAGTTTTAATTCTAATTGGGCAAATTGAGAAATATGGAATTCATAAATAATAAGGATCAACTATGAAATTCAGCATTAACTTCGCAGTTTCTTTAAAAAAAAAACTCAGAATTTTGGGGGAGATTGAAATGTATCTGTAGGACAATTTGGTAAAATAAAAATCTTAATACTTATAGAAAGCAATTTTTACAATAAAAATCATATTTTCAAATATTTTTCATGAAGGAAACATTGTATCTCTGATTATACTCAACCATTTAAAAAAACCTATTATTAAGAGATTTTTTTTTGCTGAATTTTAAAGGCTATTTAAATACTACATATTACATGATCTAATTTAAAATATGCCTTTGAATATTGTGTGCAAAGGGTAAAATGGTGGTGGTGAGGCTAACAGAATCACAGTCCATTCCACAGCAGGGAGTAGGAAGGCTACCAGGGATCTGTACCGGCTACAAAGTTATCTCAAGTGGACTCATAATTCCATGTGAATGATTTGGCATGGTTGAAAATCCCCATCAAAACCCATGTTGAAATAGGATGGTGGAACAAAGTGAAATCTTTAAAAGGTGATTAGGTGACAAGGGAAGAGCTTTTACAAATGTATTAATCCATTCATAGGTTAATGGGTTATCTTAAAAGTGAGTCTGTTGGGGCTGGCACTATGGCATAGCAGGTAAGGCCACTGCCTGTAGTGCCGACATCCCATATGGGCACTGGTTTGAGACCTGGATGCTCCACTTCTGATCCAGTTCTCTGCTATGGCCTGGGAAAGCAGTAGAAGATGGCCCAAGTCCTTGGGCCCCTGCACCTGCATGGGAAACCCAGAAGAAGCTCCTGGCTCCTGATTGGCACAGCCCTGGCCATTGTGGCTGTTTGGGGAGTGAACCAGAGGATGGAAGACCTCTCTCTCTTTTTGCCTCTCCTCTCCCTGTGTCACTCTTTCAAATAAATAAATAAATCTTAAAAAAAAAAAAAAAAAGTAAGTCTGTTACAAAAGCCAGTTCGGTCTTGTCTCTTGGATACATCCCTCTTGCCATGTGACGCCCTGTGCCACATCAGGCTCTATGGAGAAGGCCTTTAACAGCTGCAGCCCCCTGACCTTGGAGCTGCCAACTATTAGCTGAATAAACCTTCATTCTTTATAAATTACCCAGTCTGTGGTCTGCAGTTATAGCTACAGACTAAGAAAGATCTAGTTCCTCTCTCTTCTTAACCTAAAACTAGCTAAGAAGGGAATGCTCATTTCTTCTGGGTGAGGACACAATACAGCTTCATTTTTTAATCCTTAATTCTGGATCTGGTCTTTCTCTTGCCCCCCACTCTCAGTCCATCAGATATTTTCATGATGCCAAGATCATATTTCTAGGCAGTGGCTTGTATACAGAGCTTAGATCTGAGATAAGCTCCATAATTTTTAACATCTGGTGTCATATCCCTGAAGATACACTAGGGAACATGTCAGAAAGTAGAATATAGAATACAGGCTGTTTTTGTTTTTGTTTTTTTTTTACACTATCTTTGACAAAGGAACCTCTTACATATAATCACATTAAGTGCTGGGAGAGATGAGGCTACAGATGATCTGGCCAGCCCTCTCACCACATAGAGAGTCACCCAGCCAAGTAAGCCAAACTAACTCCAATGTGACATTTGCCATGAAGACCCACACATATATAACACCAGAGCACCTAATACAAAACGTTTGATCACAGTAAAAACACAATTTTAGCTAATCCTACCCTAAATCAATGTTGTATGTTAGCTAATGAAAAAAAATTCAATTTTTAAAGGGGGAAATAGGAAAATTTCCACAGTTCCAATTTTCACAATATGAATAAAGCATGAAGAAAACATCCATGCTTATTTTCCCAGTTGTAATTATTCACCAAAAAAAAAAAAAGCTAGTTAATGTGAAAGATTAGATTTAAAAAAGTATGTAAGAATATTCCTTTCATCCTAAAGGTATTCACTATTAAAAGCAGGAGGCAATTTTCTGACAAGTTGGCACTTGTGTTTTATCGCAACCAGCGCTGAAAAGGAAGTACTTATACTTACTCTTTGTAGCATCATTATTAAATTATTCTTTTCTTTCACAAAATGATCTTGTTCTCTCTGAGCCTGCTGGACAATGTGATTGGCTTGCTTTTTCAATGCAGAAATTTTTTCCTGGAGGAAAAAAGGTGATCAGAGAAAAACACACATTAGACCTTCAAAGTTTTGCTAGTCTGTCCCGGAAAGGGGAAAAGGTTTTCATAAGTGGAGTAACAGGGACCACATTTTCAGTGATGGTGGAGGGTGATTTTTATCCAGAATCTATGAAGCAATGTCTTTGACCTGATGAGCTCAAAACTTTACTTAAAGCTGATACAGTTCAAATGATTTGAAATCTATTTCGAAGAAGCCAGCAGTCAACAGGAAATCTTGTTTTAGACTATCAGTGAATTTTTGACATCATCTTGGGAGATATCTCCTGGGTAAAAACAACAATGGAATTTCTCATTTAAATGGAGAGTTCAAGGAGTCTCTTCCCTTTTGTCTTCCCTTGTTTCAATTTTATCAGTTTAGTACAGAGCCCTGGGGTGTGATTCTAAATTCTAGAAAAAGAGCTGAGTTCTGGTGTGGACATCTAGGTGTTAGAGGTTGAGTGGAGTCAGTAGTATTCCACTAGGCTGTTTCTAATTGTAAAAAGCTTTGAGAACTACTGAGCAATGAAAGTAGAGAAAACTCCCAAATAGACTGTTCACAGAATTGTTCTGCACCTAGCTGTTATAACTGCAAAACGAAGTCATTTAAAACATGTATCTGCATTCCTCATTTTCTATACCTTGGTTTTCACATACATGAAAAAAGTCAGATATTATCCACAATTACATCTACAATATTATGCAACAATGACTGTAACACGTCTCATCTTATCTAGTTCAGCACACCATTTGCTGTATAGATGGCAGCTCCATGATGTGCAAAATGTCATGTGCAAACATACAAAGATATTCAGACATAAAATAAGTAGACAGACATGCCATGGCTGTATTAATGATATGTATATTTTGATGTTTCATATTGAATGTCACTGGCAAAAGTACCTTCCTAGTAACAATGTTCCGCTGATATTCAGCCACTTCACGGAGGAGCTGTTGGGTCAAGTTCTCCTTTTCCTCATCCAGTCGGCTCTCATGTTCCAGCTGCTGGAATTCCAGGTCTTCAAAGTGTTTGCTTTCAACATCCAGTAGGTCTGCGTCCTTTGGAGAAAAGGAAAGGAAAACAAGACACACCAGGATGGCTGCAGCCTTCCTAACATGTAGAAAGCATTTTCAGCAGGAGTTGGTCTGAGGTATCATTCCAATGTAATACTGACCAGGGTTATAACATATCAGTCTTCTTTTTTGGCATTAAACCTTAGAGCAGTGCCTGACAGAGTGGAACTGGCAGGGGTGGGTAGCATTTATTTCAGAGTCACTTTTGGAGTGCTCTGTGGGTGCAGGGATTCCTGCTTTAAATCTAGTAGGCAGCTTTAAAATGGTTAGTAAAATATAAAAAACTCAGTAAATAACCAAGACATCTGCAAACCAAAGATGTGTCATAGTCTTATGGACAAAACTCTTCTTTATTTGAAATGAGACTTTATTAAAGGTTAAAGATTCAAAAGTTGGCATACATGCAAACTGGAAGTCTCTAAGAGGGATACATGTGCCCCACGTATCACTCAATGCAATCAACTTGAGAGTGAAAAGGAAATAGTGGACCTTCTTTATAATTATTTTCAGCTTCTTTTTAAAATTTTTAATAAATTTTAATGGTAATAAATTATATAATAATATATTTATTAAAATATACTCCCAGTATACACACAAGTAAAATGGCATATGTATGTAGTTTTCAAATAAATATTCTTTGAGTATGCATGAAATATATATTTACAATATGCTTTTATATATAGGGCATGTATGCTCAAATAACTTTAGTGACGAGATCATCAAAAACATTTGGACATCCATTCTGAGTGATAATGACGAGTCAATATGAGTTCAGTAATTTTAATAAATGTGCCACTCTGGTGAAGATGTTGATAAAGGAGGAGGCCAGGCATGTGTGGGGACAGAGAATATATGGGAAATCTCTGTATCTTCTGCTCCATTTTGCTGTGAACCTAAAAGCACTCACTATAAGACATTAAGTCTATTAAACCAAGTTTGGAGCTTGAAGTTCTTAAATCTGGATTCTTAAAATAATTTATAAAGCTTTTTTCTGAAAAGAACAGAAATAAAATCTTTCATTAGGTACAAAGGGTGACTTAGAAGAATCAACTTGAGCACATTAAAGGAAAATCAGAAATCTTGAAAATTAGATGGTCTAAAATAAGTATTCTCCATATGAGACATTTGGTGTTAGGAAGATACTAATGCATCTGCATTATTGTAGGGATTGGCGCATGTGTGTAAATTATTCTCCACTATATTTTTAAAAAGTCCTTCATTTTTGGAGCCTTTGACAGGATTATAAATGTACTATTATAGATTTCTTAAAAATATAATTTATAAATAATCCATGACCAAAAGGAAGAAGCAACTGAGCTGAAGTGTCCCATGGCTCAACATAGCAAAACCAGCAGGGCATATTTATTAATGTTCAATCAAATCGTAAAAGACAGTTAGATAAATAATTATATGACAGATGAAATCTATATCACCATTAGCTCCCCTCATGAAAGTGATAATCCAATGGAATATATTTTAATCTTCTGTAATGAAATTTTATTCTAGGGAGAATTCATAAAGGCTATTAGCTGTTGTCTAATTGCAGTCAATACTATAGTAACAACACTATTATGTAAATATAGATTGTGCATTCTCAAAGCTTATGAGCAGCAAAAGCACAATTTGAAAATCATATGCCACATTACATAACACTTCTTTATACTTTACTTGACCAAAAAGAATATTGTCTTGATTTCAAGTTTTTGATTGCTATTTCAAGTTTACCCGATATTTCAAATTCTAATTTCTAAATGAATTAAATAAATTCAAGAATTAAGAGACAATTTTTAAGCATTGTATCTTGAAACAAAGTATCTTCAGTCTTAATACATTAGTTGAAATATATACTCATATAGGCACACACACCCAAGTTTTTAAGGTCTTTCAATTAAGTTTGCTTTGTGGCTAAAGATTATTGTGATAAAAATACACCTTTTTTTGCACTTATAAATAATTTGCTACTCAGTCACTTACTCCACATCTGGCTGATACCTAACGTGTTATTTTAACCCCCACAAGAAGGTCATAGACTCACTAATTTACTTGCAGTAAATATTTAAACTACTGCATGAAAATAATGGCACACTAGGTAGGGAAGTTGAAAATTAAGTCTAGGTCAGCACTCAAGATTCTGCTGGTGTAATCATCTGACTAAGTTTTTCTAAACCAGAAAATGTGTGTATATAAATTTAAACTCAGAGAGAAAAAGTAATTGTTAAGGGAATAAAAATGTGAAAGACTTTAGATAAGAGTAAGAATTCAAGGGATGTTATTTAGGACCAGGAGCAGTTTAATTGAGCACAGAATAATATATACAGGAAGCTCAGTCAAGTACTTGCCTAGTGGAATGAAAATTTCAAGTAAATTTCACTAAGAGAATGTTTTCATTACTGGCTGGCAAGCTTAAAGGCCAAGCATGAAAGGAAATGTAACAGCTGCTCTAATGGAAATTCTATACAATTGTTTCTTTCTAATAACTTTTTTGAGAATTTATATGGCATTAGTTTATATTCAGCACTTTATGTTTTCTTTACTTTAATGGAGGAACAGAAAGAAAAAAGATGTACAGACAGGAATATTTGTAAAAATAACCTCATAATAACTCCAGGATAATTTTGGAAGCAAATTTAAATGGGGTTCAGGGTTTGTTATCAGTTTTTCCATCTTATGGTCTATAGTCAAACACTTCAACTGCATACTTTTGGAATATTGACAAAAACGGAGGAAATCAACCAGTACAGTCTCTTCATGTTATATAGCAAGATATAGAGGCCCACAGAAATTGAATGCTAGAAAAATATTCTAATTGTAGATTTCACTGGATAGAATTTTTTTTTTTTTTTCTTTTTAAGTCAAGAGACCAAAGTCAACTATTCAGTTGAGTTCCCATCAAAAGCACAAGGTAATTATCAGCCAGGTGATTGTCTGCTCTGCTTAACAGTAGATCATACCCTGGCAAATGACTCATTTAATTTCAGTACCCCAGGAATGGTATTACCATATCAACTACAGACCAACAAAGGCCATGGAATCCACATCAGATTAAGGCTATATTCTGATTTAAATAAAACATTTAGGAATAAGGAGGCCAGCCATAAGTCCAGGATGCTGTAAGCACAACTTCAGCCTACAATTTTAGCTTAAGTATTCAAAACGATATGCAGTTGAAGAAAGTGGTTTATTTATTTATTTTTTATTTTGTGATATTTGCTAGCTAATAAAGTTAGTTGCAACAAAATCAACTCTTCTGAATGTAGTTTAAATGCCTGAGGGAAAGCTTTGTGATGATGTGGTACTCTGAAATATTTCAAGCCTGAAGGGAAATGAGTTGTGATAACACAAGGAGTTCCTAATATGAATGGTCATATGAAATAAGCAAACTTTTACTGACTGGTGAAGAGTTACACAGGGACTGGTGTAAGAGTTACACAGGTCATCGTCCCTGGAAAATAGAACTAGTAGACCTCCTACCAGCAAGTGAGCAGAAGGTACCACCAGCCAGTTATCTCCCCCAGGGAAAGCAGTTTTATGAGAAGAATTTTACACTCTGCTTATAGAGGAAGAGGAAGGAGCCTTTGCCTTCAATTAATGGAACAGACTGTCTGCATCATTTCCTTTCCTCTTTTCTAGGCAAAAGCTTTAGAACACATATAAATTTATGGCTTTTCCTACAGAATCCAGATCAAGCAAACAAGAACTCTTCATGTTAACCTAAGCCTAGGTATTAATAGAATCTACCACTTTTAATTTTAAGCAATGTTTACAAACAATAAATGGAGAACTGCAAGAAAGAAAGATGAAAACACATAACCATGTTGCCGACTCTCAATAAAGACTTGCAATGGCTGTAAAATATTAGCAAACACAGTGGAAAAACAGTAAATAAATATAAAATTGAGTTTTTCATCAGTTTCATGAACAGGCATGACACAAATGACAAACTAAAATGATTTTTACAAATACTAGTCTCTTTTCCAATCACTTTTTATCACAAACTTTCCAGAAGTGAGATTCTGAGACAGAAAATTTTGTATTTTATATGTTTATAAAGTCAGCTTTACAGAACAAAATGAGTAGAGGAAACAAACTCTGCTAAATTTTTTTGGAATCAACATTGTAAAAGACAAATATTAAAACTGTTACACTGCAATTTAACAAGCCTGCCTGGGACACTACTTATTGATGCTTTAAACCTCTAAACACTCAGTTAACTCATTTTTACCAAGTGATGTTCTTAGAGGTCCCAAACATTTTTGTATTAAAGACCATCTTAAAAATTTTGAAGGATATGTTACCTTTCTTGGTTTTTTTAAACTTGCTAATTCCCAAGAGGGCACAGACACAATAAATAACACGAATAAAACAAGCCTTTTTTCCTATTCTCGTGGAGTGATGATTGCTACTCACATAGGCCAAATTATTATTGTGTGACTGCTTCCTCAGGGTCACAGTTGATGTGGGCTGCAGT
Source organism: Lepus europaeus (assembly GCF_033115175.1). NCBI lineage: Eukaryota > Metazoa > Chordata > Mammalia > Lagomorpha > Leporidae > Lepus > Lepus europaeus. Next base: position 67,960,688 of record NC_084828.1, on the reverse strand, counting down.
TCAGGGCTGCTGTTTAACAACCCACAGCCAGTTGTCAAGGGGCCATGAAATATTAAATGACCATGCCAGCATTTGTAAAACTATCCACCTAGGAAGTCTCATTTTCAGTAGATAACAGGCACAGTTGTGTTAAACACTGCTGACATTAAGAACAGGACAATACACTGATCAAGTATAGCTAGAAGACACATGCTACATAAGTTTTTAAAATTTTGAAGCTCCTATGAGATGCTTGAGGCCATTAGCAATGCTCTGTGTCTTGGACCTTGGTGTTTTATTGTTGTAATCCTGCTAATTAAGTTCAATGTCACTAAGCAGCAGAAAGAAAAACAAACAATGAGTAACATGATCATTTTTGGACAGGAGTATAAAATCAAACTAAAAAAAAAAAATTTAAGGGCAAATAGTACTCACAAAGTAGCAGAGAATGCAGGAAAACATGTCAGTTGATTTAAATGCTGCAATCTTGGTGTTGGTTACAAGTCAGGAATAGCTCCCTTTTGTTACAAGAAAAATGATTCCAGAAATGTTTTTGCTTTAAATTTGGTAAAAGATTCTAGCAAGGGATTTTTAACTGATTAGCATGGAATAAAATATACTGTTAGCATGCATATTTCTATTTAAAAAGGAATGGCTAGAAATTATGCACATTTACTCTTTGTGAAGTAGTCAATCACAGGTAAGTGGAAACTTAACTGAAAAAGATAATAAACAAAGAGAAAAACAACACAACTGGTGCATTCCTGTTTGCTACTGACCCTCTTCAGTTGTTGCTGTAATTGTTCCCTCATGGACTCAGGACAATTGTCCAGCTGGGTCTTCTGCTCGGAGTAAAGCTCCTGAAGCCTCTCTAGTTTTTCCCTTTCAGCATCAAGCTTTACCTTCTCCTGAAGTTCAGAAATCAGAAAATAGAAGAATAGAAATTACCTTCACACCCCAAGCAGCTGCTAGTGCACATTTCCTACGGTTAACACAAATAAACACACACAAACGCTGGATCTTCCAAGGAATGTAGCAACATATCTTGTTAGTGGCTAGGATAAAAGGGCATAACTGGAAGTTAAGCAAAGGAGGTCCGGTTCCTGCATTCTCACAACATAATCCACTTTGCTGGGTATTGACAATGACCCCCTTTCCTTATTTCCTGCTACCATGTTACAAAAGTAGGGGAAGCAATGGTAATGTTGAATTGGTGAACACAGAACAGAAGAAATGGAACCAAATTTCTAAGTTAGCCTTACAGGGAGTCATCTGTCAGAGAAGCAGACAAAGGAAAGGGGGCATTTACCTTGAAGCCATGTTCTGATTTGCTAAAGGCATTAGCTAAGCAAGTTTTGAAAATTACTGAAATTTTGTTATTTTGTTCACAGCTCAGAGGAACTCCAGGTATACAACTGATATTCTGGTTACCTGAAACATTGCTAGCTATTTGGAAAATGTCAAAGCAAAAGCAATCAAAAATGTTTATGCCAAGGAAAGCATCTAATACAGGAGCTGAGAGAGCTAGTACAAATGCAGGACTAACAAAGTTGCAAAAGGAAGTAATATTAGGCAGCTTAGATGTACCAAAACTGTGACACTGACTACAGAAATACACATTTCCTACAATGACCAACATAAATAAATTGAAACATGGACTGTGATAAAAAGAACATAGCCACAGGTCAGAAAAGGGGGAAGAGAGGAGAGAAGCAAAGGAGAGGAGCAGAGAAGGGAGGAGAGGAGAGGAGAGGAAAAGAGAAAGAAGAGGGGAGGGAAGGGGAGGAGAGGGGAGAAGAGAGGAGGAGAGGGGAGAAGAGGAGAGGAGAAAGAGGAGATTCAAATCCCTCCCAAGTCACAAAGGGCCAAGTAACCCTGCATTTGCTCCAGATTATAACAGCAAATACTTTGACACAGTGATTATATGGTCTTATGATGCTACCTCTGAAATCACGAAACGTAACTTCAATTTATTTAGTGCCAATCTTCCTAACATATATTCCCTTTATGATGCTGGAACCCCTAATGCAAATTTTAGACATGATTCTTTTCTTGGTGTAACAGCTCAGCCCTAAAAAAAGCATTGCAGAAGCACTATGACTATTTGACCTCCAGTAAGTAAAGTGGACAGCGCCTTACCTCCCTTATGTTCATTCTGTATTAACTGAAAGAAATTAAACTAGCTTCTAAGTATATCACAGGAGAACTTTTTTAAGGGACAAAATTCTCAAATAGTTCTATAAAATTATCCTTATTCTAATTCCTTCACTGAAATCGTCATCATTTCTTGTGTGATCATATATTTAGATTCTTTATAACAGATGTTACAGGTTTAAATTTGAAACTATAAACATCAATGCCTATACTAAATTACTTGAGTCTCCATTTTTTACTTTAATCTTAAAATTTCAAGATATTTTAGAAATGTACACTTAACATTAGAAACATTTTTTTTTCACAAATAATTAATCACCCCAAAGTGAAAAATCATAGAGTCCTATTTTATATATCAATTGCAAGTGATTTTATAACAAGCTAAATTTTAAGAGACTACATAAATTTTCTTTATCTTTAACAAGAGTGACTTTAGCTAACTGTGTACATCTGTTGTTCAGGGATTGGAGAAAGTAATAGCACTATCAACAAAGAAAAGGATCCTAAGTGTTAACTCATAGTAAAATTGAATACAATAGTACTGGTTAGATTTGGGCTTTAGTTTCCATTTCTCCTTAATAAATCCAACAATACAGAATGCTTTCTGTCTTATGGCTAAACATAGACACACACACACACACACACACACAACCTGCATTACTTGGTCTTCTGTTTGTAGATCAAAGATTGCACTATTTACACAGCCAAATAATTTTATCTGAAGAGAATTCAATTTCTAGATGCAGTTGCTTTATCATCAGATTTTGTAGCAACTCTGATCCAAACTAAATTTTTTAAAAAGGAAAACTAATCATCACAATTAAATATCACATGTGTAAAGCCCTAAAATGTATGTGAACTAGAAAATATTGATGCAATATTTTACAACATGGAAAGCCACTGACCTAAAACACAGGTCTCAAATCTGAAGAAATGACCAACTTCCTCTGATGTTTTCCATGATTTAATTGCTAATAACAAACAGAATTCAATAACTAATAAAAAATACCTTATGTTTACATAGTGTCTTCCTTCTGAGCTGCTCAAAATGTTTTACAATTCCATACAAGGGTGCAGTTAGAAGAATTACGCAAGCAGGCACCATTAGAACCTTCCGCAGTTTCTCTGTGGTTCATTAGTACCGCTGTGACCACTACCTGGGTCTCCAAGCAGAAGCTTAGAGGGGCCAAATTTAGGCCAAAGGAAGTCAAGGAGGATGAAAGAAAGACTAGTGGCAGGCGGGCCCAGCCATAAATCACACAGGACCACAAAAATGATACCAGGGCTTTGAGGGCCAGCAGTACAACCACTCTGAGCCAGAAAGTAATTAATATCCCTCTCTCCTATACACTGCCCAGGAAGTTTACAAAGGAAAATTAGCACTAGGCAAGTAACTAATTATCACCTTCTACAGGGAAGGTAAAATAAACAAATGAGACTGCACTTGATGGTTCAGGGATTCTTGCTTTTCACAGGTAAAATATTAAAAGCAGGTGTTATTCTCTTTACTCAGATTTAAATTAGAAAACTCACCTAACTACTATAGGCACCACAATATTTTCCAAACACTAAAGAGAGCATAACTTTTTTTTTTTAAGATTCATGAACCTATTCTCGGAGATAGACAAACTAAAAGGCATTTTTAATAAACATAACCAATTTCACTTTTTTTTTTTTTTGACAGGCAGAGTTTGACAGTGAGAGAGAAACAGAGAGAAAGGTCTTCCTTTTTCCGTTGGTTCACCCCCCAAATGGCCGCTACGGCCCGGCGCGCTGCGGCCGGTGCACCGTGCTGATCCGAAGCCAGGAGCCAGGTGCTTCTCCTGGTCTTCCATGTGGGTGCAGGGCCCAAGCACTTGGGTCATCCTCCACTGCACTCCCGGGCCATAGCAGAGAGCTGGCCTGGAAGAGGGGCAACTGGGACAGAATCCGGCGCCCCGACCAGGACTAGAACCCGGTGTGCCAGCTCTGCAGGTGGAGGATTAGCCTATTGAGCCGCGGCGCTGGCACCAATTTCACTTTGTTGACAAAATATCATAAGGAATGCTTTAGGAAAATCCAGATGTATGTATCAGGGGGCATCTATAAACCAAGAGCAGGAGGTGAATTCCCTGGAGATAAGCTGTTTCTGTTTGTGCTGTTCTCACACTGACATGACCTCCTTGATGGACCAGCAAACTCCAACTGGGTCACAAATTCATTGCCAATTCTGCCAATTTTGTATATTCACCTAAAATTTCATATTCACATATGGCCAAAGGAAAATTCGTCATGGGTAAATTAAAGTAGAAATTAGCGTTTAACATCAGGTCTATCATGCCATCCATTGGTGTTCATGGGGTTGATTTTAGGTCATATCACCTCATACAACATCCATGGATGCTGAAGTCCCATGTACAACATTTAGTGGGTTTTGCATATAACCTGCACACATCCTACCACATACAGAAAACATGTGTGGATTACTAATAACACCTAATACAATATAGGTGCTAGGTTAATAGTAACTATGTTTTATTGTTTAGGAATTCAAGACAGGGCAAAAAGTTTGGACATGTTCAGAATAGATGTTTTTTTTTTCTTGATTATTTTCAATCTTGGGTTGGTTGAATCCATAGATAAGGAACCCAAGAAAGGAGAGGGCCAACTGTACCTTAAATCATTTCTAGATTATTTATAATATGCCAAGCAATGTAAATAGTTGTTATACTGAATTGTTCAGAGAATAATAACTAGAAAAAAGTCTGTACATGTTCATGTTTTGTTTTTTTGGAATATTTTCCATTCTTGGTTGGTTGACTCTGTGGATAGGGGAGGGCCTGCTGCATTTGTTTCCACAGTTAGCTGTTTGTTCTCCTAGTCAACAAAGCTACATAGAGGATTGGGGGCAAGGAAGAGAAGCTGGTACTTTATCAAGGCCCTCATGCATCATGGCCCATTTGGCTCAGCAGTCCTTAGCTCATATTGAACATTAGAATAATCTCAGTGAGTTTTTTTTTTCCCAAGTTTTATTTTTAAGCTATTTGGAAGGCCGAACCACAGACAGAGGAGGACAGAAGCCAAAGTCAGGAGCTACTTCCAGGTCTGCCATGTGGGTGCAGGGCCCCATGACCTTGGGCCATTTTCTGCTGCTTTCCCAGGCCATTAGCAGGGAACTGGATAGAAAGTGGAGCAGCCAGGACTTGATATGGCACCCATATGGGATGCTGGCATTGTGGGCAGTGGCTTAACCCTTTACGCTACGATGTCGGCCCCTCAGTGAGCTTTTAAATATATTTATTTCCCAGGTCCCAACTTGCACATAGATCCAGAAGCATAAGACTTAGTAACAAGCACTTTAAAAATCTCTTCAAGTTTCCTAATATGCACCCAGGTTGAGAACCACTGACAGCCAGTAACAAGTTTTCTTTCTTTTAAGTTGTATTCTTGAAGGGAAAAACTGAAACTTAATGTGCTAGCTGTATTTGAATTCCAGAAAATTCTTGCATATCAAATGCATTACCTTTATCTGATAAGCAAAAGCTTCATGGTTACTTTGAAAAGATTATTAATTTATTATATTGTAGGGCTGCCAGATAAAATAGAGGACACCTAGTTAAATTTCAATTTCAGATGGAAAAAAATGAGTCTTAATATCTAAGTGTGTCCCAAATACTCCATTAGACATAATTATACTGAAAAAAGGTAAAACATAATTGCAGTTTGATTGAAATTCAAATGTAACTGAGCTTCATGTATTTTGATTTGCTAAAGCTGATGATTCTATTAACTTGATAGAAATTTTCTTAAAAATTAAGGCCCATCTTTGTAACCTCCAGTTTAGCACAGAATTCATCACGCACGACACTTGGGCCACATTTCATGAAATGCTGGGTGAGATCAGAAATTGATGCAATTATTTGTTAACAACAGTTCCTAAGCCATCTTTTTTTTTTTTTTTTTTTTGACAGGCAGAGTGGATAGCGAGAGAGAGAGAGACAGAGAGAAAGGTCTTCCTTTTTGCCGTTGGTTCACCCTCCAATGGCTGCTGCGGCTGGCACATCGTGCTGATCCGAAGCCAGGAGCCAGGTGCTTCTCCTGGTCTCCCATGGGGTGCAGGGTCCAAGGACTTGGGCCATCCTCCACTGCCTTCCCGGGCCATAGCAGAGAGCTGGACTGGAAGAGGGGCAACCGGGACAGAATCCGGTGCCCCGACCGGCACTAGAACCCGGTGTGCCAGCGCCGCAAGGTGGAGGATTAGCTTGTTAAGCCACGGCGCTGGCCCCTAAGCCATCATTTTTAAGGAAGGCCCATCCAAAGTCCTCTCTGAGAATCTCTTTCCTTCTACTTCCTAATGCCGATGGTACGGTTTGGGAGGCAGGCACCCTTATAGGTTCATATATATGGCAATAATTTTAGGACCATAATAATTTTCTGAAATTCTTTTTTTTAAAAGATTTATTTTGGCCGGCGCCGTGGCTCAACAGGCTAATCCTCCGCCTTGCGGCGCCGGCACACCGGGTTCTAGTCCCGGTCGGGGCATCGATCCTGTCCCGGTTGCCCCTCTTCCAGGCCAGCTCTCTGCTGTGGCCAGGGAGTGCAGTGGAGGATGGCCCAAGTCCTTGGGCTCTGCACCCCATGGGAGACCAGGAGAAGCACCTGGCTCCTGCCATCGGAACAGCGCGGTGCGCCGGCCGCAGCGCGCTACCGCGGCGTCCATTAGAGGGTGAACCAACGGCAAAAGAAGACCTTTCTCTCTGTCTCTCTCTCTCACTGTCCACTCTGCCTGTCAAAAATTAAAAAAAAAAAGATTTATTTTATTTATTTGAAAGACAGGAATCAAGAGCTTCCTCCAGGTCTCCCACGTGGGTGCAAGGGCTCAAAGATTTGGGTCATCCTCCACTGATATCCCAGACCATAGCAGAGAGATGAATAGGAAGAGGAGCAGCTGGGACTAGAACCGGTGCCTATATGGGATGCCGGTGCTTCAGACCAGGGCTTTAACCCACTGCATCATAGCGCCAGCCCCTGAAATTCTTTTTTAAAACAGTGTATTGGGGCTGGTGCTGTGTCATAGCAGGTTAAGTCTTCTGCAGTGTCGGCATCTCATATGGGTGCTGGTTCAAGTTCTGGCTGCTCCACTTCTGATTCAGCTCCCTGTTAACACACCTGGGAAAGCATCAGAAGATGGCCCAAGTTCTTGGACCCCTGCACCTATGTGGGAGACACGGAAGAAGCTCCTGGCTCCTGGTTTTGGCCTGACCCAGCCCTGGCTGTTGCGGCCATTTGGGAAGTGAATCAGCAGATGAAAGATCTCTCACTCTCTCTTCCCTTCTCTCTCTGTATCTCTGCCTTTCAAATAAATAAATAAATCTTAGAAAAAAAAAAAGCTTTATTGAAGTGTAATTACTGTATAAAAGAACCGCACATGTTGAATGTATTCATTATGATGAGTGTGGACACATGCATATACTCATGATACTACTTAAGATGAGAAGTGTTTCAGATTTCACAATGTTCTCCATTTTACAAAGATAACACAGTTCAGATAGCTCATATACTATGGCATTTCCTGGGAGGTGTGGGCATTCCCCTTGAATCAAGCAGGCTACTATTTCTGTAGTTGCACATATAAATTTTCAACATTACTTTTCTCCCTCACAAAACATTTTGGATTTTGGAACTATAGAAGAAAAGAGTATGGACCTGTGTGTCAGCAAATGGTGATTGCTGACAACTCTTCCTCTGCCTCGAAAAAGATGCAAATGTCTATTTCTTTCCGGGATTCTTTTTCCATGGACTTTGAGATTTTAATTATACAGTTGGAAAAAAAAAGTTGGAAAATCAGAGCACTAAGGACTTGTGTCATCCACCATCTACCAGAAAAAAATACCCCTAATCTGGAATCCTGTTGATTTAATCCCCAAATTCCACACTGGAACTCTACTTCCTCTAGCCAGGGAGCTAACTTTGAAATGCAAGATAGAAGCAGGGGAAGGGCTGGGTCATGTCTGAACACTCACTGTGACCTGGCAAATGCTCTTCACTCAGCAGGCATTAGCACCTTGCTGAAGAATTCTGAGCTGGGCTCAATGTCTGCCCCTGGCTCTACAGGAAGGATGGAGAGGAAATAACAGGCACTTTGGCAAGATAATAATGGGGAATAAGATTTAACCGCTTTATACAGTGATAGATATTTATTGCAGAAATATCAGGAAGTCAAAGAATTTCAGATTTCACCTAAGAACATGTTGTATGATATAGAATAAGCATCAGTTCACGCTTTCAAGTGTGTTTAGCTATAAAACTGGGTATGCTGAGATGGCTACGGAACCTCCCAACATATCTGTCTAGACACACAAAATACCTGTCCTCAAACAAGAGGATGGTTTGAGCTTTATGATTCCCAACTGGGTCATAGAAAAAAGACTTCAACAGAACCTCTCCTTAGCCACTTTCTTTAATTTTATACAGCTAACTTTTGATTTCTGTAAGCAGAGTACAGATGAAACACAGATAATCCAAACATAAAGGCAATTGAAAAGTTATTTTTAATTTTAAATTTTTAATGTAAAACCAGAAACAAACCTACGTAACCTGATGCATACATCTATACCTTCTCAGCAGTTGTGGAAAACTGGGCTTTGCCCTGGGAGTGGGGGTGGGGAGTAGAAGGAAAGGGAAGCCAATTCTACAACCAGATCTTGGCCCAAACTGGGCTTCATGGTGCTGGTGGCTTTCTTATTCTTTTTTTTTTTTTTTTTTGTAAGATTTATTTATTTATTTGAAAAGCAGAGTTACACAGAGAGAGGAGAGGCAGAGAGAGAGAGAGAGAGAGAGAGGTCATCCACCCGATGGTTCAACGTGATGGGTTCACTCCCCAGTTGGCTGAAACGGCCAGCGCTGTGCCAATCTGAAGCCAGGAGTTTCTTCCGGGTTTCCCATGTGGGTGCAGGGGCCCAAGGACTTGGGCCATTTTCTGCTTTCCCAGGCCACAGCAGAGAGCTGGATAGGAAGAGGAGCAGCCGGGACTAGAACTAGCGCCCATATGGGATGCCGGTGCTTCAGGCCAGGGCGTTAACCCACAGCACCACAGTGCACCTTCTTTCTTATTCTGTCACCAAGCCCATTAAACTGTAAGAGTTTGCTAGGCAAAAAGCAACCAACTCCCCTAATTTCTTTCACCTGAGCTATGAGAACACAAAATTGTCTCTTTGTTTACTGTTTCACCAAACAAACATCCCTGCTGAGGCAATGTTTAAATTAGATACTTGCATTTGTCCCAGGCTGATCCACACTCATAGTGGCTCTATCTATGATGTGGCTACTATCTAGAACACAACAGACAGGTGGCCTTGAGCTTAGGGCCACATGGGAAGAGGCGTATTGATGCTTTCAACAGTTGCACCTGTAAGAGCAGTGAAGAACCAATCCAGGGAACCACTGCAAAAATACTCACTAAATACATAATAAAATACATTGTCTATGATTTATGTTGTATATATAATTATGTCCGGAATTTATATTGTATGCAGTTACACAATACTAATGATGTATGATACACATTAATTCATTTACTTACATGTTACTTAAATACGCAAAATAAGATAATACAAAATCAGCTATAAGAAACAATACAAGACTTGAGAGCCAAGGAAATCATTTCAATAATTTCACACCAAGATTTGAACTCCGAGGTGTTATTTAACCTTTTTCTTCCTGTGGCTCCACGCCTTGTCTCTAAAAGCCCAGGACATCTGAATCGGAGCTTGCCCAACAGGGATATCTTTTTAGGTGTTACTTTTCTCATTCCACAGTTTATATGTGACCACAGCAACAGGTGTGTGGAAAGGAAACGTGATCCAGAAGGGCAAAGGCCACTTCCTCCTTCTGTCGTATGCTCCAGCTTGAGTGGCAGTGTGATTACAGACCCACGGCATGTGCACTTGGGCAGCCCACTCCAGCTGTCCCGAAGCTTGGCCACACGTAGCTCTTTGGCAGGTGTTTGGCTCAGTGTTTCTGCCAAGGCCAGCCTAGACGAGCTGTGAGCAGGAGAATCTAAGGACCACACTCCTACAGCACACTGGGCAGTATTTTAGCACCTACTACTAGAAGCTGGATAAATTGTGGATGGCAGGGCCTTTCCCTATTTCCTAGGCTAGAGAGGGAAATAAATATCTAACAATCTACAAACAAGTGTAAATTATAAGAAATGAACTACTGGGGCTGGCACTATGGCGCAGCGGGTTAATGCCCTGGCCTGAGGCGCCGGCATCCTATAAGGGCATCGGTTTGAGACCCGGCTGCTCCACTTCCAATCCAGCTCTCTGCTATGGCCTGGGAAAGCAGCAGAAGATGGCCCCAGTCCTTGGGCCCCTGCACCCGTGTGGGAGACCTGGAGGAAGCTCCTGGCTCCTGGCTTCGGATCGGCACAGCTCCAGCTGTTGCAGCCAACTGGGGAGTGAACCATTGGATGGAAGACCTCTCTCTCTCTCTCTCTCTCTCTCTCCCTCTCTCCCTCTCTGCCTCTCCTCTCTCTGTGTAACTCTGACTTTCAAATAAATAAATACATCTTAAAAAAAAAAAAAGAAAGAAAGAAAAGAACTACAAAAGGGCTAAAAGAACAGCAGGAGGAATGTAACCTCAACTAGAAAGGTCTGGGAGGACTTTTCTAGAAAACTGACGCTGAATCTGAGTCCTGAAAGACAGAAGCAACGAGGCATGGGATATGAGGAAGGGGATTCCAGGCAGGGAGAATGGTCTCCATAAAGCACCTGGGGTGGGATGGAGGATGGATCTTTAAATAAAGGGGAAGAAGCCCATGGTGGGAGTGGAGTATGAGGGGGGTAGTGCCTGATCAGTCAGGAATTTATACCTGTTTTATAGTGGTAGGTCACAAACCAAAGTTTATGATCTCGTCTCTTTTTAAAAACCATTCTGGAGGGCCAGAAAGTTAAGCTGCCGCTGGACACTAGCATACCAGATTGGAGTGTTGGTTTGAGTCCCACCTGTTCTACTTCCAATCCAGCTCCCTGCTAATGCACCTGGGAAAGCAACAGAAGATGGCCTAAGTATCTGGGCCCCTGCCACCCACGTGGGAGACCCAGATGGAGTTCCAGGATCCTGACTTCGGCCTGGTCCAGCCCTGGCTGCTGCAAGCAATTGGGGAATAAACTAGTGAGTGGAAGGTCTCTTTCTCTTCCTGCCTATACCAGTTTCTCTGTCACTCTACCTTTTGAAAAAATAAACCTTCTTTTTTTTTTTTTTTTTCCTGTAAATCACCCTTGCTGCTGTCAAGAAAATTGATTATAGGGAAGCAAGTAGAAAGGGGACAAAAAAAGAGATTTTGATAATTTACAAGAGAACATTGTTGGTAAAGACGCAAAGATGCTGAAGTAATTGAGAAATACATTGGTAATGAATTCAGTGAAGGAATGATGGAGAAAGAAGTGTCAACTTCCAGGTCTGTGTCTGAATGTGTTGATAGGTAGAGATGTGATTTCCTGGCTGGTTAAACTGGAAGACGATGAGCCATGGATGGAATGCAACAGAGGCAGGAAGGATGAGGGCAGACAGGGCAGCACTGGGGTCTTTAATAGGAGCAAATGTGATGGAGCACCGAGGTCTAAGCGAACTGTAATGGGAAGCATGGTTAACTGGAAAAATGAAGAGGAGAAACAGCGGGCCCAGAAAATTGTCTGAAAAGATTAATTATTGATGAAGATAGAAAGTAGTAGCTTATTTTTAAATAATAATTCTAAAAAATGATGTTGACATGCTGACAGTAAAAGCCCAGGGAGGAGGGGGAAATTGGTAGTGGGGTAGGAGGAGGGTGAGTAGAAAGACTGAAGACCTCAAGAAAAGCAGGGCGACACGCAGAGCGCATGGATAGGGACTGGTCTTTGATACAAGGAGGGAACCTTGAAAATTCTAATTTCTCAGCGGCACAGATGGTGAGATCACCTCTGGCCCACAGGGAGGAAAGTGGGCCAGAGGTCTAAACAGAGGGATGATATCAAATAGTTGTGCCATAAAGTGGTAGACACACTGGGGTGGGAGTTGGACTTAGCAACTAAGAACCTGGTCAGTGTGCCCATGTCCCATGGCAGAGTGCCTGTGTTTGACTCCAGGCTCCAGCTCCTGACTCCAGCTTCCTGCTAATGTGGACCCTGGGAGATAGTGGTAAGGGCTCAAAGAGCTGGGTTCCTGCCACCCGTGTGGGAGACCTAGATTGAGTTCATGGCTCCTGCCCCGTGGAGGCATTTAGGGAATGAACCTTTGGATGGGAGCTTACTGTTTTCTCTCTCTCTCTCTCTCTCTCTCAAATAAAAAGAATGGTTTTAAATGGTAGGAACACAATAATGTCATCAAGCAGTGTAGAGTCTCTGAGTTTTGCTGTTAAAAATATGTAGTGACGTCATCGGGTCTACTGTTTGCACTTCACTCCTCCTCTTCTGCAGTACTTCACCCAGAGCCAGTTTCTGCCATTTTTCACAGCATGTGATGACAGACAATAATCCCACCTGCCAAGGCCAACTAATCCCCAAACAGCTGCAAGAGCTGGTTCGATACTTCAAGCCTCTCCCATGCACATCCTATTCAAGCCACTGAAACAACAACAGGAAGGCTGGAGGGCCCTCTCTGCTTGTTTCTGCCCATGTTCCTGGAATTCCACCTCTACCTTAGATCTGGAGACTATCACCCAGCTTTCCCTGGGAACTGAGATGTAGCATTCACTGGCTTAACTTGCTTTACTTTTGTGTAGGGTCTGATGCTAATGACTGACAGACAAAGAGAATTTATAAGCCACACCATATGTGGACTACACAAAGATAAATAGCCACATGGATGAAGGAAACTGAAGGGCTCACAGGGAACCTGACAACCCATTTCTAAGCCCTACAAGTTTTCCAATATGACTTAAAGAGTAACAAGATAACTATGGTATTACTTAGTTTTATACTTAATAGTAAAACACTATCAAGTCCCTAAAAAGACATCTAATGCCTCCAGCAAAAGCTTCGTGCTATATCAGTGCAGAATCTTTGAAAAGCATAAGCCATTAACTCAATCCTCCTGCACTGCAGATTTAGACAGTCAATCCTTGGACTTATTGTTGAGATTCTAAGGAAAAATATAGCCACTACTCAAATAGATTCTTTACCATTTCAAAGTCTAAAGGTGGAATGAGCACATACACAATTTAATACGTAAAGCTGTGCACCCTAACTTTGACATGCAGGCAGCCAAGAAATCAATGTGTAGCTTTTACTCTGACTTCCATTTCTGACAACATCATTTTGGGTTCCTTCTCAGTCACCAGGGTCAAATGCTCTTATTTATCCGTCTCAAATAAACAAGAGCCTAAAAAGGAAGTCTCTTTCAGCAGGAATTCTTTCCACATATGACCACTAGAGCTTACTCAAACTGAAAAATTGTTTTTCTCAGCATAGTGGGAAACGTGATGGGCAGGGAAGAATGTGTTAAAGCCCGTTCATTTTTTGCTTTTCAAATGGGAATTTTATTTTTAATTTTAGGCTTATTTCAGCTGCCACTAACTCGAAATGGAAGAGGAATGTACAGTATTTTCCAGACAGGGGGGAAAAAATCTCATAAACAGACAAACCAAAAACTCAACTACCATCCTTAATTCTAAAATTTGTCATACATTCCTTAGTGGCGATCAGCTGACATTCAGGTTGTTGCCTGAAATGTATAAGCAGGGTCTTTCCCAAGGGAAGTGTCCTGTGGCTCATGGACAGGCTTCACTTGGCACTGTGTGAGGACCTCTGGAAACCTCAATGCGCTTGTTCAAGAGCAGTGCACTTGCTTTGAGGACAACAAGGCAGACATGTGAGATGAATGGCCCCCATTCATCTTTTTAACAGAAAAATGGAAAGAAATGAGGCAATTCTACTTGCATATACTTTAGCGCACCCTACAAAGCACCAGTGATCAAGAAGTCAAGTTCAGTGGAATCAGAAGAGCACAATGCTGACAGGGGGTGGGGGTGGGGGTGTGTGCAGTGGAGAGCAACTCACTCATCTCAAGGCGGATAACCTGCCATGAGTATCAGCCCTACATTCACCCAGGCTCTGCTCTCAGCTCCAGTTGCTCACTACCTGACAGCTCCTAGTCTGGGATAATGTTATGTTCCCAGTGCCACTGTGTCCAGGAACATGACACACAAATCCAAAACCACGATCAATCTATATAACATTTAATTTCCATCAATTAGGACCACTGCTTTGCCCATAAAAATTGCATTCAAACATCATTGTCTTTTACCTTGGTCTTTTCACCAACAATGTTCTTTTCCAGTTCGGCGATCTTCCGGTTTAGATGATCCAAAATCTCCTTCTCCTTCATAAGTTCGGTTGTTTCAGATTTCTGTTCTCCATCCAAAAGAGCACATTCCATATCCAACTAAGGACACAAAACAAAACTCAGAAGGGATTCACCCTCAGGGACATCTCAGCTTCCCACAGCAGAGGTACATTTTTTTAACAGCTACAAATTTCAAGAAGCATCACTGTTATCAGCCATTCTGTGGGGTCTAGAGAACATTCCAGAGCGCCCACAGGAAACTCAGGATTCCTGTGCTAGAAAATATTTGTAAAGCAAACTGTATTTTATCACTTAACGTTTCTATTACCGACCCTTTACTGCTTACTTCTGAAAAACAGTTTGCGTATTTGCTTAGATTCGGGCTCAAGTACAGACCACGCTGGAGCAGTCACGTCTTTGTCCCTCGAGCACCAAAGTGAAAGTGACCCCAGCCCAGCACATGAGCTCTGCATTCCTAGCAACGCCAGCAGGAGGGGCTTCCAGGGTGTACAGCTGACAGGTGAACAGTCCGCTTACTACTTATGGGGCTGTCGGCACCACTGGTGAAAACAGGCATGGAGATCCCCCTGGGAAGAATTAGGCACTTCCTCTCACTCCACGGAGGTAACGTGAAAATGGCCATGGACTTCTTCTATTGGTAGAATCTGAGTCTGTCTGCTCTCCAGTCTGCAAGCCTCCAGAAAGCTGGGTCTGTCTGATTCATGTGTGAACCCTGCATTCCCCAGCAGTACCAACATGACCTTGAATTTACAGTAAGCATGCTCAAAAAATGTTGGTTAGTTTGAATGCAAGCACCTAAATACTGGGTATCTCAGTTTATAGAAAGCATATGCAGTTATGACAAAGTTAGCCATACATAAAGTACATTAAAGATGCCTTCAAATGTTTACTCATCTGTTTCAAAAACAACAGAAAGAAAAAAAGAATGCAAAAAAAAAGGGCATGTTTACCCCACACATGGTAGGTACCCTTCAACAAACATTAAATCAAGTTGACTTCTAAGTATTTGGCTTCCAAGCCCTGTGCCCAAATAAGCAGTAATATTTTTATGTTACAGGAAAGAAGGGGAAAAAAGGAACTCAAGGTTTATACCTCTCTGGAAGATTCGTCCATCTGGTCATTTATATCTTTGATTTTTTGTTCAAGCTCCTCCAGGTTGTTCAGAATTACTATCCGGGCATCTTCCATGGCAGCCAGCTCCTGAGCCCTCTGCTCTTCACTTACACCCTCTGGGGTCTGCAATTCATCAACACAGAAACAGATATTCACACATCAATTCTAGACTACCCCAGCTTAAAGCTGCAGGCCTGGTATTTCCAGACCCATGCAGATTCTAAAAGCATTCTTGTGACTGTTTAGTTGGAAGTCTGACACATTTTTCCCATAGAAACACTCAGTGGTTATGCTATTGGGTACATTCAAATACACCAACTTCAATTCACAAATGCATACCCTTACAGAGCTAAACTAACTTTGGGCCCACATTGTGGTGCAGTGAATTAAAGCTCCATTTGAGACCACTGGCATCGGCATCCCATATGGGAGTGCCAGTTCGAGTTGTGGCTGTTCTGATTCTGATCACTAAGGAAGGCGGCAGAAGATGGTGCAAGTGCTTGGGCCCCCACTATCCAGATGGGAGACATGGATGGAGTTCCAGACTCCAAGCTTCTGCCTGGCCCAGACCTGGTTGTTTAGTCATAAAGGGAGTAAACAAGTGAATGGAAGATCTCTCTCCACACACCATGCTGCTCCCCTAGTCACTCAGCCTTTCAAATAAATGAATAAATCTCTTAAAAAAAGCTAGAATAACTAAAAGGTCATAAAAATGAGGAAGCTGTGGTATGTGGAGATTGAATTGATTTCTCCAAAGTTTTGAAGTTCAGCACAGCAGAGAGCTAGAATCATCTTCCACAGAGATCTCCTGGGCTCACAGCTCCTTTCGTCACAGGCTTCGTGTTCTTCCACATCCAAGCGGGTACCTCTCCTACACAGGCCTCTTGAATCTTTAGACTACCAGGGTTATCTGCATATGAGCATTCCATGCTTACTGACTTCCTTCCAACACAAAGTGGGATATCGAGGGTACATAATTTTAGCATCCCCAACTGATTTAAAACTATACCTTCAATGTTACCTGATGCTTTGTTTTTTGTCTTAGTACACTATTTACTGCCTTTGTTCCATCGACCTTCCTATATAAAATACTAACCAGGCCAAATTGGCTTTTGTGACCTAAAACAGGACACTGGCCACCTTTCATAATATTGTTTCATGGAAATATTGAGTTTCTTTGCAAGGAATGAGAAAGTCAAGAAACAAAGTGAAAGAGTACCTGTTTACATCCTTGAACAGAGCTAGTGACAAATTCCCAGGAAAGAAAGGAATATTGTAGTTCACACAGATAAAAAGAGAATGCAGTGAACTAAAAATACCCTCTGCTTTCTAGAAGTTCAAATTTTGGGTTATCTTGGGTGTTACCTGGTAGAGGCCAATCTTTCTGTAAGTCAAGGGTTGCCAATATTGGTGTATCGCTTTTAAAGGTTTTATGCTTCTAAAAAAGAAACTAATTCTGCATCGGTAAGTAGATAACTATATAATTTGAGTTGGAAGTTGGAAACAGCAGTCCAGTTAATTATTGAGGATTACTCACTAATTATTGGAAATATATTCAAATTAATTAAACCATAAAAATAATTAGACCTAAATTCACCAGCTTCATTTAATCTGTTGAACAATTCTGGTACTAACTTCCAGAAGATATCCATCAGGTCCTGCTCTGTACTCCTTGCCCATGGTCACAGTCTGTTTTCTTTACCCAACTTTGCAGCTCCTTATGGGAGGTGAAACAATTGAGAATTCAATAATGTCAGGTTGGTTAGAACAAAGATATGCAGGCTTCCCAGCTTTGACATTTATCTTTTCAATTTCCATCTTAAATCCAATGTCTTATCAACTAATAAAACAACTGATGACCTTTTTGTCACAGACAATGAAGCTCACCATCCCGATACTTCAGTGCCTGTTTTAGGCCATGAGGCGTGCCTGTAGCAGTAATGGCATTCCAAAATCACAGACCAGTAATCCCAGCAGGAAAGCCTCCTCAAGGCCAGTATCCTGTTGGGTCAACATCACATATCATGTTTCTACTTCCAACACAGATTAAAAATATCTCTCTCACGGGTGGAAGTAAAGCATTAAGAAAAAACAAAACAACTGGACAACCTGCAAAATCATGAACTTCTTAAGTAACTGCTGGGGTGAAGACTGTTAATAGTCAAAGGGATAAGCATCTGCGTAACTCAAAGTTTTTAGGAAATTAATCACAAATAAGTATACTTAATAACAGACAACTCACAAGGCTGTTTATGGCAATAAATGCTATCTAGGAAATGTCTGTGGAGGTTTGTTTTCTGTTGCTTGTAAGAAGCAAAATCTCAAGAGACATCTTAAAAGTAAATGCATTGTGATAGAATGGGTGAAAATACAGTAATCTTGTTTACTTAAGTGCCCACAGAAATGCATTTATTTAAATATAGACAACTGTATTCATATAGTCATTTTTAAGACAAAGAATATTTAACTACACTGCACTCTTGAATTATAATGCTTTGAAACAATATTTTATTTCTAAACAATACAACAAAATAAAATGAAAAACATAGGCAATAATGACCAGATGGCCATATTTATCAAAGATGCACAGAAGGGACACCACTGCCCATTATTTAGAATATGTATGTAAGTTTGTTTGTTAATCAAATAAAGAAAATCAATAGAAACACAAGGTTAGTAGCCACTGAACAGCTTTAGTTTTATGGTGACAAGGAGAAAGTTGAAATTTTAAACAGAAGTCCTTCATTTTAATTTTTCTGGGATTTTTCTATTTTATAGTAGTGGATAGGAATGCACGCCATGGTAGTCTATTTATTAAACACATTACACATGTATGTGCATCCTCAAATCATCCATCTTTGAGGTAACTTGATCCATTTAGAGAAAGGGGAGAGAGAGTCCACTCCTTTTATGCAGATCTCCTCTGAGAACCCACTTAAAACAAAGGAGGGAGGGAGGAAGTGCGAGGGAGGGCTTTCTACCGTGGAGAGGACAATTACTCAAAAAGGAAAAGGGTGAGTGACTCTCCGGTAAGCTTTTACACTAGGCATCTCTAGACAGGTGCACAAAAGCCAATTAAAATCATCATATTTCCAAAATCATCAGCATATTTAAATGTTAGCTTTAGTAAGTTTCAGACTAATAAATCTCCAGTTTCCTAGATATGATTAGAAGCTTTGCTAGTTAAATCAACTTGGAGTGTTTTCACATTCCTGTTCTCCATTTATCCCCAAATCTACTAAAAACAGACTTCCTACTTTGTGAAGCAAATAATCCAGGGCCCAGACTACTGGAAGAGGAAGGACATCCAAGATAAACGGCCCAGAGGTTATTTCTAAGGGTCCTGTATTTCCTTTCTCAAGGCAATATATGCCTGTCTTTGAAAAGTAATAAATGAAAAACCCATTCCTTGGACCTATCGACCTGTTGAATGAGCTGTATCTAAGCTGCGGGTGGTAACCCAGGGTAGCCTGGATGATTCCTGTCTCTGAAGGATCCATGGTCCAACATCTGTGAGCATGGATGCTACTCGCAGCTTCAGCTCTCTTCTTCCATGAGAGCATACTTAAGCAATTAAAAACATCTACCGGGATCTGCTCCCTTGTGCACCTACAGTTTTCCTGTCAGTGCTCTTGACAAGAGGAAACCTGTCTCCCAAAAGACAGTCTTGACAAAAGCTCAGCTCAAGATTTTTGACCCAAACCTGGCAGATCTCCATAAAGGAAGAAATGTGAAAAGATTTGAGATGAAAAAGAAATTAACATTTCTCAGGATGTTCAATGGCAGCTGGCAACAACTCAAATTTTCAAATGAAAGGTCACTGACTTGATTACTCTTTAGTAATTTTAGCTTCTACCAGTTTCAATTTTCTCATAATGCAGCAGAATTTCTCTCCACTGAGAAGGAGTAAGGTGGACATGGCCACCAGAGGGAAGATGGGATGGGATGGGTGTTCAACATATACTTGGCAGTCCAAGTCCTAATGGGATAACTCATAGGTAGATATGGACTTCTGACTGGGAACATTCAGTGACTAGTCTTGCCACAGCCAAACAAATACAAATTTTAAAAACCACTAACACGCAAATTCTCATCACAACAGGATATCTGTTTTTGAGAATCAGTATGTGTCATTCTCATCTAACAAACATTAACTAATGTATCTTTTTTTTTTTAAGATTTTTAAAAAATTTTTTTTTTATTTATTGACAGGCAGAGTGGACAGTGAGAGAGAGAGACAGAGAGAAAGGTCTTCCTTTTGCCGTTGGTTCACCCGCTAATGGCCACCGCACCGCGTTGATCCCAAGGCAGGAGCCAGGTGCTTATCCTGGTCTCCCATGGGGTGCAGGGCCCAAGCACTTGGGCCATCCTCCTCTGCACTCCCGGGCCACAGCAGAGAGCTGGCCTGGAAGGGGGGCAATCCGGGACAGAATCCACCACCCCGACCAGGACTAGAACCTGGTTGTGCCGGCGCCGCAAGGCGGAGGATTAGCCTATTGAGCCGCGGCGCCAGCCTAACTAATGTATCTTACTTTTTGGCTCTGTGGCTTCAATTGCCAAGACTCTGAATCAAGCTTAAATTACTTAAATTAATTACTGACTGTTAGTTACTCTTAAATAAATAAATCTATCCATGTTTTTCCTCTTATTCACTATTTTTGGTGTTCAAATTTTAGTCTAAAATTTTATGTCTTTTGTAGTAAGCTCCTTCAAATCCTTTTCACAAAAGAGAGGAGAGGTTTCTTTTTATTCTCCATAAACAAAATTCTTAAGTTGTGTGAAAAAAAAAAAGAATCAAAAATTTTTCCTTTTGAGTTTCACTTAAGAAATCTTCAAATTTGAGAGATATTTTAAACCAATATGCAACCAAAACACTGAGAAATAGCAGTGACTGCAAATAAATCTGTTTGTTCAAAAACATAAAGTCAATGGGAAAACCACTCATGATAAAAAACTAATCTGCTTACCACAAACAGCTCCTAGTATTCAATAAAAAAACAAAACAAAATAATAAGAAAGCTTCAAAAAATATATACAAATGTCCTATTAGTGCAAGTGTCACCAGAAGACACTGATTTTTGAGGGTATAATTTGGAAATATCAATTAATATTTATATTTAATTTATAATTAATATTAATGTAATTATGTACAAATTTTTGAACTTAGCAATTCTACTTTTACTAAGTGATCCTACAGGTACATTTGCATAAATGCACAAAAATGGATAGGATAGAATGTTGGCTGCATGTGGATTTTATTAACAAAAAACTGGAAATAACTTACATGATACTTGCAAACAACAGAACACTAATCCACCATTAACAAGAATAAGGGAGAACTGGGTAAACCAATCTGCAGATTCCCCACGACACTTAGGGAGGGGAAAAAAAGGCAGGGCACCCTGTGTGTACATGTGGATGTGTGTAGCCATATATGACAGAGAATCCGATGAAGGCAAGTTAAGGCACTTGTAACTATCTTTACCTCTCAGGTGTACTACTGGGAGAGGCACAGAGAAGAGAAACTGTCCACTCTTCTGTGCTGCAGCATTTTTCACACTACAAATATACTGCTTGATAGTAACACCTTAATTTTCTATATTTGTTTATCTAATTACCTCTTATACCGAAGCTCTACTGAAACATTCTTAGCATGATAAAATCTCCAATCTCCAGGCCAAAGCATTTGCATAGTCCTGGGCCAGAAATCCTATCTCTTAGCTCAGCCAGCATCACCCCTGGTGGGATCTTAGACACCAAGTGGCTGGGCGAACATTACCTTCGGCAGGATGCTTAGGTAAGAGGACTCGCTGGAAGCTTTCAGAAAGGCAGAGGGTGGTGGTGGGGGCGTCCTGGTGAGGTCACGGAGCAGTTCCTCGTTCCTGATGCTCCTGGGAGCAAGGAAGCTGCCACCACTCTGACCCAGGCTCCCGAAGCCAGCCAAGTCCGCATCGTGGAGCGAGCCCTTCCGGTGGCACCTGTATCTGGAATCAGAGCTCGCCAGGGCTTCCTCAAACACGGATTCCTCATCGGAGAGCTGCAGCTTGTCAAGCTCCTTGTTGATTTTCTGCACGTCCGCCACGGTGGTGCCACTGGACAAGCGACTGTCGG
This sequence comes from Lepus europaeus, assembly GCF_033115175.1. Taxonomy (NCBI): domain Eukaryota; kingdom Metazoa; phylum Chordata; class Mammalia; order Lagomorpha; family Leporidae; genus Lepus; species Lepus europaeus. The sequence continues at coordinate 67,939,004 of NC_084828.1, read as the reverse complement.
GCTTTGTGTACTCAGCACAGAGGCTGAGGATCGTCTCCAGACGCTGTCTCTCCTAGAGGCAGAGAGGAGGGGAAGGTCAGAGGGTGTGCCAAAGGAGACAGCGCCGAAGAAAACGATCGAGGGGGCTGGCGATCTCACTCCGTGCACGGACCCAGGCACAAAGTGGCTGCTGACTTTCCCTCATCTTCAATGGATGCGTTTGATAAAGTATGGGTTGACATACTATGCCCTTTCCCTACAAACCCCAGGGCTGACCCTCGCACCCATCAGCACCAGCAAGCCTTTTCTTCAAGCCTGTCTCCAAACGCTATCTTTTTTTTTTTTTTTTTTTTTTTTTAAGATTTCCATTCCATTCCCACCCTCCGTCCCACCCTCTATAGTACATCTACTTCCAACAATATCTGGCGCTTTCATTACTGTAGATAGAACATTCACTTAAAGGCAATTCTCTACCTTCGGATAGAAATATTATTGTGCTGTTAGGCACACAAAGAGGGCAAAGGTACTTCAAGAATCTTTTCATTTAAAAGGCATATCTATGTTATTTTTTTCTTGAAATGCTTTGAAATTTTCCGAACTTTTTAATGTCTGGTGACCACAGAACCATGTTTTCCACTATTTGCTCATGTGATTAATTAAAATTATAAAAACCTAGTACTGTTGCACTAAAACAAAGACCATCTTGCACCAACTCCAGATAGAACAACATCAGTTCAGCTCAAATTGTGACCTCGTGAACTCTTTCATTCATTTAATTGGAAAATAAAATGATAGTACACTTGTCAAAAAAAAAAAAAAAAAGACCAAGATATAGGTCATGGAAATCTGTAATTGTATCACTAATTGACATCTCAGCAGGCTTCCCATGCACAACAGGTAGGCAGTTATGATGTTTAAGTAAATTAATGCTGTATTGTGAGCAACAGGGTATAATTTACAAAATGCTTTTCAGAAACTTCGACAGCATTGTGTAGGGAGTGAAAACTTAACATCTTTATCCTTCACATTAGTTCCAATGCTGAGGTGAAAAAGAATACAAAAGCCACATGCTGTGATTCCGTTTACCACACTGAAAAGAGCCTTCCAAAGCCGTCCACTGAAAACCATTTTCCAAACTGCTGATCAGTAACAATATAGAAAAATATGAAGTGGCACCGCGCTGCTGTTTTCATGCCGATGGCATCTAATTTGTAAAGAGAAAACTCAGGAGACAGTTAGCTTTTTATTAATTAAAAGTAGTAATAAGCAGAAAAGTCAAACAGGAACAACCCAACATAACTCTCCGGTTTCTATTAAACTCATTAATTGACAAGATAGAAAATCATATAAAATATATCCGACTAATATCTGACCTCTAAAGTACTCCTACCCTCCCCCCAAATGCAAGAGGTTGATCAAATTACTATTAAACTAGTTCATTTCTATATGCTCCCACCTCCCTTTCACTGCCTGGACTTCCGGACTCCAGGTGCAGCTCGGTCCTCATGGCCTCTTCCCACAGAAGACTCAGCTGCACAAGCTCACCCCAGGCTCTTCTGCGCCCTGTCCATCCAGGAGCCCTGCTGCCTATTTATCTGTTCAGCTGCCCCCAGCTGCCAAGCCCTACCCACCTCAGCTTACGGGGGAGGGAGTAAGGGGCACACAACATTCACGGACTCATTTTAAACTTCTCTAACAATCTAGAAGTCTACATGGGAATATGCAAAAGCAACCTGCAGGGGTATAAAAGAGGGAGCCTGGGACAAGACACTAGATCTTATCCTTCTTACTATCATCTGTATTAGAAGCTAATCTCTAAGTTCTCTTTATGCCATTTGGGTAATTACTGAGGATTCTAAACTCAACTGTGACTAATCTTTGCAGATCACAATAAGCATACATTACCCTTGGCATTAATTACGTTTGAGATTATCTGGAAGTTGTCAATTTCCATCTCTCAGGGATCTAATGAACAGTGCAGTCTTCAAAAGCATTAAAGGTACTTCTGGAATACATAGCAAAATTCCTCCCACATGCTCTTCCCAAAATAGTTCCTTCTGCTGCCAGTGCTATTGCTTAATTCCAGGGGGAATAAACGATCCAGTCTTAAGATGAATGCTATTTCAGACCGTGAAACACAGTATTCAAAGGCTTGTGCACAGGAAGTTTGGTCTACTGGCATGCGTTTTTCTCTATTCTTATCACCCCATTCACAGCCAATCCATCTAGGCTTGAATCACACACACACACACACACAGCAATGCTGCCCACGAGTCTAAGAGAAATCCAGGCTGCATGGAGACACACTGGCCCCATAAAAGCTTCACCAAAGAAAAATAAACTGATGTCAAGAAGAAGTGCGTCAGAACAGTCTGGGAGACATTTCAGAAAGCCCCAAAGAAGCCTTTTAAGGAAAACCCTGGAAAGAAAGTACCTTTAAAAACAATTCTTCCTTCAAACCTCTTCACTCTGGTGTCTTGATATTTCCCATTTGTTACACCCCGTACCACCCAAGACCTGGGTGATCGTTCCAGACAAAAAAGCTGTTCTCGTACCAAACAGTGTGCTATTAAGGATTATGCTGGAACATAAGTGCAACCAGGCTTGGTCCAGGACCACTAAAATGTGAGATGTACAGCCCTCTACCTAGAGGTCAGTTTTCTTTGAAGTGTCACCGGGCACTCTGCTAAGTCAGTACACTACCCTCTTTGAGCTGTCCAAATCCTACCCACTTTCAAACCAGCAATCTACCACTCATTCTTTTTTTTTTTTTTTTTTTTTTTTTTTTTTTTTTTTTGACAGAGTTAGACAGTGAGAGAGAGACAGAGAGAAAGGTCTTCCTTCCATTGGTTCACCCCCCAAATGGCTGCCATGGCTGGAGCTACAGCGATCCGAAGCCAGGAGCCAGGTGGTGCTTTTCCTGGTCTCCCACGCAGGTGCAGGCACCCAAGCACTTGGGCCATCCTCCACTGCCCTCCCGGGCCACAAGAGAGAGTTGGACTGGAAGAGGAGCAGCTGGGACTAGAACCCGGCGCTCATATTGGAGGCCGGCACCGCAGGCGGAGGATTAACCAAGTGAGCCATGGCGCCGGCTCCTGCCACTCATTCTCTTGAAAAGCCGACAGTACAGAGCCCAAATACCAAATGGCCCAAAATACAGGTGCTAAAGACTTAGAAAGTAGGTCACGTTAAATCAAATTATTTTAAATACATTTTTTTTTTTTCTTCTCTCCCATTCCCCCTTTCCTTTATCTCTATATTCCACACATATCAAAGAAAGCTTTGACAGGGACATAAGTCTTATAATAAAATATCCCTGAAGAAAATGACATGCACATTTTTTTCTCCTCAGAGGTTCCAAAAAGAAAAAAGCTGTGGGCTGGGGGTGTGTTTCTGGACCTCAGGGCTTGCTTTCTTTGGAGGAATGTGTCTGAGACAATGCCCCTTTGCAGCTTCAAGGCCCTCAGCAGGCGATACCATCCATCCTCTAAAGCCATCCAGGGCCGCTGGAACAAACACCAGTCAGTCTAGGCCATAGGACTGTAAATATCTCGCACAAATAGGTAACTCTGCAGAAGGCCAGCTGCTGACATTTACACACATGTGAAATCTTTGCTCGAAATCCTTGTATGAGAATTAAATATGTGGAGTCATTCACTACACAGCACAAAAGGATCATACTTTAATGTGAGACACGGTTTGGGTAAAGGGAGGCTTTTTTTCTTTTTTAAAAATAAACTATGGTAACATGCATATGGCTTTGCTTTTTCATTTCTGTTAACCCTAGGGATTCAATGTCTCCACGATCTTCAGCTCAACAGAGATCTATTAAAAGTTATTCACTTCTTAAGGATGTGCTGGGAATACAAAGTTGATAAAAGCCATTCTATCATCCAATCTTTAACAGGAAGCACAAATGGATGATTTGTTACAGAAAACAGTGTTAGGAGTTTTATAGAAAAACCTATGGATTCACATATGGGGAACAAATCCACAGAAATAGCAGAAAAACAAATGTGAATGGAGACCTCAAAGATAAATAAGAGCCTACCTGGTCTGTTGGGGCAGTGGGATACATTTCTGGACAGAAATCACAGAAGCAGAGGCACAGAGTCACAGAATGTCATGACAGACTCAGATCAGGCCGGTGCCACGGCTCACTAAGCTAATCCTCTGCCTGCGGTGCCGGTACTCCGGGTTCTAGTCCCAGTTGGGGCGCCCGATTCTGTCCCAATTGCTCCTCTTCCAGTCCAGCTCTCTGCTGTGGCCTGGGAGGGCAGTGGAGGATGGCCCAAGTGCTTGGGCCCTGCACCCTCATGGGAGACCAGGAAGAAGCACCTAACTCCTGGCTTCGGACCAGCGCAGCGCCGGCCATGGCGGCCATTGGAGGGTGAACCAACAGCAAAGGAAGACCTTTCTCTCTGTATCTCTCTCTCTCACTGTCTAACTCTGCCTGTCAAAAAAAAAAAAAAAAAAAAAAAAAAAAGACAGACTCAGATCAGCGCTGGTACGTGGCTAGAGAGAAGCGGTCTTTGTGGCGAAGAGGGATGAATTTCCTGCATAGAAACAAGCCAACAGTCTTCCTTCCTATATCAGGATTCAAGGGATCCCAATGGTCTCAAAAAACTTTTAGAGTAAATCCACGGAATGCAGCAGCTAGAGTCAGAAAAACTGGCCTAAAAGTGGGGGTTGGGGATGGCACTGTGGCACAGGAGGTTAAGTTTGCCTGTGGTGCTGGCACCCCTTATAAGTACCTGTTCCAGTCCTGGCCATTCCACTTCTTTTTTTTTTTTTCCTTTTTGACAGGCAGAGTGGATAGTGAGAGAGAGAGATAGTGAGAGAGAAAGGTCTTCCTTTTTGCCGTTGGTTCACCCTCCAATGGCCGCTGAGGCCGGCGCATCTCGCTGATCCGAAGCCAGGAGCCAGGTGCTTCTCCTGGTCTCCCATGCGGGTGCAGGGCCCAAGGACTTGGGCCATCCTCCACTGCCTTCCCGGGCCATAGCAGAGAGCTGGACTGGAAGAGGGGCAACCGGGATAGAATCCGGCGCCCCAACCGGGACTAGAACCCGGTGTGCTGGCGCCACAAGGCAGAGGATTAGCCTGTTAATCCACGGCGCCGGCCGCCATTCCACTTCTGATCCAGCTCCCTGCTAATGCACCTGGAAAATCAACAAAAGATGGCCCAAGTGCTAGGGCCTCTGCCACCAGGATGTAGACCTGGATGTAGTTCCTGGTTCCTGGCTTCAATGTAGTCCAACCCAAGCCATTGTGGCCATTTGGGGAGTGAACCAGCAGATGGAAGATCTGTCTCTCACTCTGTCTCCCCCTGTCTCTCTGTAATTCTGCCTTTCAAATAAAGTACAAATACATTTTTTAAAGAAGAATAAGTAAATAAAAGTGGGGGGCACAATGAGAAGTAGGGCTCACAGCAAGTCAGCAGAATTCCCAAGATTGTTTGAATAAATCCTAGTGTCCCAATGAGGCAGGACAACAGGGGGAAAAGAGAAGTCTTTCATTAGAGATAAATCCCTAGGGGTTAATAACTGGAGCTATTACGATGATTTCATCTCTTTCTGGACACAGGGTAAAACGGCTCTTTACTTCCCCACCCCCAAAGTACACATGAGCCTCAGACTTGCCTTGGCCAGTGAAAGGTGAGAAGCACTGTGTCGCTTTTGCCTGAACAGCCAGCACATGATGGATTGCTGCCTTGCTTTGCAATGACAGAGTTGATGCCCCAGATGCTGCTGGATCCAACAGCCTGAGCACTAAGTGAGGAAATAAGGGGCAGAGGCCTTGTTCAATCCACACTTGCCAGGAAGCACAAGGGAGAAATCATGTTTTGTCTTTTTCTTTTCTTTTTTTCCCAACAGAAGCCTATAATGGCTGACCAATTTTAGGCAGGAGACTCACCCCAAACTTGGAGATGAGGAATGCAAGGATCCTACTAAAGAAGCTCAGTTACTAATTGTGCAATAAAGAATTTGGCCTTGCCCAAAGAGGAGTCTAGCCTCTGCCTTTGATTTCTGGGAGGCAAACCGTTTCAGTTCAATCTGAGGATTTTTGTTTAGGGCAGGGCTGGCCGTGCCTGATGATCTTAGGAGGGAAGCTGGCCACTCCAGTGACCAACCATGTGATTTGGTGTGAGGGTTGCGGGTCATGAGATAGCAGTCAACCAGAAGAACGAGATTAAACACGTGGTCAATCACTCATGCCCACAGGATAAGGTCCTGATAAAAACTCTGGACACTAGCACTCAGGTAAGTCTCCCAATGCCTAGCGCTGGTAGTCACACATCCTGATCCCACAGAGAGAATGGAAGAGCATCCTGGAAGCATCGCATTTGGAATTCTCTGAATTCTGCATTGTGGGTCTCATCCTTTGGCTGTTCTCTGTACTTTTCCCTCTAATAAACTCTAATTTTGACTATCATCACTCAGTGAGTTTTGTGAGTCCTAGTGAATTATCAAACTTGAGGGTGGCTTCGGGAAGCTCTGGATTTGCAGTGCGTGTCAGAAGTCGGGCAGTCTGGTGCCCTTTAACCTTGCAATTGGTCTTCACACTCACTCCAATGTTGCCTTAATATTGCTTTTAATACTTTTAGGACAAATAATCTGACTGAGAAATTGTATACAAAATAATGGTTTTTGTGTTTGGTTTTACAGGTTATTTTCATGGAAGTCAGTTTAATGTCTAGCTAAGAATATTTGATTTTATAGTGTGGCTGGGAAGTCTGCCTTCAGGCTTGTGGTCAGGAAAGTACTTTATTCTGCCACTCTCTCTTTAAACAGCAAGTGCATGAGTGCCTCACTAGTCAGGCTGGCCCAGAAAGAGGCATGTCTGATAAATGAAAGTGTCATGTTTTGTGTGGAGAGCAACTATCAATGTGACAGCTACTAAGTGATCAACAGACATTTGCCGTGTGTAGATTAAGATTTGGTACTGTATACATCTATTCACCTCCACAATAATGGAAAATGATGGAGTAAGGGAAGATAAGACATACGCAAACAATTAGGACCACATTTGCCACTCAGTGATTTTCAATACCCACTTCTCAAATACACTCAATATATTCAATCAATCACACCAGGGCTGGCATGGTGGTACAACTGGTTAAGCTGCTGTTTGTAATACCCACATCCTGTATCAAAGTGCTGGTTGGAGTCCCAGCTGCTCTGCTTCTGATCCAGCTTCCTGCTGACGCATCCTGGGATGGTAGAAGATAGTGGCAGAAGTACTTAGGCTCCTGCCACCCACATGGGAAATCAGGATGGAGTTCCAGACTCCTGGCTTTGAACTGGCCTAGCACTGTCTGTTAGTCATTTGGGTAGTAAACCAGCAGGTCAAAGATCTCTGTGTGTCTCTCTGTCATTCTTTCAAATAGATGAAAACAAACAAACATATAGGTGGATAGATAGATAGATAGTTAGATCCAATTGCACACACACACTGCCTAAGGAGGTCAAAGCCACCCTCCTCCAACTCCCTGGACTTCACTCTTCTGCTTTTATCTAGCTGGGCCTCTTTTTTCAATGTACCATAGTGGCATGAACTCTGGGGTCAGCCTGCTTGCGTTGGAATATAATCACTCAAAACAGTGTCTGGGACACAGGCAAGACAGCCTAAGTGTTAGCTCTAGTACCTACAGAGTCCTCCTCCGCCTTTGCGAGGTGAGGCCCTCTGCTCTCACAGCTGCACCCTCCCACTGTCCTTGTGGCTTTGTCCTACTGATCCTCCCTTCTCCCACCCTTCCCTATTCTCTCTGTTGACTCCTTCTGCTCTGTCAATGTCAAGTTTTCTTCAGCTTCCCCCAAGTACACAACCAACCATCCTGATCAGTTCACCTAGCAGATGATCTCTTCCACTTCCCCACTTTCCTTCACACCACACTCTGTATCTCAGAGAAGCTGCTAAAGCTCCACACTTCACTCCCCATCGTTTCTGGCCTTCTGCCATCTGGGCAGTGTGCTCCTGCCTTTATACAGACTGGATACCCTGAACCTGATGGGCTGCTTTCCCCCTCTCCAGGAAAAAACTGACCAGAAATAGGAGAAGCACCTCGGACAAGGCGGACAGGACTTTTCATGAAGCTCAGAACTTCTCTCTGTGATCTTATTTTACAAGGATTTGTTGGTTAAATTGACTTCTCTCCACTATAGAACCCTTGACTTTTTTTAAATAAAGATTTATGTATTTATTTGAAAGGCAGAGTTACACAGAGGCAGAGGCAGAAAGAGACAGAGGTCTTCCATCCACTGGTTCACTCCCCAGTTGGCCACAATAGCCGGAGCTAGACCAATCTGAAGCCAGGAGCCAGAAGCCTCTTCCAGGTCTCCCATGCAGGTAAGGGGGCCCAAGGATTTAGGCCATCCTCCACTGCTTTCCCAGGCCATAGCAGAGAGCTAGATAGGAAGTGGAGCAGCTGGGACTTGATCCAGTGCCCATATGGGATGCTGTCCCTGCAGGTGGCGGCTTTACCTGCTATGCCACAGTGCAGGACCAGAACTCCTGGATTTTAAGAGCAAAATCTATATTTCAGTTTAAGTAGGGAGAATGTGTATTTGGATTTGAAGTTCTGGCACTTACCAGACTTACAACATAGTAATTTTTAAAATCAAGATCAGCATATTGAGCATGGATTATTTGGTTTGTAAAACAGACAGTAAAATTAGCACCTACTCTAGGGATCTGGGGAGAATTCAATAAGGGACTGTGTGTGAGAATGCTTTACACACTATGCTCAACATCTAACAAAGGTGACTGTCAGATAGTGGACGTTCAGTGTGTTAATCCTGACTAGAGATGTTTTCATCACAAGTTTGAAGTGAAATCGACAGTTAGCTCCTGGGCTCCGGGAGCCATCTCTAAACAAGCAAACTTGAAAATCAAACCTAATTGTTTTCAAGGGAATACAGGAAAAACATGTTCTGCAATCTAACATCTCCCTGTAAATATACAAGTCCATTGAGATTCCTTTAGCAATCTGGAAGGAGAAAGAATTCTCTCAAGGACCACAATTCTCTTCCCCCTTGGTCCAAGCGCCTCTGCTCAGAGCAAAAGAGCCCTATTTAGGTGACACACTAACCAGGCAAGGAAATTATCTTCAACCTCTCACTACCATTCCATCCATTGGTCCCCACCAATACCGAGCAATAAATATTCCCTACAGAAAGAACTGTCTTCTAAAAAAAATCCATTCTCGGGGCAGGTAAAGCCACTGCCTGCAGTGCCAGCATCCCATATGAGCGCCGGTTTGAGTCCCAGCTGCTCCACTTCCGATCCTGCTCTCTGCTATGGCCTGGAAAAGCAGTAGAAGATGGTCCTAGTCCTTGGGTCCCTGCACCCGTGTGGGATACCCGGAGGAAGCTCCTGGCTCCTGGCTTCAGACTGGCCCAGCTCTGGCCATTGCGGCCAATTGGAGAGCGAACCAGCAGATGGAAGACCTCTCTCTCTCTCTCTCTCTCTCTCTCTCTGCCTCGCCTTCTCTCTCTGTGTAACTCTGACTTGGAAATAAATGAATCTTAAAAAAATTCCATTCTCCTCCCATATGCACACACTTTACCCTTGACATCAAACCCAAGTTCCTATTCCCATTGCCCATGGTTCTACTCTAACCTTCGGAAGTCTGGATGTCCCTGTGTTATCTAATGCATGCTTCATTGGAATACTTGAGGAGCTTGTCATATCCTGTCTTTACTCATACTCAAAGACATTCATGTCCATTAGTCCCACCTTGTAAGTCAATTCCTCCCATGCCTGTTTTAAAGGATTACTATTACTCACCCTTGTATTAATCTCTCTCAAACTCACTTGCATCTATTACTGATTCTAGCTATATCCATGTAAGAAACAATTTATACATTTTTACAGTTTATACTGTAAAAAGAGAACTTAAAATAATTAAATATTTAATTAATGTTAAATATCTTTAATTATTATGATCTTTAATAACTTAATAGCATCAGATCGGCTGGCGCCGTGGCTCAACAGGCTAATCCTCTGCCTTGCGGCGCCGGCACACCGGGTTCTAGTCCCGGTCGAGGCGCCAGATTCTGTCCCAGTTGCCCCTCTTCCAGGCCAGCTCTCTGCTGTGGCCCGGGAAGGCAGTGGAGGATGGCCCAAGCGCTTGGGCCCTGCACCCCATAGGAGACCAGGAGAAGCACCTGGCTCCTGCCTTCAGATCAACGCAGTGCACCGGCCACAGCGGCCATTGGAGGGTGAACCAACAGCAAAAGAAGACCTTTCTCTCTGTCTCTCTCTCTCACTGTCCACTCTGCCTATCAAAAAAAAAAAAAAAGCATCATATCAATTATATAGGTTATAAATAGTACATATTTTTATTCTCATTCACTACAAACATGTTCTAATAAGTTGATTCAATTAATTCTGTTAACTTTTCATTCAAGAGGGTTTTTTTTTTACTTTTTCCACTTCTGGTTATTACTTGCATTTTGTTAGGTTAATCAGGTTAATCACTAATCACAACTGCCATGCACCTAGGATTTTCTGTATTTTATTTGTTTGCCTGGTACATTTTGGCATCATTTTACATTTAAAACCAACAGGCAGATAGGCAGTATGAAATGGTTTTCTTTTAGGAAATATTAAGGATGCATACAGACTATTCTTAAAATATTTAAAGATATCATTTGAACAAAAGTGCCTGCTATGAATGACTCCATAACATAGTAAGGGGGAAACGGTCTTCCCGCTGTTGACTGAAAACCACTGGCCAAGAAGAAAGGAAATTCATGCGATCAATGTAATCACAATCTCCACATAACATCTAGAAGACATGCCAGGTGTTCTTACTCTTACATGGACAGTCTCTCAGAAGAAAATCGATATACAAGGTACCTTAGCACCCTCTGTTAAAGAAATTGTGCTATTGCTCCACATCATTAAAGAAAACACAACAAAAGTTATCTCTGCATTTCCACTCTGGCTCTATCAAATTTCTGCTTTTTTTCTTCTGGAAGACTCTATGAAAATGCTTTCAGAAGATCCATTAAAATGCTTTCAGAATTTTATATAATATTTTACAAGTTTGATCAAAATCTATGCACAAGAAGTATTAAACTTTTAAGTCTTTATATTTGAAAATACAGCCTATTCTTAAAAAATGAATTTTTTTAGGCATAAAGTCAGTAAAAACTTAGGAAAGTCAAATTACAAAAAAGAAGGGAAGACTACTACATAGCAACTAAATATTGTCATGTAACTATCTGTGAGATATGCATCACATGGAAAAATACCATGTGTGAAAATTCGAAAAGTATTATGTATAGAGCTAGAAAACAAACAGTATTTTTTTCCTTCTTTCCAAACTTGAGAGTAACATTAGTAACTTGTAAAATTACAATCTCTGCCAAACATGACTTAAGCCTTGGTGCTTGTGACCTGACTGAAAAAAAAAAAAAAAAAAGAAATGACCTTTCAAAGCTTCACCTTTGTTATTCTACCAGAATGAAAGAACAATAAATGGTTGTGACTGTTGTTCCTTTTCCTTCTACTCTGCATTATCTTAAAATTCTGCCCTTTTTCCAAATCCTAAAAACAATCCCACAGCTGATTAGGATTTAGCAATTTTGAATGTAAAACATCAACTTATCTAAACCCAAACTTTTCAACAGAACATGATCTCTTTGCATAGTCAATTAGATTTCACCAGAACAAAGTTCTTGGCTGTTCTGAACTTCAAAAACCTACTCTCACTGACTTTGGCTCCTGGGAAGATGGAGTAGACATACTATTCTTTATTCCTTCACTACATGCAACTAAGAAATCTGCACATCACATACAAGATAACAGAAACTCTGAAAGCTGGCAAAAGACACATCAGCTAGGGCTGAGGGCCCAAGGAAAGACAGGGGAGTTAGCTCCCTGGGATTCCTTTTGGCCCATTTATATCAGTTCAGAGCTGAAGAAGAGGAATCAACTTGCTACCACAGAGAATCAAGCTGAGTGGAAAAAGCCAAAGGAAAGGGGCCAGTGCTGTGGCCTAACCGGTAAAGCCACCACCTGTGATGCCGGCAATTCATATCAACACCAGTTCAAGTCCAGACGGATACACTTCCGATCCAGCTCCCTTCTAATGCACCTGGGAAAGCAACAGAAGATGGTCCAAGTGCTTGGGCACCTGCACTCACATGGGAGACTCAGAAGAAGCTCCAGATTCCTGGCTTTGGCCTGGCCCAGTCCCGGCCATTGCGACCATTTGGGGAGTGAACCAGTGGATGGAAGATGCAAAGGTTGCATATGATGTGATTATATTTGGGCAACATACTTGAAATGACAAAATTACATCAATGGAGAATGATTAGTGGTTCCCAGCAGTTAAGGAGGAAGTGAGTGTGTCTGTAAAAGGCCAACATGAGGGACCCTTGTGGTATTAGTACTGTTTGTATTGACAGTGTCAAGGTCGGTATCGCGGATGTCTGGAACTAGTTGTGCAAGATGTTAACACTGGAGGAAACCGGGTAAAGGGTATAAAGGAATTCTCTGAGTCACTTACAATTGCAATGTGACCTCCAATTACCTCAAAAAAGGATTTAATTTTCTGCAGTGCTTTCTAACAGGTCATGAACTGCACACTGAGGTGGCTAACATAAAATATGTCCATTGAGAAAGTAATGAATGTGTGTTTATATTGTAATACTTGTTTTTGCATTTTTTTTTAAAAAATCAATCTCACATTTTAAAAGTATTTGAGGAAATAGTCCTATAATGTTTTCTAGAACAAGAGAAAAAATTTTATAACATTAACTAGCACAGTCACCAAATCTATTTTTTAAAATCAATGAATAGTTAGCTTTTAATTTAAAACAAAATAACTTGACAACAAATATGGATATCCCTTTCACTATGAAAAATCAACAGTCTTCATTCACTTCCATTTCCATATCCCTGTTGCTGTCAATGTGCTCTATTTTCAATTTTCATCCAGCCAGTATTTCAAATTTCACCCAGTTGAATTTATTTGTGACCTTTATTTCTTATTAAAAAAAAAAAATCATGTATTGATGTATCATTCTGAAAAAGAAGGATCTCCTATCACAACTGCCATGCTGTCACTTAGGGCCTCTAGCAGTCAAAGTTTCCCTGTATATTTCAGCTCTTAGCTGGGAAATGCTACACTATTAACATTCAGAACTTGCATCCCTCAAATTCTGAACAGAGACTTTTAAATGCCTGGCACCATCAAGAGGCAATAGCTTGTACTGCCACTGTAACAAGAACCCAAGGTTTGCTCTTAAGGACGGAAGAATGTGCTCTTAATAGCAATTGCCATAGGCCATTGCAATGTAAAACCACATTAAGACGTTAGCTCTGTTTTCTTAATGTAAGGTGTTTAGCCTATTGCTAACAGCTACTTTGTCCCTTCCCATTCTTTGTTTGCCCATCTATATCTTCAGTTGAAGACAGAGGAAAAAAAAACCAAGATGTGACAATTTTTTTTTTAATCTCAATTAACTAGGAGAATTGGCAGTCCTAATTTTCTGATGATTAATTCCCTCAACATTTAATGAACATCTACATATACACCAGCAACCTGCTGTTCAAAGTCCTTGCTTTAGCTTCTAACGTCCCAAGGTGATCTGATGAAAGCTCAGATAACATTGTTCTTTATAATACCAGTGGTTATAGATTGACTCTCACTTTAGAAACAAAGTAAGGCTGTTTCCTTTAGAATGGATAACTTACTTAGTAGACAAAAGCATCGTCTAATCTTGTCATTTTTTCTTTTAACATAAGAAAAATTTAAATTGCATGGTTCTCATTATATTTGTGAGCCAGACTCTACAAACTTTCCCAGCAAGGTATGAAAGTGAAAGAAGGCCAGGAAGAGGTGAGAACTGCCTGGCTGTTCGAAACATTAGAGCTAAGAAAGGCTCCGTAGGAATAATTCAGTTTAGGGCTTAGGAAGAATCTGAAGAGTAAATCAATTAATTTAACAATAGCCATTCTACTCACAAATATAGGAAGAGAGCCATCATTTCCAAATATCCCTTGAAAAAGTCGGAGCCAATGCTCATTTAGTTAGTAAACGGACCTCTCACCCCAGTGCAGTTTAATGGGCTCACTTCCCACTAGTGCAACAATATTTTAAAAATTAACATGATGGTCAGGACATAATGCAGCAAGTGAAAGGGCCACATCAGGAAGCAGATTCCTTTCAAGTCAAATTGCAGGACATAGCAGTTTTCCAGTCTTAAGCTTGCCTTCACATTTCAAAGTCCTTGCCCTTAAAAAAATAACAATACTATGACTAAGCATGAAAAAAAGCATTCTCTTCACATTTTTCATTTTGCTACCCAACCAAGAAATGCTGTCCAACTTAAAATGCAGCTCAGCACAGCCAAAGTGTCTGAATGTCCAAGTTGTCTGGGGTGGCAGGATGGTCAAGAGTCACTAGGCAATGGAGACAGCAAGAAGCAAACAGAAAAGCAAAACACACCTGTAAGTGGAGGAACCTCTGATAATGCTCACTGGTCTTGGGTTGTGGAACATATTTTTCCTAATTATAAAACTAAATAATACCAACCTAGTTTACTCTCTGGTTCTTAAAAAAGCACCTGCACCCGTTTACCCTTTAGGAGCTTAGAGAACAAATAGAGGTATTATATATCAAAACCCCTGGAACAAATATGCTCAACTGGACGTTCACTTAGTTTTTAGAAACATCAGCTGTATCATGTACTCAACAGTACACAATGAGGACTCTCTGACCTGCTGTCTGGTTTTTCTTCTGACCCTGGAGAGCCACAACCAATTTTCAAAGCCAGGAAAAATAACTCACTTTTCATCTTTTGGTTTTGAAATGAGGGTTGGGAGGGAAACTTTCCCTTTCTGGAAACAGAGAGACTCCACCTCTGCTGATATATTTGCAGTCTTTGTAAGGCATTCTGTCTGGGGAGCAGGGGAGCAACCTACAGCACAGAATAAGGAAAGCCAGAAAGAATGTCATAAATGGATATCAAAAAAATTCAATTCCTCCTCTCTTCAACCACACGGATACAATGCTCCCAATATTCTGATAATCAGGCTAGGAGTTGTGGAACAAGACAGACAAGGTCTCAGTGTCATGCATATTAACATCCTTTCTTTGTTCCATGCTGTTAAAAGAGCTATAAGAACAAACCATCTTCCAAATAGCAGAGAAGTGCTGATTCAGAAATTGTACCCATCTACATAACTACCACACAAACAGTATATGTGCCGGGAAACAACACCAATCTTATCTTTGGGAAATGCACAGTGGTAGAAAGCCAGACCTCATGGTTCCTCATGAGAACTGATGTCATGTTCCCATAAGATTGAGAAATAAAGATCAAGTGTGGTCCCCTATAGCACTAAATGTCAGGAATGTTGTTTCCCAGGCATTGCAGATAACTGCTATCAGCCAGAAAGAAAACACCAGATGGCTACAATGCAATTTGTGGGAATTCATTGAGTCTCCACAAGGGCATAGATGCTTTGGGCAATAATCCAATGAATACTTTCACACTAGGTTTTTTTTTCAGTTTTTTATTTTCTCCTTTTTAAAAATGATTTGTATACGTCGGACTATAAGAAGCACTCAAGGACGGCGCCGTGGCTCAATAGGCTAATCCTCCACCTGCGGCGCCGGCACACCGGGTTCTAGTCCTGGTCGGGGCACCAGATTCTGTCCCGGTTGCCCCTCTTCCAGTCCAGGTCTCTGCTGTGGCCCGGGAGTGCAGTGGAGGATAGCCCAAGTGCTTGGGCCCTGCACCCGCATGGGAGACCAGGAGAAGCACCTGGCTCCTGGCTTCGGATCAGCGTGGTGTGCCAGCTGCAGCGGCCATTGCAGGGTGAACCAACAGTAAAGGAAGACCTTTCTCTCTGATTCTCTCTCTCACTGTCCACTCTGCCTGTCACACACACACACACACCAAAAAAAAAAAAAAAAAAACCACAAACAAACAAAACCAGAAGCACTCAACAGCTATGATTACCTTGGAATTGTGGGAGATATGCACATATCAAAATAGATGAAGAAAAGACTACCACCTCTACTTTATACAGACTTTCTAGTATGTAGAACACCTAATTTGCCAGAGTCATCATCCCAGCCCTCCAGAGTTAACTTACCCAGTGATGCCTCCTATTACAAACTGTGCTCTGTAGTAAGCGAATTAAAATGACTGCTGATCAGCCCAAATCGATGTCCTAAGGTCTATGAACTGAAGTGCTCACACTTCATGTGCACAGGACCCTCTCAAAACTTCACCTGCACTTAGGAACTCTCTTTTTTTAGAACATTTTAAAATCAAGTCGATATCTGATTTTCAAAATCATAAAAAGGAAAAAAAAGGTTGGCTCAATGACAAAACCATGAATTGGCAGCTGAGAGTAAGAAAGAAGGAAGAAAAATATATCTGTATATTTATATATAAAATAAACATCAGTTGGAGGCCATTTAATACTGGTACAGAGTAGCTTATTATACTTCATTAAGAGATCCTTGGAGGTTCCTAACTATGATTCATGCTTTTGTCATCAATAAAATTACATTGAGTTTTCAAATAAAGATTGAAGAAGTGTAAAAAAAAAAAAAAAAGTTAAATGTGCTTTCCTTATAAGAAAAAGACCTTTCTCATCAAACTTACTGACTCAGAAACGTCTTCCCCTATTAGAAAATAAGTTTATTTAATTTCCCTTTTTAAATATGATTTGGATTTGCTTTATCATTAAGAGTTTAGTTTATATCAACTTCTTGACTGTTCTATATTAGTTTAGTGAAAATATAAGCTTATTCTCATCAGATAAAAAAACATAAAACTTGTGCATACCTAAGCTAAATTATGATTGTTACAAGTCTTTTTACATCAATAGTGATTATGTTTTGTGATGTTTCAGTGTCAACATAATTCTCAGTATTTCTAAGTTAAATACTCCTGTCTTAAAGTGTCTGATTGTTCTAAAATATGAAAGAGGACCATGACAGATAGAAGTTGATGGAAATAGAAATTTTAGGTTTGCAGAAAGAGGACTTGAGTTGACTTGACTTATAATACTAGAAAACAGTAAGTCTACAAGGAAGTAATGCTAAAACTGTAGCAAAGTTTGTACAATTCTGATGGCTTCATTCATTAATTTTTTTTGAAAAATGTAATGCATGACAAGCATCCTACTAATGTAAAACTAAAATGCCGTTATCGCTGTTGACATGAAAGACTAATCTGGGGAAACCAGTCTATGATTTGATAATGAAAGGTTATTCTTTTAAGTAATGAGTCCAGAGAGCAGATATTTGGGGTCACCAGTGTTACTTTTTATGCTTTGTGCTAACTAGACTATCCTCGCACATTTAAAATAACATCTCCTCAGTTGCAAATCATTTAAAGTTTCTTGTTTATTATAAAATAAACTACTGTCACTTTATTAGGTAGCCTAATCACAAACATTCAGTGTGCAGTTTCCCACAATCCTATACTAACCCAGTGACAAAATCTCCTTTGATTATTACTTGATTTTGCCTTTCCAAGATTCAACAGACCATAAATTCAGGGGAAAAAAATTCCAAGATATTTTATACCTGAAGTCTATTTAAGACTTTAAACTCTTCTTTAAGTTTTCTTGGAGGAATTCTGGACAATCACCATAATTTGTTCTTCAATCTTACAAAAGAAAAAATCCTGGAAATAATAGGTTTATTTGCTATACTCCTTAGTTTTTTTTTTTAAATTTATATGATTTTATTTTCTCCCTTCAACCATAATAACATGATATGCAAATTTTGTCTTACCTGGTGGGTCTGTGAACACAGGCTTTTCCATCCCACTTACAAGCAAGGCAAATGTTGCTTCTTGAAACAGTCCCACCACGGCCCCTCTGGTCATCCAACCCAAGTTGCCCCCTTGTGCGGCCACATCACTGAGTTTCATTCTGGACTTCAGCTTTTCCATGGCTTCCTTGACTTTGCCATGCTTGTCACACAGAGTGTATCTGACCTTTACTGCATCGCCACCACCTGAGCCTTTTTGTCCACACTGCCACTCCCAGAAGCGCTCCTCTTTTCCCCCCTTTTCTGGAACCACTTCCTCCTTGGACAGTATCTTCAAAACTTGCTTGTCTACCCTTTAGTTTTAAGTAGTCCAAGGCTATCATGAATTGCATAGGACGATTTGTCAAATCAGATGAGAAGACCAGCCTGTCCTAAGAGAATTCTGCACAGGTAAAACATCATCACTATAAATAATATACAAGGATGATATACTCTTTTTTTTCTTTTTCTTTTTTTGACAGGCAGAGTGGATAGTGAGAGAGAGAGAGACAGAGAGAAAGGTCTTCCTTTGCTGTTGGTTCACCCTCCAATGGCTGCCGTGGCCAGCGCGCTGCGGCCGGCGCACCGCGCTGATCCGATGGCAGGAGCCAGGTGCTCATCCTGGTCTCCCATGGGGTGCAGTGCCCAAGCACTTGGGCCACCCTCCACTGCACTTCCGGGCCACAGCAGAGAGCTGGCCTGGAAGAGGGGCAACCGGGACAGAATCCGGCGCCCCAACCGGGACTAGAACCCAGTGTGCCGGCGCCACAAGGTGGAGGATTAGCCTAGTGAGCTGCGGCGCCGGCCAAGGATGATATACTCTTGAGAAGGGCCCTGAATATGTAAAAGCCCTCACTCTCTGTAATGTTCTAATCCTTCAGGAAAAAAACTGATTGAATAAGACTAATGTCTTTTACCTTGTTAAAAAAATTTTACCTCTACTTCCTGCTGACACTATTTAAGTTCATCATTAATTAACCATAGCCACTTACTCTTATAGTCACCAAGAGGTCTCTACTTTCCCTCTCAAGTACGCCTCAACACTGAGCTATAAGTTATGGACTAGAACGTGCCTTTAACAAAGAAAGGCAATTTCAGAGCTCACAAAAAGGACTTTTCCAAGTACTCTTAATTCCTGGTAGTCCAAATAACAGACTTACAGACAGAGCTTCTGAGCTGACACCGCATAGACAATGATGAGAGAGTACGAAGCAGTGAATCAGCTTTCTGAGACTCCTTTTAGTCTAGAAACAGACGACATAACAAAATCAAGTTAATGGCCGAAGATGAATAAGAATTAATTATATAGAATTGTTTGCTCTGATCCTGGAAGTGAAACTTCTCAACGTGTATATGTGTTTTAGGATATTATAATTGGTATTATTGCTTTAAATGGTCTGTTTGCTGATGAAGAAAACCCTTTAGCTTTCACCCTGATCTATCGCTAACCCTCAATTAGAACTATGATCTTAAAACTAAATGAAATAGTTGTTTAAAGGTAGTACGTTCTTATTGATCCCTCAGAACTCAGGAAGAAATATATGTGAGTCTCTCCAGTTTTTAATGGCAATATCATTATTTGCTTAGGCTCAATAAGAATCTGTCCTTCCTTTTACTGGGATACAATCAGACAGACTATACAACCAAGGCCAAACCTAGAATGCCATACTTAAAATATAAGTCTTATTTCAACAGGTATAACATGCCCACAATTAAGGGAGTATTATAACTTCATATTTGGCCCAATAACTACAAAGTTATCCAGGGAATTGAACTTGTTTGTGACATACAGAGTCCTAATCTGACAATCAGTAAAGAAGGTTGCTCTCTGGGTTGCCAGAAACTTTAGCAGATTTGGAGAATCTAGAGGAAAGCAAAATTCATCAACATTCACATATACTAAAGATGGAACCCAGTGGAAATGAATTTCTTGAGTTTGGTTTTCTATCCTAAGAACACCAAAGAGAGATCTGTGAAATCAAGGAAGTCGTTCAGAGTGCTCTCCTAGATTCCTTAAAAAGTTACTAGGTAGGAGATAAAAATTGCTCAGCTTAGTATACCACTATATTTGCTGTCCATATACAAGAAAGTTTTAAATGCTAATTAAAATTCCAACTGAATTTAAATCAATGAATCCAGCTCTAACACAATGCCTTTTCATGACCACAAATGATCTCTGGAGTTTGTGATAACAAAGGTAACTGTCACACTGGAGCACTGGCCCACCCACAGAATATCTAATAGCTCTCTATAGGCTTGCACATTTGTCTGCATTCACTAATATTGGTTAGGATTTTTGAAAGCTCTGTTAAAGACAGATATTTCCTTATCAAAAAGGAAGAGGGTGGCAGAGGATTCTTATCTTCTAAACCATACAACAAATTTTGTACCATATGTATGCAAATGTTTTTTGTTCAATATTTTCCAAAGATTACAACTGTATTGATCCATAGGGCATTAACTCGTTTTGTTTGTAATTCAAAAAATCTGAGAGATTCCAAAATAGCGGAATAGGGAGGAAGCTTACTGCTCTAGTCTAGGGGAAGATAGTTTTTAAAAAGTGGAGAGAGTGAAATCTTAGGGGAAAGTTAGGGAGAAAACTGCAGAGGAAACTCCAGCAAATTAGAGGGACACTGAGGACCTATGTAGAGGGTATGAATAGGCACAACTCAGGACCCCAGCTGCCAGGAGCCTCAGCATCACCTTTGGAGAGTGAGGTGAGACCAGACCGCAGCAGCCCAAGCCATTGGTGACAAAGCTGCGAGAAGAGCCTGGCTGAGTCTGGCTTGGAGCCCTCTGGGGGATAGTGTACTTGCCAACCTAGAGGGGAAAAAAGGAGGCATGTTTCTCTCTCCCCAGTTACTCAGCACCAGCATCCTGTAACTAGCTGAGATAGGGCAGGCATCATTCTGGACACACATAACAGCTGTGCCAGCTTGTGTCCATGTGCCCAACAACCAGCAGGAAGGAGATGCCTGAATCTGGCTGGGAAAATTGACAGGGGCTGGGTGATCATGACTGTTGGAGTCTTCTGTGCTAGGACTGTGAAAACACTGTGGCTACAAGGGAGGGTGAAGGTGTGGCTGGTGTTAGTAAAATGGTGGAGGCCTTATCTGTGGCGCAATTCATACCCCAGACACCATTCTAGGCTCTGGCCCCCATAGCCATTGCTAGAAATCAGGTGACCAAATGCCCCAACCATCAAGTGTCAGCTCAACCCCCACCCTAACAGGATTGGTTGCTCCCACTTCCCTACCCCCTGCAAGAATATAACAGGACCCATTTCCCAGACACATGCTCTCTCTCCTGCACTCTCTCCCTTGACCCCAGTCCCCTTTCTCTCTTTTTTGTCCCTTCCCTCCAGCCTGTTGGACATCCCCTGTCAATAAACCTTTTCCCTTAACTCCAGTGTTTGCTGTGTTTTGTGGTGGCCTTACAACTGTGTCTTTGGGCAGTCACTGTGGGCAGTTTAGACCTTACACAAAAATCCACTCAAAATAGATCAAAGAAGCTAATTACCAATTCCTGGAGCAAGGACAGTCTCTTCAACAAATGGTATTGGGAAAACTGGATCTCCACATACAGAAGTATGAAGCAAGACACCTACCTTACACCTTATACAAAAATCCATTGAAAACCGATCAAAGTCCTAAATCTACAATCTGATACCATCAAATTAGTAGAAAACATTGAGGAAACCCTGTAAGACATTGGCATAGACAAAGACTTCTTGAAAAAGACCCCAGAGGCACAGGCAATCAAAGCCAGAATTGATAAATGGGATTATATCAAATTGAGAAGCTTCTGCACTACAAAAGAAACACTCAGCAAAGGGAAGAGGCAACTGACAGAATGGGAGAAAGATTTGCAAACTATGCAACTGATAAAGGATTAATATTCAGAATCTATAAAGAGCTCAAGAAACTCAGCAATAAAACAAAGAACCCAGTTAAGAAGTGGGCAAAGGACTTAAACAGACATTTTTCAAAAGAGGAAATCCAAACAGCCAAAAGACACAAGAAAAAATGTTCAGGATCACTAGCCGCCAGGGAAATGCAAATCAAAACCACAATGAGGTTTCACCTCACCCCCATTAGAATGGCTTTCATACAGAAATCAACAAACAACAAATGCTGGGGAGTATGTTGGGGGAAAGGGACACCCTAATCCATTATTGTTGGGAATGTAAACTGGTACAACCACTGTGGAAGACAGTATGGAGATACCTCAGAAATCTGAATATAGACCTACCATATGGCCCAGCCATCCCACTCCTAGGAATTTATTCAAGGGAAATGAAATCAGCATATGAAAGAGTTATCTGTACCCCCATGTTTACTGCAGCTGAATTCACAATAGCTAAGATATGGAATCAACCCAAATGTCCATTAACTGAAGACTAGATAAAGAAATTACAGGATATATACACCAGGGAATACTACACAGCAGTAAAAAAAAAAAAAATGAAATCCTATCATTTCAACAAAATGGATGCAACTGGAAAACATATCCTTAGTGAAATACGCCAGTCCCAAAAGGCCAAATAGCATATATTCTCCCTGATCTGTGATAACTAATGGAGTACCCAAAAGGTACTCACTCTATAGGAGTGAAATTGACACTGTAAGATGTGATGACTTTGGGGGCCAGTACCACAGCTCACTTGGTTAATCCTCTGCCTGTGGCACTGGCATCCTATATGGGCACCGGGTTCTAGCCCCGGTTGCTCCTCTTCCAGTCCAGCTCTCTGCTGTGGCCCCGGAGGGCAGTGGAGAATGACCCAAGTGCTTGGGCCCCTGCACCCACATGGGAGACCAGAGGGAAGCACCTGACTCTTAGCTTCGGATCGGTACAGTGCGCTGGCTGTAGCAGCCATTTGGGGAGTGAACCAATGGAAGGAAGACCTTTCTCTCTGTCTAACTCTGTCAAAAAAAAAAAAAAAAAAAAGGTGTGATGACTTTGAACAGCCCTTGTCTAGACTGTTGAGGAACAGTTTTTTTTTTTCATACTATTTGTCAAACTCTTTACTTAGTATGGAGCTAATCTTATGTGCATAAAGTTAATTGAAAATAGATCTTAGTAAAAAATAAGAATGAGAATAGGAGAGGGAGGAGGAGGAAGGGTGGGAGTGGGAGTGGAAGGATGAGTATGGTGAGAAGAATCACTGTGTTCCTAAAGTTGTATTTATGAAATGCATGACGTTTGTATACCCTAATAGAAGGTTTCTGGGGAAAAAATCTTCCAGTATACTTTCTTAAAATAACTAAAATACTTCTAATAAGCCTATACTTTTGTATACCAGCTTTATCATCCTGAGGCTTCCCTTGTTAAGGAAATTATTAATCATAAATGTATCAAAATAATTCCTGACACATATCATTCTAAAAGAGAAAAACATTATACTTAATGGAGAATGGAAACAATGCAGTTGTTTGTTCTCATTTGTTAGTGAGACTCAAGGCATGTTTCCTTATTTTCGGCATGCCATAAAAACAAATTCACTATCAGATATTCCTGAAGAGTTCTCCTGTCTTCTTATTTTCAATATTCTCCCCTATGGAAAATAAAAATTCAATAACTGTTGTAAGTGCATATAGTCTGGAGTCACTGTGTTAGGAGACACGGCGGGACAGAGTGTGGGGTGTATGCGAATAGTGTGGAAACAGTTGAGCACCACTAAGGTAATCCTTCAACTCAGCAGACAGCTTGCTACACAGACAAATTCACAGCCTGATTCCCCATGAGTCCCAAGTTCCTGATTACTTATTAAACTTGCAGGTATTAGTTATATCCTGCAGTTTTAATGTCATTTACAATAGCAGTCAGCATTTCCTCACAGTCTTAAAAGAAAAGTTGCTAAGACTTGTGAGGGGGCCAGTGCTATGGCATATTTAGGCTAAGCAACCACCTGTGGTGCTGGCATCCCATATGGGAACCAGTTCAAGTCTCAGCTGCTCCTCTTCTGACCCAGCTCCCTGCTTATGGCCTGGGAAAGCAGAGGAAGATGGCCCAAGAGTTTGGGCCCCTGCACCCGCGTGGGAGACTGGAAAGAAGATCCTGGCTCCTGCCTTCAGAACAGCCTAGCTCCAGCTGTTGCGGCCATTTGGGAAGTGAGTCAGCATATGGAAGATCTTTCTCTGTCTCTCCCTCTCACTGTCTGTCATCCTACCTCTCAAATAAACAGATGAAATCTTCAGGGCAAAAAAAAAAAAAAAAAAAAAAAAAGACTATGAGAAGCTCAGCGACACTAGTAGCATTTGCAAGAATTTATGCACGTAAGAGCTCTGCAGAGCAACTAAATTAATAGGAAGCTCCTGAGGACCTGCTCAGTACCCGCACATGCCTAATGAGAGCGAGCTGGAAAGAAGAAAGACAGCAGCACAGAGTCCAGGAGGAGACAGCAGCGCACACGGAAATGCCCCACCCCACTAAGGTCCTTGGGGTTGCCTCCAAGACTGGCCCGACGCTGCTGCAAGAAACAGTGAGGTGAACAGCGGCACATTACCAGTCGTTCCATCTCCTGCTCCCTGAGTCTTTCCTCCCGCTGCCGCCGGTGATAGTCCATGAGGTCGTCGCGCCCTGAAATGGAGCTGATGCTGCTCTTCCGTTCCCGAAGGGCGGGCTGGGGGGTTCCTGAGGCCTGTCTGAGGCTGTCCAAATCAGCATCATCCAACTCCACAGATCCACAAGAGAAGTTCCTCCTGGCCACAAACAGTCTGTCCGGCTCCCCAGGAGGAAACGAGTGGTTGGGACTGCTCCCCGGGTACGGGGCCCTGTCAAGGTCATCGGAGGCGCAGGACGAGGTGGAGGCCAGAAGCATCTTGCGAGCCACGCGGGGACTGGCAGGGACGCTGAGGGTGGAGCTGACATAGGGATTGCCCTCAGAGGCAGAGGTCTTATAGGGTAGAGCTCCTGAGCTTAAAGAGGAAAAATTCAGGTAATTGTCGTTGTCCACAAGGCTATGAGGTAGATCCTTTTCCCCCAGTTTTGTTCGTTTGGAATTGCCCAGGGAGTTTCTTGGAGGCAAGCTGAGAGGCGTCAGCTGATTCTCTGTGGCTTTGTACAACCTGGGAAGCGAGCGGCTGTAGGCTCCCATGTGACTGAGGCTGCTGCCCGAATACTTCCTGGTTCTTCCACTGGTGTTTTCCGACGCCAGCTCCCTGTGTCTGCTTGACCTGGGCTGCAGCGTCAGGTTGTCTTGCATGTTCATCCTCCTGGCTTGCTTTGGGCTCGAAGGCATGCTTGCTGCCCCCGATCTGCTGACAGGAGAGGGGCCAGTGTCACCCAGGGCGCCTGCACTCCACATGGCCAGGAGCGAGCCAGATGCCTTCCTGCCTTCCAGCCCTCCGAGAAAGTACACGTTGTCATGTGATTTATTCCTTGAGCTGTACTTGCAATAGGGAGGCTTCTCAGAGAGCCTCAAGGACTTTTCGCTGTCCCGGCCAGTATAATGATCAAAGTCAGCTCTCCCCAAGAGGTATCCACTGGGGGTGGTGCTGAGTAGAGGTGTGGGAGGTTTCATGGACATACTTTTGTCAGTTCCATCACAGGAGAGCTGCTTGCTTCCTTGGATTTTGGCCAAGGAGGGGCTGCTTCTGACGCCAGTGCCCAGAGGAGAAGGGCTCCTCTTGGTAGGCACAGGTTGCGAGAGGGTCAGATAGGAGCCAGAATAGTCCCCGTTGGCTTTGAACCTCAGACTGGAAGAATACTTCTTCGGGCCCAGGTTCTCCATCACGTTTTGGGGGTCGTTCTCAAGAGAATGCACCACAAAGCCTTCCTCTACGCTACCATTTTGTAAATCCTGCCGATTCTGCACATGGCTATGCTCTGCCATCATGTTGCTGAAATCTGTAAAGGGAAAAGAAGAGAAAGTTTTAGTCGATAAACAGATTAAAAAAAAAAAAAAAACAACTCTTGTCAGCCTACATCTGGATAAATAGCCTTGTAGTCTGGCCTAATGCAACTACCACACACAAATTCTGTTTCTCTAATCAACCTAGCAAAACCGTACTGCAAACTGGAGAATCAAGAGCACAGATCTGGGATGCTTTTTGCACAGAAGAAAAAGAACTCACGAGGACAGCAGAGAGATTTTGGGAAAACAAATCCACAGCCAAGTAAAGGTGCAGGCTCAGGCTGGAACATGAGGAACACAATTTCCCTTTCGCATTCTAGACCTTGGAGGACCACCTGCTGCCTCAGTACCTAGCACACATCAAGGGGATATGCAAAGGACCTTCCTTTAGATGTCTCTGCTAGGATCATTAAGAGCCCAGAAATAGTTCTGACAACTCACACTTTGCAGACCAAGAAACTTTATAAGAGACATTCATCAATTAATAAGGTGGTTCTTTAAAAGGGGGTGATGGCAGAGGCCAGCACTGTGGCCTAACTAGTAAAGCGGCTGCCTGCAGTGCTGGCATCCTATATGAGCGCTGGTTTGAGTTCTGGATGCTCCATTTCCAATCCAGCTCCCTGCTTTTGGCCTGGGAAAACAGTGGAACACGACCCAAGTGCTTGGGTCCCTACACCCATGTGGGAGATCCAGAAGAAGCTCCTGGCTCCTGGATTTGGCCTGGCCCAGACCTGGCTGTTGCAGCCATTTGGGGAGTGAACCAGTAGATGGTAGGTCTCTCTCTCTCTCTCTCTCTCTCTTTCTCTCTCTCTCTCTCTCCTGCCTCTGTCTCTCTGTGTAACTCTGACTTTCAAATAAATAAATAAATCTTGAAGGTGGGGGGCAATGGGAGTGATGTTCTCAACAAGAAAGCAACAGGAAATAATAGAGGAAAGGGTATTCCTCAAATGACTGCCACATGGTCAGGGTGACAAATTTAAAATTGTGAAATTGTTGTAGCCTTTAAATTCCCTGGTCCCCCAAATGCACTTTGCTCATCCTTGATATCCAACTCTCCTCTCCCTCTTATACATATCAGGACTCTATTTTCCATGATCAAAATCCTTTTGAGAAAAACTTACCTATCCATAGGAATTTGTCTTCGACCCTGATTGAACATTAATTTAAGAAACTGAAGTTTTTGGCATTGGGACTGTGGCATAGCAGGTCCCATATGGGCACTGGTGGTTGTCCTGGCTGCTCTACTTCCAATCCAGCTCCCTGCTCATGGCCTGGGAAAAGCAGCCAAAGATAGCCCAAGTGCTTGGATCCCTGCACCCACATGGGAGACCTAGAAGAACCTTCTAGCTCCTGGCTTCTTATGGCCCTCTGGGGAGTGAACCAGTAGATGGAATATCTCTGTATCTCTCCCCCTGTTTTGGTAACTCTGAATTTCAAATAAAGAAAGAAATTGTAAAAAAAAAAAAAAAAAAAAAAGAAGGAAAGAAAGAAACAAGTTTTAGATTATGAAAATGTCTTTGAACTACAGACTATCACTGCAAATGAGAAGACTCATATTACTGACCAAAAAATTACATTATTGGCAAGTGGAAAACTCAGTTGAACGTTCTCGCTGAATTTATCTACCACTAAGACTGTCACTGGGACCGGCGCTGTGGTGCAGTAGGTTAATCCTCTGCCTGTAAGACCGGCAATCCCATATGGGCACTGATTCAAGTCCTGGCTGTCCCTCTTCTGATCCAGCTCTCTGCTATGGCCTGGAAAGGCAGTGGAAGATGGCCCAAGTGCTTGGGCCCCTGCACCTGTGTGGGAGACACAGAAGAAGCTCCTGGCTCCTGGCTTCAGATCAGCTCAGCTCCAGCTGTTGCAGACATCTGGAGAGTGAACCAGTGGATGGAAAACCTTTTTTCTCACTGTCTGTAAGTCTACCTCTCAAATAAATCAATAAAATCTTAAAAAAAAAAAAAAAGACTGTCCTCTAACCTCAGGCACAGCACACACTAATCATGACATCCTTTGGTCTACAGAAACACAGCAGTGCAAATGGTTAGTGATCAGTTCCTTAATGCGCTATCTGTGTAAGCAGGTCACAAGTTGAAGGAAGAAGCGGCTATCTAGAATCTGTCTTATCTCCAACCCTCTGACTGCCAAATGAACAGGAGTTTCTGTTTGAATCACAATCTTCCTCATTCCTGCCTAACCACAAATTTAGGGACCTTTACCCTGCGATCCAGCATCACAGACTTCCTGGGCAGATTCAGGCAGCCTCGTAAGGAACTGCTTCTCATCTACGCTCTGCAGCCAAGACACAGCCTGGCTGCTTCAACTCTGATAATGGGCTGACTACCCAAATGCCAAAAAGCTGCAGCCTCCCACAGCAAACTGCGCCTTGGTTTCTTACTCTCCAACTCAAAGCCCTACCCAGATGAATATGAATACACTTTATTTTTGTAAGGGCTCTAGCAAAAATTCAGCTCCCAGTTGAGACCTGGTCCTGGCCATCTCCCTCCTGTAGGCCCTTCATTCCCTAGGAATAGTGCTCTCCCTTCTCCAAGACACATGGCCCTCTTCACATTCGTCTGTTTCTACCAATTCTGACCTTGAAAATAGCACCAGCCTGGTTTGAGACATCTACCCATGGCCCTCTTAGAGAATTAACACCAAGACGACCTCTCGTCTTGATATTCTTTTCCAAACTAACTTCTCTGGGTGGTTGGTCGTGTTGAAATTCTAGCTAGCCTTGGCCAGTTCTCTGAAAGCAAATATTTTGGAATTGAGGCAATAAGGAAATAAATGAAAACTGAGGATATTACAATATAATTTCTTTTTAAAATTATTTATTTATTTATTTATTTGTTTGTTTAGGAGGCACAGGGACAGAAGGAGATACAGACAGACAGTGAGAGTGCCCGTTGATGGTACAGTAGAAAGAAATGACAGTGATGCCAAGTCCAATTAAAGGAAAGAGAACCTCATAGGTATCATCCAGTTGTAGCAAAAACCCATCTCCACATCTAAAATTTTAAGGGTCTAAGAACATAAAATTCCAAGCCCATACATCTATCAGACCACTGATACATCCAACCAACATCCTGTCTCTGATAGAATCAACAACAAAAATTGCAAAGGCAAAATGAAGTTGTTTTCTATAGCACTGCTTTAAAAAATCTAGGACTGCAATTTTCCTGGGATGAAATATATTTAATAAACATGTATTTCTCTCTCATCCTTAATCTAAATCCTTATCTGTGCATACCAGGAATGCTTCCCCTAAGACTGGGTTAATTTGAGCAGCAATCCTTCAAACAAGAAGTAATTCATGTTAGTTAGTAACACTTTGGCTTAAAGGTAGTATATACAAAATGGGAGACAGAACTAATTAGACAGAAAAGATATTCCTATTGTGTAAAAATACAGCATTTTAGAAAGCAGACCAGAGCATATGTCATTAAATAGAAGTTATGGGGCTGCCGCTGTGGTGCAGTGGGTTAAAGCCCCAGCCTGCAGCACCAGCATCCCATATGAGCACCGGTTCGAGTCTCAGCTGCTCCTCTTCTGATCCAGCTCTCCGCTATTGCCTGGGAAAGCAGTAGAAGATGGCCCAAGTCCTTGGGCCCCTGCACCAGCGTGGGTGACCTGGAAGAAGCTCCTGGCTCCGGGTTTCAGATCAGCTCAGCTCTGGCTGTTGTAGTCATTTGGGGAGTGAACTGGTGGAATGGAAGACCTCTCTCTCTGGCTCTACCTCTCTCTGTAGCTCTTTCAAATAAATAAAAATAATTCTTAAAAAAAAAAAAAAAAAGCTGTGTACTGAGCCCAAATTTTGTGTTTTAAATATTTACTCTAACAGTACAGAACTGAAAGCTTTAAACATCTCATGTCAAAATGGATAAAAGTTTAACTTTTGACTTAGCAGTGTAAGATATTGATGTCATTTCAGATGACAAAGTACATTAACTTACTTGAACCTGTTTGCAGTTGCACCTGAATGAAATATAAGCAAGCTTTCTTTGGTCTCATAATCGACAGAGTAGTAGAACTACTAGAGGTTCCCTACTACCTCACAGTGTGCCACCCTTAGTCCCATTCTCCTCCCCACGTACACTTTTCTTAAAAATCAAAAAGTGATCACTGAAGTAATTCAGTTGGCCAGG
Source organism: Lepus europaeus (assembly GCF_033115175.1). Lineage (NCBI taxonomy): Eukaryota > Metazoa > Chordata > Mammalia > Lagomorpha > Leporidae > Lepus > Lepus europaeus. Next base: position 67,909,228 of record NC_084828.1, on the reverse strand, counting down.
CAAAATACAAGACCAAAATATTCCAAAGCTGTGCTGGCTGAAAGCCGAGAAGCACTCTTCACAGTCTCTAAGGAAGAAATCCGCAGGACATTTGCAAATATATAATAAACCACATCTGAGAAACACCCATGCAACAGTTCTTCACCAGACACATTTGTAGAGGAAAGCTACAAATGACTCGGATGTTCTGGAGAAAAGCTATAGGGATATTCATGTTTGATACCCTATGTTTTCAGTTCAGCTTTGTTGGTTCTATTAAGGACTATAAAAGGTTGTACATTTAATGACTTAGGTTGAGGTACAAATATGGAACCCATTCACTATCCTAAGCTCAATTTTCTTGCCATAGTTGAATGCATTTGTGTATCTGTTTCAGTTTCTCTCTTAATCTCACAAATCAATTCAACTCAACCGGTAGAAAATCAGGCACAGGCATTCGATACAATGGTCAAGACCATTTGAGACATCTGTATCCTATATCTGGGCCTTTTCCACTTTCCTGTGTATGTCAGGTGACGGCTCAAGTACATGGGTGCCTGCCATCCACATGGGAGACCAGGATGGGGTTCTGGGTGCTCAGCTCCCGGCTCTGACCTGGCCCAACCCTAGCTACTGCAGGCATTTAGGGGAGTGAACAGCAGAGGGACAATCTCCCTCACCCTCTGTGTCCATTTCTCTTCCAAATAAAAAATGTTTAGAAGTATCCCTTTCAAAAGGTAGAAAATCAGCAGGACAGGTGACCTTGCTAACCCCATGAGCCACAGCTGTTGGTACCTTTCTCCTTCCCCACCTCCTCAGTGCTCTCTCAATTTCAGTTGTGTTCACAAGAATGGAGCAGCTTAGACGTGGAGAAGGCACCAGTAATGCAAAGAAGCAATGGGTAAGTGAATGAGGGTTAGGGTGTGGCAAAGCAGAGTATAGGTAGGCAGCAGAGCGGGGAACATAATGGGAAAGTTTGAGGTTAATTCCGAGGGGAGGACATGACCGCATACAGAATGCATCAGATTGCAGGTGAGTTTGGAAGAAGAAAGAAGAGGCAGAGTTAGGGTGGTGGGAAGTGAGGTTACCAAGAGGCAATGAACAGGAAGGAGGGAGGTGGAAGAGAGAGGCTTTTGTCATACGAGCAGAGGTACAGCCTCCAAGGTTTACAGCCTGTCTTCTTGATCTACCCTGATGTGTTTGTTTTGGCTTTCCGGTACCTTTTATGCAGACAAAAAGTGAAACTATAAGATCCATGCATATGTTACTATGGGAGCAAAACTGTCCCGAGGGCCATAATGGCTACATGCATTATGACACACACAGCCAAGGGATGGACTGAGAGAAGGGAAGAATGCATCTGGTGCCCATCTGAGAGGAGAGACAGCACGGGGAAGTCTAAACAGGAAAGAAGTTCATGTGTGTTGAGACATTTGCGTTTACTTTCCAAATCATAAAGTTAAGCCCTCCAGTGCTCTTGTTATTTTTTTTTACCTGACATGTGCATCACCTCATTGTCAATTGGAAAACATCAGAAGTCAAGAAGAGATCTATAAATGGTACCCAAAAAAAAGAAAACACTTGTGGAGAAGAAAATTACTTGAAAAACCAATCTTGGGTATCATTTTTTAAAGTTTTTTATAGAGATTCTTTCTTGGCATTTGTTTTAAAATATCATTCATTCAAACTAAATCACCAGCAGGGAATTTACAACACTGCAATTGCCAGAGCTGCAGGGATCTTGGTGTCAAGGTAATGCAAGCACACCCAAGAAGCAACCTTTTAAAGAATTACACAGGCAGGGACCAGACAAGAATAAACAGGCAGCATTATGGCACAGCAGTTTAAGCCACTGCTTGGGATGCTAGCATCCTACGCCAGAGTGCACAGGATCAAGTCCGGCCTCTGGTTCCAATGCAGCTCCTTGCTAATGCACAAACTCTGGGAGGCAGCAGGTGATTACTCAAGTACTGGGTTTCTGCCAGCCATATGGGAGACCTGGTTGAAGTTCCTGGTTCCTGGCTTTAGCCAGTCCAAGCCCCGACTATTGTGGGCACTTGACGAGTGAGCCAATGCATGGAAGATTTCTTTCTGTTTCTCTCTCTCGGTTCCTATATTTTCAAATAAATAAAAATGTATAAGCAAAATTTTTTAAAAAATTAAACCTAAGTGTTTGTTGTGCTAGGAAAAAGGAAACCATTCCATACTGTTGGGGTAAGGGGGCAGGCAGGGGAAGAATGTAGAATACAGAAGCCAATGTAGGAGAAACAATCTGGAAGGTACAGGTCAAAGCATCTACTTTACAATAAAGCCTACAGGACTACCGTGTCCTGCAAGGACCTGCAGAGTGGAGCAGCCGGCTCTGGGTGCACACTCTGTGGTAGACAGTGGTGGATGCCTGGTGATCCAAGCCCTCACAGCACACTGCTGGTCTGCAGGCTGGTCCCTTTAGGCCCTGATGCTTACACTACGGCACTGTTATAAACAAAGTATGTACTGATGAACCGTAATTGAATTCAGACCCAGCTGAGAGCAGGCGCTCAGAAGCAGTGCCCTTCTCTATGTGAGTTCTGTGGGGTGCGTCTGTGGCCACCGATGGCAGCAGATGGGGCCCGCAGGGAAGCTGCGAGAGCACTGAAAGGGAAAATCTGAGAAATCCACGTCAACCCCAAACTCCAAGCGTTACAACGGAAAACAATGGGCACAAAAACCTCCCTCTTTCTCCACTAATCCCAATGTCAAAACATGTGGAAGAGGGTGCTAATTAGAAGCTTCAAGAACAACCACTTCCTTCTCTAGCAATAGTCTCATTTCAGAAGTTCAGAAGCGGCCTTGTTTTCCCCACCTCTTTTTCCAAACTGCACTGTTAGTAAAACCCAAGTTAATGCCCTCAACAACCTTTCTGCAAACATCCCCTCCTCCTTCCCCACAATGTCCTTTCATCTCTGCATCTTCTTTGGCCTCTTCCATCTCTTCAAACAAGTCTCTCCACTCCACGCACCCCTACAAGGACTGCAAACACCTTCCTCCCAGCAAACAGTCCCCATCCATCTCCTTCCAACACCAACTCCCACACACACTTTCTGCAAACAGCCCTAGTCCTGGGCCTTCCATCTCTGTAGAACTTCCTCTTCTCCCACTCACTCAACCTAGGCTTGCTAACTTCTGTTCCTTTAAACTCTTCCTCCACACTTGAGACTTTTATAGCCTAGGAAAGAAAACCTTGATTGTTTACACACATAGCACCCTGATTGTTCTTTCTGCAAATACATACAGCAGCACAAGGATTCCAACTCCTCTTCTTGTGCACCATGTTCTTTGTCATTCAGAGATGTCTGTTTGAACAAAATATGCTCCACTACATGTAGGTAGGTTGACAGTCTCTGAGGATGTTGTCATCTCTCAAAAAGACGCAAAAGCAATCCTACACAAAGAAATCTGTTTTAATGGTCGAATAAGGAGGCTGGTTTTATTATTGAGCCCATAAAACAGCCAGCTATAAATCTTTGTGTGTATAGACAAACACTCACAGACAGAGATGGACACATGCTGTCCATATGCCCACGGCAGCATAAATGCACAAAGGTTTTTTTTGTGATTGCCGGAGGTAGTTCTTCAGAACCCAGATCCCAAGAAGGAGTCTCAGAATCCAAGTAGTGCTGAGAGTGACACACGGCAGGGTTGGGGAGAGAGGAGAGGGAGAGGAGAGAGAGCCACCGGGACCAGAAGGCTGATGGGATGTTTCCTGACACTGCCTACACAGATTCTTGCCTGGTTTTCTTTGTTTCCTCTTTTGAAGATTTATTTTATTGCATTCTCAAGATAGCTCAAAGAAGAAGCAAGGAAGACCATTTGGGAAAGAACAAGAGATTCTGATGATGTTATAGGGAGGCAGAAGGAGGCCTTCTGGGGGATAATAAGCACACTGAATGCAGATGGAAGTGATGACAGAAAATATAAAGAAATCCTAGCTCCTTCCATCACAGTGGAGTCTCACTCCAGGCTACCACTGCCTTCTGTTACCTAAGCTGTATTACAGTTTAAAGTCTGTAAAGAAACAACTCCAGATGCAATGGTTCCTACAGGTAACCACAACCACCAGCAGTCACCATCATTCAACCCGGGATCTTCATCTCCTGTGATCAGGGGCTACTTTAAGGGAGTCTAGATTGCTTCATTAGAAACTCTCAAGAACTGTAGAGGACTCTTAGCCAAGAGGGTAAAACATCAATTGCAAGGATATTTTTTCAAGGTTTTTTTTTTTTTTCTGTAGTGCCTTGAATAAGACTTGTCTGTGGGAACCTTCAGATGTTCTTCAGGTTATCCAAGGCACCTGGCTGCAAGCTTCCTGTGAGAACTCTCTCCAGCCAGTGAGGGAGGCACCAGAGGAAGACAGAGCCGAAAAAACTTCAGAAAACTTGCAAAGTTTCTCACTTTTACCTAAATAGTCAAGATGTGACTTTTATCAGTTAGATGCACATTTATATTTGTATTAAAGCAGCTTTAGAAAGTAGACTGAAGAAACAAGCTCAATTCAAGAAGTATTTATATATAAGAAATTATATTCAACATTCAAATTAAAAGTATGCTGTCTTAGATTACAGGAGATACAAGAGACAGAGGGTGTGTTTAAAAACAAAACACCATGGAGATACAATCACCTAATTCTAGAATGGGGGAAGTGTACAAAAAAATCTAAATAAAAATAAACCCTAGAGAAAGAGGAACCTAGTCTAGATTTAAGAGACTCAGGAGACTTATCAATTATACACAATGTGTGTGGACGTGCATTTCAGTGCTGTTTTGAACAGTCCATCTATCGAAAAATTGTAAGAGATAATCAGAATTTGAACCCTGGAAAATAGAGATGATATTGTAACTGCTGCTGCTTCATTTATACAAGGTGTAACAATGATACAGTTGTATTTCCTTTTTGATCCTAATCCCTTAAAGTCACATTGTAAATTATTTATGGATGAGATATCAAGGCGTTTGGAATTTGCTCTACAGCAATCTGTGTTTTGGGGAAAGTGAGGTCTACAAATAGAAGAAGATCAGCATATGTAAGTACTGGTTGAAGCTGGGTTCTGGTCCATTGACTTTCACTGTCTTGCTTTTATGTCTCACATTTTTTGTGTGTTTTAAATTTTTCATAGTAAAACATTTTTTAAAAAGATAATGCAGAGAGTGGGACTTTAACCTAGCAGTTAAGACATTTGCATCCCACATTGTCTAGGTTTGATCTCGGGCTCCAGTTCTTGACTCCAACTTCCCACCAATGCAGATTCTGAGAGGCAGAGGTGATGGGTCAAGTAATTGGGTTCCTGCCATCCACATGGGAGAACTGGCTTGCATTCCCAGCACCTATTTTCATTGGTTGCATGCATTTGGGGAAAGAACCAGCAAGTGGGAGCTCTGTCTCTTTCTGTCTCTCTTCCTAATAATAAATTAAAACAAACAAACAAAAAAAAGACATATGCATTCTGCAGGTCAAAATGTATAAAAATAAAATCTATATACTGACTTAAAAATTGTACTGGCCACTTTACAAAGATGTGCAGGCTCTTATTAGTGTCTCCTAGATGATTTTTAAAGTATGAAATAATAATCCTGTATCATACTGAATTAAGTTCTTTTTTTATTATTATTATTTATTTGACAAAGTTACAGACAGAGAGAGAGACAGAGAGAAAGGTCTTCCTTCCATTGGTTTACTCCCTAAATGGCCGCCACGGCTGGCACTGCGCTAATCCGAAGCCAGGAGCCAGGTGCTTATCCTGGTCTCCCATGAGGTGCAGGGCCCAAGCACTTGGGCCATCCTCCACTGCACTCCTGGGCCACAGCAGAGAGCTGGACTGGAAGAGCAGCAACCAGGACTAGAACCCGGTGCCCATATGGGATGCCGGCACCACAGGAGGAGGACTAACCAAGTGAGCCATGGCGCCAGCCCCCTGAATTAAGTTCTTAAATGCTGATTAATTTCCTTCCTCCCTCCCTCTTTCTCACCCCCCTCTTTTCTTTCTTCCTTTTCTTTCTCTTCCTTCCTTCATAGAAGGAATTTGAAAGCAAATGCATTGTGAAGGTCACAAGTAAGGATACAGGACACTGACAAGATAATACTACATGGGAGTCCCAAAATTTCACCATTCAGTGTTCTCAAATTAAACCACTTCTTCAAAAAGATAACATGTAAAAGTACAGTGTTTAAAAAATTGCCAAAACTTTCCCTATCCTGAAGAATTTCTGCTCCCAAAATGTTTCATTAGACACACATATACATGCACACAGACATACACACACACCGCTCCTGTACATATTTATGCTAAGGAAGAGATTGATGTCCTTTTAAAAAAATCTGTTACTGCTTCTCTGAAAGTAGAGAAACTCTTTAGGCTGCAAGCTATAGACCCATATTTCAAGGTTCTCCATAAACTCCTAAAGCATTTCTAGTTCAATATAAGGATTTCTAAAATTTTCCTACATAAGTCAAGTATTTCCAAATGTTTCTTATTCCCGCCCATTGGAACAGTCCTTCCCCAGGTTTAGGGGATTCCAACCAAGTCCCTTGAAAACCTAGAAGTGTTCTCTATCATGTGATCATCCCAGTGAAAACACCAGAGAGGTTGAGAGTCATGGCACAGTTAACGCGAGTATCTCAGTGCTGGTTCACTCTGCCAATTTCTGCAACAGCTAGGGCTGGGATAGGTCAAAGCTAGGAGCTGAGAACTGAAAACAGACTCCCACGTGGTAGCAGAGACACAAGTACTTGAGTGATCACCTGCTGCTACCCAGGGTGCACATTACCAGGAAGCCAGAATCATGAGTGGAACCAGGACATGAACCCAGTTACTCTGCTATGGGACGCGGGAGGCACAAGCAGCAATTTAGCCACTGTGCCAAATACCCACCCCCAGATACCCTTCTTGAACAAGAGCAACCCTCCAGGAAAATGCACTCTCCTATTCTTTGAATTCAAAGTTAATTTCAAGCAAGGAGCTTACCAGCCCCAGGACCACAGGAGCATAAAGATGATCTCCCTTGACCCTGAAACCACCACCATGCACTTGAATTGGAAGCAGAGTCCATCAGACCAAACCTGTGATCTTTCCGCCACTCTGTCCCCATTCCACCCGAGGCTTCTTTAGAGTAAGATCTTATTTTCCCAAAGTAATACTCCCTAGAGTCAAATAAACGCTACAATCCCCTTTCCGTTACAGTATTTACCAACCAAGAAGAGTCTGCAGGAGAGATGCAAGAAACTCAGGTTGACCATGTCTCCCGTAGTCATAATGTTTTTCCCCTTAACTAAAACCTTGAGTGGATGGGTCTTAAAACACTCTAAAGCAAATAATAAGAATGATGAGGATGCCATTGCTCATTACCCAACTGTGGACTATGCAGAGTGGGGGTTATAAAGCTCTTCATTTTCCCTTTCTTGCTGCCAACCTTTCAGCCACTTACCGCTTGCACGAAGGAGAATAACTTGAGCCAGTAGGAACCAATAAACAAGTGAATAAGTTGAATGTAATTTCAATCAATTTTTTAAAAAAAATTATTCTGGTCAAAAGGCCTAGTAGAGGAAATGGTTACATTAGATGTAATTTTTATTGTACTGGCCAATTCTGTAGTACACAGAAAAGACTGCCAGGAATGTGAGTCAGGCGATCTGGTTTTGCCAGACAACTAACAGAAGTAAGATCTGGAGCAAGTGACTTCGCCTGTCCTCACTGTGTGAGCAGAGGTCTTCTCCTATGTCAAACGGTGAAGGTGAACTAGATATTCTTTCTGCATCAACGTTCTTGATTCCCACAGACACTGCTTAAATAACACGGGAGTGCCTGTTACATAACGCAGGAAATGGAAATGACCACAGAACAGAAGTATGTTTTAGTGATAAGGTGGCAGCTACCTAATTGGGAAAAGATTTCACGGGCACTGTTGGCCATGACATTCCAAGGGCATGGTAAATTGTTCCAGCATAACATAGTGGGAAAAAGCCTGTTGCAAGTTATGTTAATGCAATATAACATGGGAATTTGGTATGATGTATAAGAAATATTTTGCCTGCATTCCCATGGCTTGCAGTTTCCTCAATAACTCTTAATCTGTGCTTGAAAACCTACTTCTGCAATGACATAAGCAGTATGGCAGCCAGACACTACTTTCCAGTCAGTGCCTCTGAATATCTATCTCTTGAATATGAAGCACTCTTCAGACTGGGTCTGAACTGGTCGAAAGAATGCAGTCACCGGCTTCTCTGTGTTTTATTTGCCCTTGTTTTTTTTTTTTTTTTTTTTTAATTTTTTTTTCAACTTTTATTTAATGAATATAAATTTCCAGTATACAGCTTATGGATTACAATGGCTTCCCCTTCCCATAATTTCCCTCCCACCCGCAACCCTCCCCTCTCCCGCTCCCTCTCCCCTTCCATTCACATCAAGATTCATTTTCAATTCTCTTTATATACAGAAGATCAATTTAGTATACATTAAGTAAATATTTCAACAGTTTGCACCCACATAGAAACACAAAGTGAAACATACTGTTTGAGTACTAGTTATAGCATTAAATCAAAATGTACAGTACATTAAGGACAGAGATCCCACATCAGGAGCAAGCGCACAGTGGCTCCTGTTGTTGACCCAACAAATTGACACTCTAGTTTATGGCACCAGTAACCACCCTAGGCTGTCGTCATGAGTTGCCAAGGCTATAGGGCCGGCGCCACGGCTCAATAGGCTAATCTTCCGCCTAGTGGCGCCGGCACACTGGGTTCTAGTCCCGGTCGGGGCGCTGGAATCTGTCCTGGTTGCCCCTCTTCCAAGCCAGCTCTCTCCTGTGGCCCGGGAGTGCAGTGGAGGATGGCCCAAGTGCTTGGACCCTGCACCCCATGGGAGACCAGGATAAGCACCTGGCTCCTGGCTTTGGACCAGCGCGATGCGCCGGCCACGGCGGCCATTGGAGGGTGAACCAACAGCAAAAGGAAGACCTTTCTCTCTGTTTCTCTCTCTCACTATCCACTCTGCCTGTCAAAAAAAAAAAAAAAAAAAAAAAGACTATTTGCCCTTGTTTTAGCAGCTCAGCGATCAAGAAATAAATCTTGGGAAACTCTTATAATCTTTAGCTTTTTGTTTTGCTATTTCATGGGCTAATTCCACAGGCATATTGCAATCTGGAGAAGTCACATGCTACGTGCAAACAAAACATTTTCAGATGATCAACACCCATTTCCACTGACCTCTAGATTTAGTAGCTGGTCTTAGAAAAGGCTGACCTGGCACAAGGTGGCAATATTAAATATTGGCAGACACAAACGTTTTCTTCCTCTTAGTTAGTAAGGGAAGGAAAAGCAGTTTATCAGAAATCAGCCTACCCACCCTAAACAAATAGCTCTTGTAAAAACTTCCCTAAAATTTCTCCCTACAACTTAGCTTAGATATCTCACTTATCTGTTTCTTTGAATAGCAAACTTCTGCAACCACTACCTTTCCCATTCCTCAGTAGAATGATTTTTACACTTGGGTTTCTCTAATTGGACATTAATTGCTAAAGAAAAAACCATCTTGCCTTTAAAGTAAGTACAATACAAAGACTCTTTCCAACTATGCTTAGAAATATACCTAACTATCCAGGAAACAACTGTGTACAAATTAAGTTCTGAAAGCTCAAATGTCTGGGTGACAGTGGTTGTTCCACCTGACTAAATGTTTATTTTAAAGGGAGTTGAAAATGTGAGCTACGCTTTTGGCCTTATTTCCTTTCAAATAACAAGCATCACACCAATCAATTTCCAATAAATGCTGGCAGCTAGTGATTACTTTAAAACTTATTCAGCCTCCTCTCCTATCATTTAGAAGCAAAAAGTAATTGAATGGACAGACAAAACATGACCATGAAAATATTACTGTATCCCTTTAACATAGCACCTGCAGGGGGCACACCCTTACAAGTGTCAACAATTTTGAGTCATTTCTAAATGTACCGCTAGGTACTTGCTAGGTACTTGGCTTTGAAGTGCACGCACTGGCTAGTTTCAAAACGATAAGAAACAACTTTAGCATTATTCAATGCGCTTACCTCTTCCAGGAACGGCATATAAAAACTCTCTTGTATCAACAGAACCTCCTGGATTTGAGGCTTAGAGAATATAACTCCCATGGCAGGCCCACTTGGCACACAGAACTAGAATCCATAATCATGAACCTTATGGCTAACCAGGGTAATGCAAATGTGAGGATACACATGTTTGTAATTGATCAGGCCATATGTGTACAACTTTTCTAGTAATCAAAAACTCCTTTTCTATAAACAGAGCCCCTCACAATTACCATGCATTTTAAACTCACTCAGAACATTAACAATAATTTTAAGTTACTATCATTTTCTTCCTGATTAGGTAAACAGAATGGGGGAGGTTGTGGGTTGTAAGAGAACTGCAGTGGACCATGAGTTAGGGGATTTGGTTTGCCGGTTCTGCCATTATCTAGGTATGTGAGTGGATTCAGGGCAAAAGGCACAGATAAGATATTTAAAGCTCCTTTTATCCCCCAAATTATTTTGTTTTACCTGCCCAAATTATAGGCCAGCTTGAATTATCTTCAGATTTCTTCTCTCTTAGAGATCCACTCATCTGCTTGTGAATTTCCTCCACAACTGCCCCAAAACAGGCTCACCTCCTGTGGGACAGCTGTCTTTTATCCCTCCATACTGAGGGGTCTCTCATCCATCCATCCAAGATAAGCCTGTTCATTCATGTACTCTACACTTAACTCATAAGACAGGGAAAGGACAGCAAGAGCTCAAAGCTTCTGTTTCGTACCTGGATTCAAAGGTGGCATCTGCTATGTCTGTGCAGCCATCTGCTGCCCACTCTGCGTGGAAAGGATGCTGCAGGCCTCAGAAGTGGCGTGTCATAGGTCACACGATGGGATTGCCCCGTTCGTGGGTCTGACTCTCCCAGACATATGCTCCACAGTCACCATGGCTAACACCAACCCTGCTCCAGCCCTCCTCACGTGACCAGTACTTCTAAACTCTCATGAAGAAGCAGATCTAGTGGTTTTATGTGCATTTTTCAAATTCCCATTTGCCCGCATATCAATTTTTAATTCTCTAAGCATGGATACACTTAGATAGTCACTTGAGACCCTATAAGTTATTAATCCTTGGACATCTCAGCTTTTACATATGAAAAAGGAAAGGTTTGATCACTGAGGCCCTTGTGGTCTAACAATGCAATTCCATCTTCAACCCACACAACAAGCTCCTTCACCTCTGGGTATATTATATATTAAGACTCTTCATGCCAAGGGCAAAGGAATCTTAAGCAGAAAAAAAGGCTTCTATGACACGATCTCTTTGTCTTAAACAAGTTTCTTGCAGGATCTAATTAGATTAAGACCCCTAATCTTGTTAACATATGCCTCTGAGGTAATATTCAAATGCTGGGTGTGGGGTTGGATGACTTTTGTCTGTGTGTCCTGGGCATTGTATACTACTGAAGAACATCCAAGGCTCTACTCACAGCAAACCAATAGCTTCTGTTGTTCCCAGTTGAGACAATCAAAAATGCATTGTCAACATCCCCTGTGGGATAAGATCCCCTCCTCATTGAGAACTACTGCTTTATGCTTAATGGAACTTCAACAAGTTTCTTGACATGGAATTTTAAAATAAGCTTAGTTTTGGCACTAAAAAAAAAAATTAAAATCCATACATACTAGAGGTCTTCAAAACATTCATGGAAAACATGTATTGTGGGAAATTATGCATGGAATTACCTTTTTTGCACCAAAGTAAACTTACCTTTTAATTCCATTTTTTCATGAACTTTTTTAAGTACCCCATATTAGTAGGGTCTTTAGATAAATCATATCACTTTTAAGCTTTTTTGTTTCAAATGGAGGCTTTTACACATTTACCAATTAAGTACACACAGACTGACCAAGTACAGGTAGGCATCACACGTGGAAAATGTGCAAGGCCGCCATAGCACTGCCTCCCTGCTAAAGGTTAAAAATTAGCATTTCCTAACCTCAACTACTCTAACCTAACCAAAACCTCAAGTACTCTTTCAAAGTATTTAAAAGTAATTCTGTCTTTCAGAGTGCACTCCAGAATCAACCCTGGTAATAAAGACCTCAAAGTAGGGATGTGAAGAAAACAGCAAAAGCTAGAGGTTGGTTTAATCACTTTGGTTTCTCCTTCCTTCTTCCTTACAGAAAAAAAAAAAAAATGTTAAAAATGTGTCTGGAAAGGCTGCTATTGCTAAAGCGTTCTGGCTCTGGTGGTGGGAGGTTCCTAAAGAGAGAAATCAGCAACTAAGAGCCCAATTTCCCAAGTCTCTTTCCCTCCCCCACTTCAAACAGGGATCCAGGAGACACCCCCTGCAGAGGGTCCCAGCCCCCAAGGAGCTGCACTGCCAGCTGTTGGAAACAGATTGCAGCCTGCGAATTGACTGAAATGATGACTACCCTTAACCAAACATTTCATTTTTCCATTTGTGAGAGGGGCTGGGATTCGCAAACCTCTGGGTCCCAGGAGGTGAGAGCTCCTCTAGTCAGCTAAGGGCAAAGCTTCAGCGCCCTCCTGCTATTAAAGGAACCGCCTGTTACAAACGTTTGGGAGACTTTCCAGTTTCTTAAGTACATATGATGTTTAAATTTCCACATTAAGTGTATAAGGGGAAAACCCCCTTTAAAATAACTGCATCGAGAATGTGAAAAGGGAACCATGAATAGACACAACTGTTACTTTTCAAAGACCCTAGCTCCTTATTCAAACAAATATTTACACAATCGAGGGCCATGGCATGACTGATATAGCCAGCCTGTTAAAACAGTGGGCAACCCTAAAGGTTTATTTACCCCAAATCCGACTACTCTGTTGCTACCCTACCAGGAACCAAGAATTCAAGTGTCCCACAGGGCAAAAGTTTAACCCTGCAAAACTGTGACCCCCTCCCCCCTGCCGTCGACTTCTCGCAGCTGAACTCAGAAGTTAGAACCCCAGAGATGTGTCCCAAACGCCAGAAAGCCAAAAAGTCACGCGTCCGAAGCTTGACCGTCTCCATCTGTGATTTACACATCCACAGAACCAAGGGAAAGGGGGCTGACAAAGGTTTTCTCTCCACCACGTTCGCACGCCTCTCCCAGCGGCTGGCCCTGCGCCCCAGAGCTCGGAGGACCACTCCGGAGCAGCCGGAGCAGCGCTTCTGTCCAGGCGAGTGGACAGGGCCAGCAAGGAGGATTTCCAGCCCCCACCAAAAGGCGGCGGGCGGCGCTGCCTCCTTTACATAAGAAAGGTAAACCAGGCGCCGCTGGAGGCAGGTTCGACGTCCAAAGCCCTTTCAAACAGGAAACCCCAACCCTGGGAGGGACAGCCTGTCAGCCTTTTAATTTCCTGGCGGTGGCGGGAGTCGGCCGGGTCCTCAGGCTTTAATAAGTGATGACTGTGAGTGCTAAGTTACTAAACGTCCGGCCCTCTCTCTCTCTCTCTCTCTCTCTCTCTCTCGCTGCTCTGCGCGCGGGACGCTGCAACGCCGGTCCCAGCCCTTGCCGCGGCTCCCAGCCGCTATCTCTCGCCAAAAACTTTCAGGGGACTTCAGATCGAGTCCGAATCGGAGGCTCACGCCGGCGAGCCTCCCCCTTCGAAGGCGAAGTGGAACTCGAAGCGCTGCTAGCCAGCTCTCTGGGGGCCGGGGGTCTTCCCAGGTCCCGCGCCCCACGCCTTCCAGCAACTGAACTTCTCTTTTGCCTGGGGATCTAGCCCGCAGGGTCCGATCCCTCGCTCCAGGCGCATTCCAGAGATGTCGGCAAAAGTTGCTCCTGGTCCCCCCAAATCCTGCCTGTTCCCTACACACTCCGGAAAGCCTCTCCCCCCTTCCCAGGATCCCCTCAACTAAGGGTCCACCCAGCACCCCAGGGCAATGCGCAGTGGAGTTCAGAGCCCCCCGAAGCTGCGCGGCCCCGGCTCCGCCGACCCCAGTCCCGGCTTTTGTCCCTGCAGCCTGCAAGAGAAGAAAGGGGAGCCTGCGCCCCGGCGTCCACTCACCCACTCACCGCCTCATCTTCCCTCCGGGCGACCGCTCTCCGCCGGCCCCGCCGCCCTCCGGCCTGGCCCTCGCCCCCGCCCACCCTGGGCTCCCTCCCTCCGGCCCGGGCCCGGCCCCCGCCCCGCCGCAGCTCCAGCCGCGGCCGTGCGCCTGGCGGCCGCCCGGGACTGGCGCTGCGCGGTCAGCGCGCCCCTCCTCGGCCTGCGCCGCCACTGCCTCCTCTCCGCCCCCAACTCTAAGCCCTCACAGCCGGCGGCGACCAACTCGGCGGCGGGGGGAGGCCGCGCCCCCGGGCACCCGCCCCGGCGCGCTGCAGCGGCGCGGCTCCCCGCTCCCGGCCGACGGCCGCTCGCTGCTCACCTGGTGCCGCGGCGCCGCCGGTGTCTGCGGCCGGAGCTGGAAAGCGCGCCCGCTGAGCCGCGCCACGCCGTGCGGGTCCCCCGGGCGGCGGCGGTGGTGGGCTCCGCGCGGCTCCGCCTGGCGCGCCCCGGCCCCTCCGTGAGCCGCGCGGCGTGCACCGAGGGAGTGGGAGGCGTGAAGGGGGCGAGCTGGTGGAGCCGACACCAGCTTCTCCGAGCCGCACTCACAGCACGGCAGGAAAGACTTTTGTTGTTGTTTTTAATGAGCTGGCAGAAGGGCGGGAGGGTATCTGTCCTCCGGCGCTGATTTCCTTAGCCGACAACGCCGTTTCCACTGGGAAACTCCAGCTGGCCACACCTCCACCCGACCGGTCGCCCGCGGGCAGGTTTACCTGATGCGTCAGGAAGGCAGCTTTGCAAACTCATTGGAGTGCGGCTTCGGCTTAGGGCTGGACTCAGGAGGGTCAAAACTCTTTTTTTCTGTACGGTTGCGACCAATGACAACAGCGTTGATGTGCAATTCCTGCCCCCGGCCACCGCACGCGGGGGTGTGAACCCGGCTCAACTCCGGACGTCTCCCTGGGGTTACATACGTGAGGGACGACAGCCCTGGAGGAACTCACGGCAGCAAGAAAGCGCAACCGAGGGCAAATCCTTGAACTTGCGAGCAGCTCCCAGAGACACTGTCTTCATCTGTGCAATGATACTGAGGCTGCGAGGCAGTGGACAGGCTTCCGGGTGATGCATCAAAAGTATCTATCACCGTGACTAGAACTCAGTAGTCACTTTGTAGCTTATTTAATACACTTTTCCTATAGTAAGTAAAAGTGTGACTTGTAATCTCAAACCGACTCACCCACAGCATGCTTGGAGTTTAATGTTGTGTTTTTTCCTTGCTGTCCGGGATGTTTGTCCCCACAGAAACACACATTGATCAGTCATCACTTTCCCCTTCTTTTACTGGGTCATCACCATCAACATAAAATCGTGTCAGGTACCCAGTCTTTAAAAAAAAAAAAAAAAAAACCTTCCACTGCCTCCTCCAGCCATTTGCCCTTTTATCTGCTCAGCCAGAGCAAAACGCCTTTAAAGAGTTGTTAAGAAAATCTGCCTCCAAGTTCTCGCGTCCCAATTACTCTTCTCATGCGTGCCCATCTACCGTATGCCTAGAACTGTTCTTGCTGAGATTTAACGACGAAGCCAAAAGGTTGCTTCTCAGTCCTCATCTTTACTTGAACTGTCAGCAGCGATTAGCAGCTCCAACCGGAGTCACTGTGCTTGACTTCCAAGATACAACATTTTCATGGCAGTCTTCTTATCCCACTGGTTGCAATTTCTGTCTCCTTTGCTAATTCCTTCTCTTCTCCCAGCCTCTGAGTGTGGGCGTGCCCAGAGTTCAAAGTTTGGACCACTTGTCTCAACCTACATTTCCTCCTTTGGTGACTTCATCCTGTCTCATGGCACTAAATACCATCTATGTGTTGCTGACTCCCAAATTCCACCTCCGACCTGGCCCTGGCCCCTGAACTCCAGGCTCCCAGCAGCTGATCACTTGACTATCTCCCAGGCTTCTCACACTTAGTATTTCCCACACTGAAATTACTCCCTCTGTCCTTCAACTGCCCTATCCCAAATGAAGTCTTCCTCCTATAGGGCTAAATCCTTGGAGTCATCCTTGAGCTTTCTATTTTGCTCACATTTCAAATCCAACCCATCAGGATACGCTTTCTGCGCCATTTCCAGAACACATCCAGACTTCAATGCCTGATCACGCCCATGGTTGCTACTGCCCAAGTCTCATCTCCAGCACCTGATTGATTACCCTTGTCCTGTTGGTACTTTTGCCGCCACACAAGACATTCTCTACACAGCAACTCGAGGGATCCTTTTTGAACTTTAAGGCAGTCCACATCACTGTCTCCTTAAAGTCTCGCAAGTGGTCCCCAACTCCGTCAGAACATAAAGCACCATAAATACAGTGGCCCAGGAACAACACATGATTTGTCCTTCTTTGGCCTC
The DNA here is from genome assembly GCF_033115175.1 of Lepus europaeus. NCBI lineage: Eukaryota > Metazoa > Chordata > Mammalia > Lagomorpha > Leporidae > Lepus > Lepus europaeus. The sequence goes on along the minus strand of NC_084828.1, from coordinate 67,892,818 downwards.
CTCTCCTCCCTTTCTCATTTCACCACTTAGCTCAGCCACTATGGCCTTCTTGATATTCCTAGACCTGTTGCCCAGCCAGGTATACTCAGGGTTTTCATGCTAGCAGTCGCTCTGCTTGGGACTTGTCCCCTCCCCTACCCCCACGTAACTGATGGCTTGCTTCCTCAATGCCTTCCCATGTTCATGATTTTGTTCAGGGGCCAGGGTTGTGGCCTAGTGAGTAAAGCCACTGCCTGCGATGCCGGCATCCCACATGGACACTAGTTAGTGTCCAGGCTGTTCTAGTTCCCAGCCAACTCCCTGCTAATGGCCTGGGAAGAGCAATGGAAGGTGACTCAAATATGTGGGTCTCTGCCATCCATGTAGGGACCCGGATGAAGCTCCTGGCTTTGGCCTGGCCTAGCCCTGGCTGCTGTAGCCATCTGGGGAGTGAACCAGTGGATGAGAGTTCTCTCTGTCTCTCCCTGTCTTCTCTAACTCTGACTTTCAAATACATAAATAAATATTTAACAAAAAATTTGAAGAAAAAAGGAAAAGATTTTGTTCGGATGTCGCCATGTTACTCAGGTCTACACAGGAACATTATCCATACCAGTAAACTTTCTTTTTTTATTGACACAATTATCACCCTCTATCATATTGTAAAATGTATGTTCTAACTTTGTGTATCCTCTATCTCTCCTCCCCAGAATGTGAACATTATGCAGTCAGAGGTCTCTAGCTGTTCTCCAGTGCTTTATCACTAGTGTGCCTCGGACAGTATCTGGCAAAAATGAATGATGACTTTGACCCAAAACATTGTGGTTGCAAATTTTACCTTGACTGGCACAAGGCCAGCAATACCACTATATAGGCATCTGAGACATACATAGTAACACAACACACCCAGAATAGCCATAATTAAGTTGCCAATATTCCTGTATAAGAAAAAAAAAAAAGCTAACAGTTCTGGAGAGCAACTATTACTATCTATATTAGGCATGTGATAATATTAGTTTATCAAACCTATGACAAAAGCACTGGTATCACAACCATTTTATGAGTGAGCAAACGAGCAAGGAACAAGTCGGTGGTCACCCAGCTGGGAAGGTGAGAATTTAAGCCATGCAGCGGGGCTCTGGAGACCATGCTGTGAAATGCTACCGTCCACCTCTTCCTAGCTGTGCATGTTGCCAGAGCAAGATTCTGTATAAAGAAAGAAGGTTCTAATTACCAGACAAAAGGGAATCCACTGGCCTCCTCTCACTGCCTTGTTTTATCTGTTGACATCTCTGTATTTCAAATAGCAAAACTCTTTGATGTCCAGATGGGGTCATTTTATTTCAAATTCACTGTTTTCCAAGACTTGGAAGGGGCTTGAGAAGTAGTCATCTGGTGTGACTTTCTAAGTCAGGAAGGCCGGCATGCTTCTCTGGGTACTTAGTGTGGTTTTCCAATAGCTTTCTTAATGCCATAGCTGTCTGGCAATAGAAGTGATCTGAAGAGGCCATTGTTAACTGTTGCTGAATGCGAACTCTAACACCATAAAATATACAGAAGGAACTCCACAAGTAACAACTATTATTACTGTTATTATTATTATCACCAGACTTTCTTGTAATTGTGTGGATGTTTTTAAAAATAGAAAATAAATAAAGCAGTGAGCTCTTTCCTGTCCCATTTTCTGGGTTCTTTAAAGTTCCCTGCTTGGTCACAGAGCAGAACCACATCCCCTTGTCTGTGTTTCCCCGTCACCCACTGGGGATGCTGTGCTGTAAGCCTTCCATGGATGTCCGCTCCTCCAGCAGCTCTGGTGACTATGGCATCAGATCCTACTTCTCTGTATCCTCCACGCTCACAGGTGGGAAAAGGAATTATTTTTACTATTGTTTCCTTTCATTAACAAAGACTGGCTGGACCAGATAAGCTTTTCATGTCCTGAATCCGTGAATCTCTTCCTTTCTCTGTACTGATAGCTTAAAAAGGTCTTCGTAGCTGTTGACTCAGTCCATTCTCATCCCAGTGCAACTCCAGGAACAGCTGTTCTGGGAGACAGGCAGACTTCAGTTGTTAGACCCTGACTCAGCCCCTTTAATTTCAGTCCATTATTTGCCCTCATTGAAAAACAAACTTCCATTCTGAAAAGTGTGACTAATGATACGCAACACATATTTTCTGAATTCTTTGCACAGAGGATAGATCGCTCAAAGAGAGCTCAAAAGAGAGGTTTCTAACCACAGTTGCCCTTCTGTGGAACTGTCACTAATGAATTGACTATTATGTTGTACACTGCCCTATAGGAGTTCCACATCACACGCTCCTTAGAATTTAGTACCACAGTAAACTTGCTCTCTCTTAGAAAATCATTGTAACTTCCTTAGAAAAGGTGTCTTCCCCTATTTTCACACTGGATTTGCAATTGTTGTTAAGGACAACTACATAAACCAATCTATCCCATTGTGTGCTGGTTTCCAGGAAGCTCGGGGTCAAACTTCCTATTAAATTATTGTGTAAGGTAGCAAAGACTTTACTCTCTCTTTTCCTTTTTTTTACATCTTTGGATTTTCATTCCAATAACATTACTGTATATTTTGATTTTACTATAAGTCCTTAGCTATATATTTAAATATATGAATATATAAATAATATATTAACTATTCAAATTAATACCATAAAATTAACCAACATTAAAGTGGAAATCAGATGAACCTCCAAGGGGCACAAAAGGCAAACACCTCAACTTTGTCTCTTTCGTGTTTAATTATTATTTCCATTATATAAGCTTGGTTCTCTCATTATGAGAGAAATCTAAATTCATTTGGAATGCCTGATTAATTTCTGTATTTAAATTTTCTCTTTCTGCCCTACCCCAATCTCTTCTGTGAGTTTATATTGCAACCAGGCAGGAAAAGGATGCTGTTGTGTGTGTGTGTGTGTGTGTATTCCCCTTTAGATTAACCTATCCCAGCTGTGTTTTTCTGGCTCACTTTTCTAATCACTTGAAGAGCCTGAATTGGCCTCTTTTCCTGCATGGAAGGCTTTTTTAAAAAGGAGTTTTCTGTGTATCTTATCTGCCTATTACAGAAAATACCAGCTCTCCGAAAGCAGTGTGTCTCAACACTTGCAGGGAGTTCAGCTTTTCTTCCCCATGCTGGTCCTCTTTATTTCCCTTTTCATCTGGCTACCATGGTTCCCCACTTATCTCACACTTTGATTTCAAAGTCACAAATATGCAGGCATCAGTCACTAGAGACTTCTCATGACAATGCAGAAAGTGAGGAACATTACAGCTAAGTTTACTAAGCAATTCTCTGTTCCACCTGGTATGCCTAGATTCAGGGAAGACAGAGACAAAATCAGACATTTTATGCCGAGTGTATATGAGCAGTATTCAAAAAATAATAGAATATGCAATATTATTAAGCATGAATTTCAAAATATTTTTCACCAAAATGATTTTATTTTTTTAATTCTGTTTTTCCACAATTTAAAGAACCCTTGTTGAGTTTACTGCCTAGCATGTAATGTAATGAGATAATATAATGTAATACATAATGGTTTTCAAAATGATACAGAAGAGTTTAGATAAAGGAGAATGTGTACCTAATGAGTTCAGTGGGGGAGACAGCATATGTGACTTTCATACTGAGAAGAAAGAAAGGCCTATGCAGAGGAAATGGTCAAGGCGAGGGAGATTTGGGTAAGGGTGAGTAACGGTGCTGCCTGTGGAGGGGGTTTGCAGGGAGCGTCTGGTAGGAGATAAGATCCAGGGAGCTGGAGCCAACTTTGTGGGGAGGGGAAAGTCAGATCTTTGAATTTTAGATTTCATGTCTACTCCCATTTTAATTATGTCCTGAAAATGACAGGAAGGACCTGTGGCTCTGTAGGAAGTAGTAGACCAAGTCCTTACTTCTCAAGAGTAACCTTGATTGTAAATGGCCTCAACTCTCCAGTTAAAAGATACTAACTGGCCAAATGGATTTAAAAACAAGACCCATCTATTTGCTGCCTACAAGAAACACATCTCACCAACAAAGATACACACTGACTGAAAGTGAAAAGATGGAAAAAGGGCAGATGTAGCCATCCTAACATCAGACAAAATTGATTTTAACACACACAAAAAAATGTTAAAAGAGATGAAGAATGGCACTATGTGAAGATTAAGGGATCAATTCAACAGGAAGATGTGACTATAATAAATGTATATGCACCCAATGCCTGGTTATTTAAAAGAAATGTTAATGAATCTAAAGGGAGACACAGATTTCAATACAATAGTAACAAAGGACTTCAACATCCCACTTTCATCCATGGACAGATCAGCTAGACAGAAAATCAACAAACAACAGAGCTAATTGACACTATGGACTAAAAGGACCTAACTGATATCTACAGAACTTTTCACCCCACAGTTGCAGAATGCACATTCTTCTCATCAGTACGTGGAACTTTCTCTAGGATAGACCATATACTAGGCCATAAAGCAAGTCTTAGCAAATTCAATCAAAATCACACCATTCATCTTTTCTGACCAGAATGAAGCTGGAAATCCACAACTCAAGAATCTCTAGAACAAATGCAAACACATGGAGACTGAACAACATGCTCCTAAAGGAACAGTGGTCATAGAAGAAATCAAAAGAGAAATAAAAAAATTTCTGGAAATAATACATTATATTAAAACTTATGGGAGGGGCTGGATCTGTGGTTTAGCAGGTTAATCCTCAGTCTGTGGTGCTGGCATCCCATATGGGCACCGGTTCTAGTCCCAGCTACTCCTCTTCTGATCCAGCTCTCTGTTATGGCCTGAGAAAGCAGTAAAAGATGGCTCAAGTGCTTGGATCCTGCAACCACACGGGAGATATAGAAGAAGCTCCTGGCTCTTGGCTTCGGATTGGCCCAGCTTCAGCCATTGCTGCCATCTGGGGAGTGAACCAGCAGGTGGAAGACTTCTCTGTCTCTCCCTTCCACTGTCTGTAAGTCTACCTATCAAATAAGTAAATAAAATCTTTTAAAAAAACCTTATAGGACACAGCAAAAGCAGTGTTATGAGGGAAGTTTATAGCAATTGTTGCCTACATGAAAAAATTGGAAAAGTACCAAGTAAATGAGCTATCAGTGCATCACAAGGACCCATACAAACCACAGCAAACCAAACCTTATATTAGTAGAAGGAAAGAAATAGTTAAAATTAGAGAAGTAAACAAAATTGAAACCAAAAAAGCAGTACAGAAGATCAGTGAAATTAAGAGCTGATTTTTGAAAAAAAAAAAAAAAATTGATACATTGGCCTAAGTTAAAAAAAAAAAAAGGGCACAAGACTCAAATCAATAAAATCAGAATGAAAAAGGAAATGTAACAACAAATACTACAGAAATAAAATGAATCAGCAATCTACAAAAAGAGTTAAAGATTTTAAAAGCTATTATTAAAATTGCTATATTGGTCTACTATGCTATGTTATATGTGTGTACATATTGTTTGTCCACATGGGGAAATTTTATTAAGAGTTTTATTTTAAATGGCTTATAGATAAGATTGTCCATAAATTTAAGCTGCTAAAATCAATCAAAGATACATTTTAATTTGTGTGACCTGAATCTGTGTATCATATATTTTAAACTTGTTGGTAGAAAGAAACTAAAAACATTTTAGATGGTTGTGCTTAAGTTTACTGGTTAAACAAACTACACCATGTTAGATATTTAAGAGGTGTTTTCAAATACATGATTCTTAAAATTTATAGACAGCATTGGACCTTCTGGTAAATGTTTTCTTAAGTTGTTATCTAATGGTTGAAACTGTTTGCTAAGTATTCATGTGATATTGCTATTGTCAGCAAGCGATCTAGGACTTGCTCCATCATTTCTCTATTCTAAGCCCAACTTGTTCTTTCATTTCTCTATTCTCTTCAAGGTAGGAAACTAATTCTATTATGAAGGAATCTGTAGGACACACAATTTAATCTTTAGACCTTATAAAAGAGATGGTTAACATTTTTCTGTAATAGCATAGCCAAAATAAGAACTTAAATAATAATCTCATAGCTAGATTCACTTCGCCATCAGCGAAGTATACAGTAAATAGAAAAAACCTCCCTTTCAGACAAAAGGGAAAGAAAGTTTTAAAGTGAGAATATAATTTTCCTCATGGGCATTGTCTACCTTAGAAAAACTACTACAGAACATGCCTGTGACTATAGACTTGTCGTTCAGGCCACCGAAGATTAGAGATGGGACATGGGCACTCCCTTGACTTGCATCCTCTGGTCTGCTTTAACACAAACCAGGAGGAAAAGAAAGCTTGGCATCAGAAGCAATGGGTGGCAGGCCTATTAATGGCTGATCTGTACAGTGATCTGCCCTCAAGGAGACCCAACAGGCCAGTCCACTGCAGTGGCTTTCAATGTGGTAAGCAGAAGTCAGCTTGTGAAGAGCCCTGGCAGCTCTGCCAAGAGTTGGATCACTGGAAATGGACCTGCCCTGGAGTCAAAGGATGCCCAGGTCAGAGCCACAGATCTTATTGGCTCTAAGCTGAAAAGCCCTTCACTCAGCCCAACTTCCAAAGTGACCACTGCAGCTGAGGGGATGGTCAAGTAGGGTCAGCAACATTGCAGGCAGAACTGTAAATTTCTTGTTAGAGATGCCCCCTGCCTTGACCTGGCCAGCTCTCCTCCCAGGCCAGCCAAGTAATGAAAGTCAACAGAGTGCCTTCCCCTAGGAGGTTCACACCTCCCTTAGGATATACCCCATGTGAAGAGATAGATAGGTCTGGGCCTCTTAACTTACAAGGCCAAAAGCCCACCAGATTATTATCAAGCCCCTTCTGTCAGGTTCTATTTGCCTCTCAATCAGAAAACTTAATTGTAGCTTAGACAGCATCTTTCTTAGCTCCGCTAATAATGACTCTGTCCTTTGTTCTAGACCCTGTCTAGCACACTTGGGCCTCATTCCTTCGTAATCATAACCTCTACCACCAATGGCTCTACTCCCAACCTGTGTGTACTGATGGTCCTCTTCCCCACTTAATGCTGTATAATTGTTCAAACCTGGTAAATGCCACTCTTAGGATCATTGGTTACTATCCTCACTCTGTCTTTTATGACCTTGTCTAAATATGATCAGAGTCGGCAAACTTGGAAGGCTTCCATAGCCTTGGCAACTCATGACGAGAGCCTAGGGTGGTTACTGGCGCCATAAACTAGAGTGTCAATTTGTTGGGTCAACAACAGGAGCCACTGTGCGCTTGCTCCTGATGTGGGATCTCTGTCCTTAATGTACTGTACATTTTGATTTAATGCTATAACTAGTACTCAAACAGTATGTTTCACTTTGTGTTTCTATGTGGGTGCAAACTGTTGAAATCTTTATACTAAATTGATCTTCTGTATATAAAGAGAATTGAAAATGAATCTTGATGCAAATGGAAGGGGAGAGGGAGCGGGAGAGGGGAGGGTTGCGGGTGGGAGGGAAGTTATGGGAGGGGGAAGCCATTGTAATCCATAAGCTGTACATTGGAAATTTATATTCATTAAATAAAAGTTAAAAAAAAAGAAATAAAATGAATCATCAGAAATTATTACAAGGAGCTGTATGCCAACAAATTGAGAAATCTAGAAGAAATGGATAGATTCCTGGGCACATACAATCTACCAAAACTGAGTCATGAACTCATAGAAAATCTAAACAGAATAATGAAGATGGGAATTGAATCAGGAATAAAGACCCTCCCAACAGCCCAGGACTGGACGGCTTTACTGCTGAATTCTACCAGACATTTAAAGAAGAACTAGTTCCAATTCTTCTCAAGCTATTCAAAATAATTGAAAAGGCAGGAATCCTCCCAAACTCCTTCTATGAAGTCTGCATCACCTTAACTCCTAAAGCAGACAAAAATACAACAGAGAAAGAGAACTATAGACCAATTTCCATGAAGAACATAGAAGCAAAAATTCTCAACAAAATATTAACTAATAAAACCCAACAACACATCAGAAAGATCATTCACCCAGACCAAGTGGGATTTATCCCTGGTATGCAGGGATGGTTCAACATTCACAAATCAATATATATGACACATCACATTAACAAACTGAAGAAAAAAACACATGATTATCTTGATAGATATAGAGAAATCATTTGATAAAATACAACATCCTTTCCTGATGAAAACCATAAGCAAATTGGGTATAGAAGGAACATTCCTCAATACAATCAAAGCAATGTATGACAAACCCATGGCTAGCATCCTACTGAATGGGGAAAAGCTAGAAGCATTTCTCCTAAGATCTGGAACCAGACAAGGATGCCCATTTTCACCACTGCTATTTAATATAGTCCTGAAAGTTTGTCAGAGCCATTAGGCAAGAAAAAGAAATCAAAGGGATACAAATTGGAAAGGGGAAGTCAAACTACTACTATTTGCAGATGACATGATTCTATATATAGGGAATCCAAAATTCTCCACTGAGAGACTTTTGGAACTCATAAAAGAGTTTGGTAAAGTGGCAAGATATAAAGTCAACATAGAAAATTCACAGATTTTTGTATACACAGATTTTGTACACATAGAAAAAGCCATGGCTGAGAAAGAACTTTTAAGATCAATCCCTTTTATAATAGCTACAAAAAGAATTAAATGCCTTGGAATAAATTTAGGCAAGGGTGTCAAAGATCTCTATGATGAAAGTTACAAAACATTAAGAAAGAAATAGAAGAAAACATTTAAAAATAGAAAAATCTTCCATGTTCATGGATTGGAAGAATCAATATCATCAAAATGTCCACTACACTGAAAGCGATTAACAGATTCAACACTATCCCATTTGGGTCACCACATAAGTTGCAGGGGTCCAAGTACTTAGGAGTGCAAATATATCTTTGACGGATGAATTTAACTTTCCAGGGGCATCAGAGGGGAACTAGATCCAAAGGTGAGCAGCCAAGATTTGAACAAGCACTCCAGTATGGTATGCCAGCGTTACAGGCAGCAGCTTAGCTTGCTGTACCACAGCACCAGGCCCTAAAGCTAACTTTAAAAAAAAAAAAAAAAAAAAAAAAAAAAAAAAAAAAAAGCTTAGCAGTGCAACAATGCACAAGAGAAAAGTTACATATATTGAAATTTTGATACTCAAGAAGCAAAAGCAGGTATGTCTACAGGCTGCCAGATGAGCTTTCTGGGGCTCTGCTTCTGTGACCTCAACAAAAAACCCAGGTACAAGCTGAGGACCTCCCAACAACAGGAGTGCTAGTGCAGGAAATCTCCTTAGTACTTGTCACACCTCTAGTCTGTTGAGCATTGATGTGTCATGTAACAAGATGAGCACTGAGGCTGATGTGGTTTATTGTTTTCTTACTGCAAAAGTTAGCTTTGTTCTGCATTCAGAAGCTGTCAAAATGCGTATCCAAGTGGAAGGTTCCATATATAAGCAATTCTGAAGGATTCATTTTGGGGGATGGCAACCTTACCTTATAGAAAACTTTCACTGGCAATTAGTTCTCAAAGGAAGGTTGCCTCTCATGGGCTTTTAACATTTCATGATAGATTCTCAATGACTTTGAAATCATTTGAATACTTGGAGCCTATTGGAAATATCAGTCCCTTGTTTTCCATTCCAACTGCCGCAATCCTCAGTATAAAATGGTTGAGGGGTAGAAGAAGGTAAGAATCACACACTGTTACATGCCTGCACAGCACATCCAACATGCCCAAGTAATGGTCACCTTTCCCTATGTGCTTGCCTTAACCCTCTTAATCTCTGCCTTTGTCATTATCTTATTTCCACTCATCCAAATCCCCAATCCAGGAAATTCCTCTAATCCTTCATTCTTCCTCAATTGCTATTAGCAATCCATTGCCAAATACTATCACTTTTACCTTGTAAATATTTATCTTTAGTATTTTACCTCCATCCTCTTTGCCTTCATTGGTTACCTAATATTTTCAGCTGCCATTCATAGAGATGGCCAAGAACAAACACAGGGTCAAGGAGAGATGAGACCTTATAAGGCCTAGGAATGGAGGAATATTGGACGTGTGATAAGCAGGAGTCGCCCAAGGAAATGGAATATGGAAGACCCTAAAAGAAAAGCTAACATCCACATTATGGAGAAAGAGAAACATCAAATTCAAGACTGCATTTGCTCTAGGGCACTTGCTGATAAACTGCTTGAAATCTGAAGCCTGTGTTTATGACAGCATGAGTGGACTGGGTAGAACAGAGGTAGGTAGACACAGCTATCATAAACTCCTCAATCAGGCTCTAATCTCAAAAGCACTAATTAGAACTTCTAGTTATTTTATTAGTCATTTCTACACAAAATTCTAATGTTTATGAACACAAGAATCCTTTTATTGGGGCTGGTGCTGTGGTATAGTGGGTATAGCCACTGCCTGCAGTGACAGCATCCCATATGGGCGCTGGTTCTAGTCCTGGATGCTCCTCTTCCAATCTAGCTCTCTGCTATGGCCTGGGAAAGCAGCAGAAGATGGCCCAAGTCCTTGGGCCCCTGCACTCGCGTGGGAGACCCTGAAGAAGCTCCTGGCTCCTGGCTTTGGATTGGCACAGCTCTGGCCATTGCAACCATCTGGGGACTGAACCAGCGGGTGGAAGACCTTTCTCTCTCTCTGCCTCTCCCTCTCTGTGTAACTCTGACTTTCAAGTAAATAAATAAATCTTTAAAAAAAATCCTTTTATCTTGTTTGCCATTTCCCCAGTATAGTACTTTATGCATAACAGACACTATAAAATGTTTGTTAAACAATTACATGAATTGGTTTTTAATATTGAAAATCCAATTTCCTCATCTCAATGCTTGGAATTCTTGAGTGACTCCTTGAATCCTTTAGGATAAAATAAATCTGGAATCTTTAGTTTAGCATGAAAAAAAAAAAAGGAATAAAACCTGGTCATCTTTCTACTCCAGATTAGTTTCCCTCCTAATGGTTTGCTATTTGCTCCCTCCCGTTCCTGCAAAGAAGGAACATTCTAACCACAATAAGCTGCTTGCAGGTATTCACATGCCGTACCCTTGCTCACCTCTCCCCTCCTAACCCCCATTCACCCGGTGATGGTTCAGCAGTCTCCCTCTCCAGAAAGCTTTGGTTAGGTGCCACAATAGTTCACAATATCATACTGCAATTGTTCTGTCTTGCCTATATCTGCTCAAAGTATACACTCATTTCTTTTGGTCCTGCTTTTTTGGAGAACCCTGACTAATACAGAGATTTTCTGTTTTGATTTGGTGTGCCTAGAATGTAGCACAATGAGTAAATGAAAAATTAAACCTAGTTTGACCTCACCCTCTTTGATAAAGAGGACTCCACAGTCAGTACACAGCCAGTCTGCTAGTGGCAAGGAAGTAATGAAGAGGTTGACTGAAACCAGGTACCCAGCAGATCCCTAAGGCCCCTGGTTACTTCAACATCTGAGGCATAATAAAAAATAATGAGGCAAATATATGTTTTATAAGTTCACTTTTTCTGTTTCAGTGCCAGTGGAACATTTTGCAAAGATTTCCACCAGCGCTGTAAACCCTGGGAGTTGGGAGTGCAGCTGAGCTGTTCACCTCTGCTGGGAAAAGACAGCGGGACAGCCGCTCTGTGAGAGTTTGGAATTGGTGCCTTTCTCTGACCATCCCACCCCACCCATTCTTGCGTTTGGCCTTGATTTCTGAATGGCTAGTGAGTCATCGCAAAAGACCTCTCCACACCAGCTGCGCTGGTCACCCTGTCACTCAGCATCAGATCTAAACAAACATGCCTTTAGAGAGGCAAGGAACAGCACCCATGAGTGAGCACCGGACCAAAGCTCTGGCCTGGGATTGCCAGCCTCAGGCTATCTTATGGGTGCTTAATGAATTCTTGAGTTTACACTGGAAAATGCTAGTGCATTCCCAAGAGCACAAGTAGGTGCTTGTAAATATCTACCGTGACAATCTCTGAGAATGAAGTGCGTATGGCAGTCCTCACCGGAGTGTTGTGCATCACAAGCTCCGTCTCCCTCAGGTTCCTCTCTCTGGGTGCCGTCCCCCTCCATCAGTCTGGCCTGCTGCATCTCAGCGGAGACACTGGAGTCCATGCCAGCCTGCACACAGGGAGAAAAGAGAGGTGCCATGAGTGGGAAGCTGAAAGCTGATCTGACCTCTGAAATTGGAAGGTCAACAGATGTTGCACATCTGGGAAACACTAACTGCTGGTGGGGTTGAAAAGCAGGCGTCCTGGTTCACAGTTATTTCCCTGCTAACCGTCTTTTAGGAAGGCAAAACTACACCACAGCTGTCATCAACAACAGGCACTGTGTTGGATAGAATAGTCACACATTTTTCAACAACAGCTTCCAGCAACAAGTATAGCCATCTTCCCTTATCCATGGTTGTGTGTTCTGGGAACGCCACTGGATGCCTGCAACAGCAGATAGTACTGCATATGCCATAGTTTGTATATACTATACTTTTTCCTATACATCCATATCTACGATAAAACTTAATTTATAAATAAATCACGGTGAGAGATTAACAATAATAATAAAATAGAACTATTGGGGCCAACATTGTGGCATAGTGAGTTAAGCTGCTACTTGGGACATGGCATTTCAGATCCTAGCTACTCTGCTTTTTGCCGGGCTTCCTGCTGATGTGCCTAGGAAACTAAATTCATCTGCCAAAGATATATCTTCATTCTCATGTTTTTTTGCAACACTATCCACTATAAACAAGAAAAAGAAACAACATAAGTATCCATCCACCAGGAATAGGAAAGAAAATGCAATACACGGCCTGCGCCGCGGCTCACTAGGCTAATCCTCCGCCTTGCGGTGCCGGCACAGCGGGTTCTAGTCCCGGTCGGGGCACCAGATTCTGTCCCGGTTGCCCCTCTTCCAGGCCAGCTCTCTGCTGTGGCCAGGGAGTGCAGTGGAGGATGGCCCAAGTGCTTGGGCCCTGCACCCCATGGGAGACCAGGAGAAGCACCTGGCTCCTGCCATCAGATCAGCGCGGTGCGCCGGCTGCAGCGCGCCAGCCGCGGCAGCCATTGGAGGGTGAACCAACGGCAAAGGAAGACCTTTCTCTCTGTCTCTCTCTCTCACTGTCCACTCTGCCTGTCCAAAAAAAAAAAAAAAAAAAAAAAAAAAAGAAGAAAAGAAAACGCAATACACATATACAACAGAATATTACTCATCCATTCAAATGGATGAAGTTGCAGGCCAGCGCTGTGGCATAGTAGGCTAAGCCTTCGCCTGTGGCACCAGAATTCCGTATGGGCACCAGTTTGAGTTTCAGCTATTCCAATTCTGATCCAGCTCTATGCTATGGCCTAGGAAAGCATATGGCCTAGGAAAGTAGCAGAAGATGGCCCAAATCCTTGAGCCCCTGCATCTGTGTAGGAGACCCGGAATAAGCTTTTGGCTCCTGGCTTTGGATCAGTCCAGCTCCGGCCATTGTGGCCATTTGGGGAGTGAAGCAGTGGGTGAAAGACTCTCTCTCAGTCCCTGTAACTCTACCTCTCAAGTAAACAAATAAAATCTTTTTAAAAAAATGGATGAAGTCTTGTCATTTGCAACAGTGAAAATGAAACTAGAGGTCATTGTGTTAAGTGAAATAAACCAAGCATAGAAAGACAAATATCACATGATCTCACTCATGTGGGGTCTAAAAAATAGGTGATCTCATAGAAGTTAAAAACATAATGCTGGGGTTGGCCGGCGCCATGGCTCAACAGGCTAATCCTCCGCCTAGCGGTGCCGGCACACCGGGTTCTAGTCCCGGTCAGGGCACCGGATTCTGTCCCAGTTGCCCCTCTTCCAGGCCAGCTCTCTGCTGTGGCCAGGGAGTGCAGTGGAGGATGGCCCAACTGGTTGGGTCCTGCACCCCATGGGAGACCAGGATAAGCAACTGGCTCCTGCCTTTGGAACAGCGCAGTGAGCCGGCCGCAGTGCACCATCCGCGGCGGCCACTGGAGGGTGAACCAACGGCAAAGGACGACCTTTCTGTCTCTCTCTCTCTCACTGTCCACTCTACCTGTCAAAAAGTAAAAAAAAAAAAAAAAAAAAAAAAAGACCAAAAAAAAAAAAAAAAAAAAAAAACCACAAAACCTAATGCTGGGGTGGGAGGAAGGGGAAGGGTTGATTGACAGTATTAGGTTATAGCAGTCAGAAGTTCTGAGGTTTTATTGCACATTAGGGTAATTTTAGGCATTTTTAATGTACTTTATATTTGTCTATTTAAGAATGCAAGCATAGGGCTAAATCAGTTTGTTTCTTAATACTGTCCCCATGCTGTCTCCCCTGAGCTTTGTTTTTCCTTTTAACTTTCTAGAGTCAGAACAAATGCTGAGCTCTTTTTCCATGACACTTCCCTAATATTCTGTGTCTGTAGGTCTTGGACTGGCAGATAGCATGTTTATCTCTGCAGTTCCAATTAATAGAGCATTGCAGAATAAACGCATTGATAAGTGAGCATCCTCCTTACTATCCTCTGCTCCTAGGAGCCCTAGAAACACTGTACAAGGTGATTCCCTAACGTTCAGGGCATTGACTAAGACAAAGTAGCCCAGGGCTCAACCTGGTGGAAATGAATCTCTTCATCCTCTTCTATTTGAAGAGCTTATGTGTGAGAAGAAAAGCACGAAAACTGATCTCAACTCTTTCCTAGGGAGACGATGCTCAAACCCTCCCAAGAGGGTTCTCTCTGGTTTTGGGATCTTGATCGAACCCTGCAGCATATCCACACCTAATAACTGCAGATATTCCTAAACTAGTTCTTGGCATGTTAGTAGGGGGCTCAAGAAATTATTAATTTCCATTCTTCCCAGAGTCCTGTTTTTGGTCCCCATTGACATCTTACTACTTAAATTCGAACCTCTAGTTCAGGATGGGGCAGCTGTTAATGAAGAGGCAAAATACAAACCCGGTTCCCTAAACTGATCTGCTTCACCTCCTCTGTGGCTTGGCAATCACAGCAAAATGCTGTGGACCATTTGAACCGAGACACTGGGTGCCTCATTAGGAAACTCTGACATCTGTCCACATGCATGCTAACAGCATTTTATTACAATGCGTGACGCGGCAGCAGAACAGTTGTTTATAATATAATCTCCCAGTGTTTATGTGGATTTTCCTTGTGTGCAAGAATGTGATGCAGTCTTTACTGATGTCCTAGCATTTCATTCTCATATAACCCTTTATGGTAGGTTCTCCTATCTGACAGGAGAGAAAAGTAAGAGACAGGAGGAGGAATAACTTTTCTTTTTTAAAAGACTTTATTTATTTATTTGAAAATCAGAGTTACAGACAGGCAGAGGCAGAGGGAGAGAGAGAGAGAGAGAGAGAAAGAGAGAGAGAGAGAGAAAGAGAGAGGTCTTCCTTCCCTTGGTTCATTCCCCAAATGGCCACAATGGCCAGAGCTGAGCCAATCTGAAGCCAGGAGCCAGGAGTTTCTTCAAGGTCTCCCATGCAGGTGCAAGGGCCCAAGGACTTCTACTGTTTCCCCAAGTCACAGCAGAGAGCTGGATGGGAAGTGAAGCAGCTAGGACTCAAAACAGCGCCCATATATACAGCACTAGCCTGAGGAATAGCTTTTCTAAGATCACCCAGTCAATAAGAAAGTAGACCAGAAATGTCCCCAAGATTATATGACACTCTATATTCTTTTTCCCTTGTCCTATCTGCTATTTTTACACCCCCTTTCATTTCCTAAAATGAGTATGGAGGAAAAGGAAATATCTTAACCTGTAAATATGTTAGAACCATTTAGTCAGTAAAAGCAATCATCCAACATCAATGCACAGATACTAAATTAAATATTAGAAAACAGAATCCAATTCTAATAAGACGTTAAGAAAATATCTCATGATCAGTTAGGATTTATTTCTGGAATACAAGGATGATTCAATATGAGAAAATACTAATATAAATTTCATATTAATAGATATACAGAGAATATCATGTGATTATCCTCAAATGCAAAAAGAAGAGAAAACAAAATAAGCAGCTTTGAAAAAAATTTAATGCCAGTTCCTGATAAAAAATGCTCAAGAAGGGGTGGACATTTGGCTCAACAATTGTCACCATTTGGGGTGACCTCATCCCATAGTGGAGTGCCTAATTTGAGTCCTGGCTACTCATCTTCTGAATCAATTTCCCATTAATGTGCACTCTGAAAGGCAGCATGTGATAGCTCAGGTTCGTGGGTCCCTGCTACCCATGAGGGAGACCTGGGCTGAGTTCTGGGCAAGGCTTTGTCTGTTGTGGGCTTCTGGGGAGTGAACCAGCAGATGGAAGACCTTCCCGTCTTCCTGTCTTTCAAATAACACTCAAGAAAATAAGAGTTGATTGTATCTCCTAAACACAATAATTTGGTCCAAAAGACAATTTGTGCTTAATAGAAATTAGAGGGGCAATTCCACTAAGATTAGGTAAAAGGCAAGGATACTCACACACTATTTCCTGCTTTGGATATAATGCTAGAGATATTAACCAATGCAATTAAAAAAGAGAAAATAATAACCATTACAGAAAACAGAAAAGAAGAAATGAAACTATTTCTGGTGATATGATAGTTTATCTTCCAGAACTGGATAAAATCATAATAAACTCACACAGACAATAAGATAAAAGTTTGTTTTACATGCTAAAGACAATGTTAATTTTAAAACAATTTCAAGCTGTAGAAAAGCTGCAAAAATTGCACAAAGAACATTTGTTCTGGAACCACTTGAGAATACGTTTTGAACATAGTGCTCATTTTCCCTCATACATCAGTGTGTAAGCCTTCAGAAAAGGACAGTTTCCAGATGACCACAACACAAGCATCTAAATCGGGGAATTATCACTGATACTAATGAACTTGGATTTCACAAGTCTGTTAGTGTTTAACCAAGTAGACTCCAAATGGTCTTCATAGGATCCAACCTAGGAACATGTGTTCCATGAGGTTATTGTTCTCTTTGGTCCCTTTTCAGTCTGAGGAGCAGCCTGGGTGGCCTCTCACAGACTAATTCATCCTCACTCCCACCCACTCTGAATGTGGCTGATGGAAGAGCCTAGGAGAGCCACAGCAACCAAGACCTATCCTGCCAGGCATATAAAGTGAATAATTGCTTGAGTGTGTAGAGAAAACCTGGAAGTGATGTCATGCTTTTATCTTATTTTAAAAGGCTTTGAAGCAGACTGCAAAAATAGAATCCATGCAGCCCTTCACCCTTTGCTGAACGTTCCCAAGGAAAAGATAGGCTTGTTTCCACAGCGGTTCTCGGGCAGTCTCTCTTAGGTTTGATTTAGCAGAGTTAACTCTTAGGCTTAGTGTTCTCAGGTCTGACTGGTCTATAGTGAACCTCAGCTAAGAAGCCACTCTTAGATTACATTCTAAACAGGTACATAGATAGTCCAGCATCCCCGTTGGGTTAACAATGAATTCTCAACCTACTCTGCCTCAATGCTATCTTGGGAATTCTTAGACATCTGTCAAAGTATTCCCCAGGGCAGCAGTTTAATTTTATTTATATGTAGAGCCCATAACTACTTTTCCCTCATTGCATTTGTATGATAATCAAAGCATTCATTTTCCTCTACACTGACTTTCTGGAGGCTTGGGAAGTGTGTATGTACATACATTTGGAAGTGTGTATGTAACTGCATTTCTGGGTTTGCTTCGATGCCTCTCTGTCCTTTACCTTTCCTGTATAACCCACCCCGACACCTGATCAGATGTGCCTTATGCCTGCAGGCCAGGCCGCTTTCTTGAGCCAGGGGAAATGATCCCATGGAGAGTTTCTTTTTCTTTTTCTTTTTTTTTTTACCAGCAAATTCTAGATTTCTTTTAGTGCTCAGGGTCCATGCCTTTAAAGCCTGCTCAGCCAAAGAATTTATAAATGTTGATGTTCTATTTTTCCAGCCATTCCCTTAGAGGTACAATTACCCACACAGAAGTAGCACTGGAGAGTTGTGTTCCACAGAACACCAGTCCAGCAGACTGGTCCTTAAAAAAACTTAGAGTTTGGAAACTGATGCGATCTCTATCCCATGCTTAGCAAGCCTTGCTTCCTATTAGAGTGTACATTTCACACAGAGTCTGAGGAAATGCCTATTTCATTTTGTTTAACCCAACATTTCACACAAATCTATTTGAATATGGTGCATGCTTTTTGTTTGTTTGTTTGTTTCCCAACACAGCACATATTACCATTGTACTCCAAAGAACAGACTGTGTGAAAGACTGGTATAGGAAACCCTACTCTCCATGCCATGGCAGATCAGCAAGTGTTTGGAGCCAGACAATTCAGTAATGAACCCAATTACAGTCATTCATGAAGACTTATGGATACAAGGTTGCACAAGGCCTTTATTTCCCATGGTCTTCTCTGGCTCTTCTGTGTTTGTTCCTAAATGTAGATTTTTTTTTAAAGGATGATATTTACAATAAACAGTATGCGTTGATTGCTTCTTAGTGCCACACTCTGTTCTCAGCAGGCTACACATTTTAGACCATGACATACACAGTTCTGGTAGATTTTATTATTGTAAGCATGTTGTAACAGGACACTGAGGTCCAGAGAGATTAAGTAACTAAACCGCAGAAATCACACTGGAAGTTAAGTGGTGAATCTGGGATTACAGACACGAAATCCAGACGTTCAGACTCAGTACCTGTAGTAGGAGATTGGCGTCTTCCCCCCTCCAAAAAAAAAAAAAAAAAAATTTAATTGAAATGTGTATTATAAAAACCTTCACAGATTTCACATTTTTTGCACTAGAATCAATTTTTCTTTTGATTCCTTTTTTCTATGAACCGTTCAAAGTGCCCTCAATGTAGATTCCTTGAGACTCTCATGCACACCCAAACATCCCCTGTGCATGGGTTCCTAAGCCCTGTCCTTAACTCCAGTCTCTTGTTAGATGTCTCAGTAAGGAGCCATTATCAGCAACGCCTCACACTCAACATAGTTCCGAGAGAACTTCCTCCTTGCCTCTCCACGCTTTCCACTCCTTTTATGTTCCCTCTTCCCGGTCATTCATGAGTTTCTGCACCTGATAACTCTGTGTGTTTGGCACAGTGCCCTGTTGGGGTAGCCAGGTGACTAAGACTTCTGCTCTTCCCCCGACTTCCGTTCGCCTCATGACCTCAGCGAACACGTGCTTTATCATGTCCTCTTCTTTTTCTCTGTCATGTCCTTCCAGATTCATGCGCAGCAGCTGTTGTCCTCTCGAAATTGTTCTTGAGTCGTATTCATGTGAAAGGGAATTTTATTGAACAGGGTTATCTTTCTATGACGGGCTGCTGGCACATGTGCCGCTGTGGTGGCAGCATCTGCTTTAAAGATGACCCTATCGTCCCACAGCCCACGTGCTCTGGTTACCATGTATGTGATGTTGGCTGCCCTCCATCATGAGGTGGTCCCCATCTGTCCCTGGATCCGAGCAGGCCTGTGAATGCCGTAGAAGTGATGCTATGCGCATTGTAAGGCTGAGAGCTAACAGGCAGACAGCTTGTGCTGTCTCTTTGGGCTGCTTGTCTTTCAACCCAGGCCCGAAGCCAGAAGGAAGGGGAAAGACCACATGGAGTCTACACGTGAAGTTGTTCCTGGTGACCGTCCCTGCTGAGGACCCAGCTGACAGCCAGTACCAACTTACAGAAGACGAGTGGTAGAGACTTCACAAGTTTCCAGTCCTAGCCTCCGAGTGACCCCAGCTGGCATCTAGTGACCCCGGCTGGCATCTAGTGGAGCAGGTGTACCTTCCGAGCCTAACCTTAGTTGCAGATCTGGTTGCAACATAAGTGTTCTCATTGCTTTGAGCCACCAGGCTTTGAGGTCTGTTCCACAGAAACAGGTAGCCAAAAACAGTTGCCTACCTGTTTTAACCAGCTACTCCCAGGAGCAAGGTCCGATGTCACAAAGTCGGGATGGAGCTGCTACCAGGGAGGTAGGCACCGTTACTAAATGTCAGTCTTGTGCCCTTCTCTGAAAAATTTTAATTTTACATAGAACTTAAGAAACTCTGTAGTATGTGCAGAATAGAAATCTACTGCACTGAAAGGGACGTATGGTGGGATGGTGAGAACACGCAACTCACTCACACAGTCTTCACTTCTGACCACAGCTCTACACGTTACAGCTGTGTGGTGGGACGCAGGCTGCCTCCAGGCCTTCCGATTCCCCTCCTCTGAACCCCACAGGAGGATTAAAATATTTAAGGCATGTGAAAGTGCTTACAAGTGTGTGGCTCCTGGCTGATAGTTTCGCTCTCTAATAAACAAATAACTTTTTAAAGAAAGTTATAAGAAAGGAAGAAATGACTGTTATGATTATATTTAGATATATTGAAGTATATATATATTTATTATATCTATTAATGTTATATGTACAAAGATATTTACAGCAGCCTTGTGTGTGACAGAACAGTGGTGGGAAACTGAAATAGGCTTCAATTATTATTAAGATAATGGTGAAGTACTTATATGTTCAGATAATAGAATAATGTGGAAATGAGCCAAATTATTTAAACTGATCTGAATGGTAAATTTCAAGAGAAAAGGGCAAGTTGTAAAGCAATATAGGTAATGACATCTAGGTTGTTAAAGTAGAATGAAAGTCTACATGTCAGAAAGGGACCCACTAAAATTTTTGCCATTTTCCTTTGAGTAACTCAGTGTGGGACTCAAACATTCACTTGGATTAACTTGTATAATTTCCTTTTGCTGTTTTTTTTGTGTGTTTTTAAATAAAAATACTACATAATAAATTTGTAAATTTCATAGCATTGCAAGAAAATATTATCTTTTATAGAAATAACAGGGTCTGAAACGACTGTTGTAGCCAGAGAAAGCTGATGATTAGATGGAGATTAATGTGCATTTGCTATAAAGTGGATCTGGGCCAAAGGGTTTCACTGTGGTTAGAGTTGTGGTAGCTATTGGCAGCAGTGAGGGTGTGTCAGAGCAGATCTTCTTGGTTATGGTTCGGTCAAGAGGCTGATATGGATACCAGCTCCAGTTAACATGCGGGGTCAAAGGCACAGCTCCTGAGTCAGCATTGTGGAGTTGGCCATTGTGGGAAGCAGCACCACATTTGATTTTCCCCACTGCTCCCCTGCCCCTCAGGACCACAGGGAATCCATCTCTCCCTCTCCTTCAATCTCTCTCTCTTTCTCCGACATAGCTTTGTTTGCCCTACAGGGCTATCGCATGCCATCTCTCTATTTCACCAATAATCTTTTTGGGTCTTTCAATCTGCATCTGCATTTTCCGATTCGTGTGGTGAGCTGGGCGGAGGAAGCTGCTCATAGACGGTGTGTCCTCCTTCCCTTGTCTGACCAAAACTTGAAGCAATCACATCCACCGCCAGGCTAGCGGTAGCCTTCGCCTCTTCAACTGAAGCAGCTAGCCGAGGATTGACTTCAACCAGATCCAGATCAAAAGGTTCATGAAAATGCATATTATAAAAAAAAAAACTGAATCAGTATAATATTTTTTGCAACAAATTTGTCTTTGTCTTTTTATTTTATTTTAAATTTTATTTAAGGTAAACAAACTTCATGCATTTCATATACACAAATTTAGGAACATGGTGATTCTTCCTACCCTACCTCCCTCCTGCCTGCAGTCCCACAGCCTTTGTCTTTTATTTGCATTTTTCCAAGAACTTTAAAAAATGTTCTCAAGTCAGATTTGCTAGTTATGTCCAACATCCTACTGGTGAAGCCAATCTTTATGAATTCATCTGTCCCAACCTTGAACTTATTTCTATTTTAACCTAGGATATATCTATATCTATATTCAGAATATCTATGTAATTTATGTGTATGTCTAGACAAATATAGATAAATACAGATTTTTTTTTAAGAAAAGATACATTGGAAAGGCAGGGTGACAGAGAGAAAGGAGGGGGAGAAAGAGAGAGAGAGAGAGAGAGAGAGAGAGAGAGAGAGAGAGAGAGAAAGAGAGATCTTCTATCTGCTGGTACTCTTCTCAAATGGCCACAGTGGCAGGGTTGGAATTCCATTCGGGTCTCCCTTGTGTGTGGCAGGGGCCCAAGTGCCATTTTCCACTGCTTTCCCAGGCACATTAGTAGGAAATTGGATCAGAAGCAGAGTAGCTGGACTCAAATCAAGGTTCAATAAAGAATGTCAGTGTCCCAGGCAGCAATTTAATCGGCAGTGCCCGATGCTGATCCCGCATATATCCTTAAATGGAAAAATTGGCATTTTTAAAAATTTGGACAATACCATACATTGGAACATATCTAATAAACAATGTGCAGGTTATAAAAACAGATCCCATGGGGCCGGAGCCGTGGCTCACTTGGTTAATCCTCCATCTGAGGCGCCGGGTTCTAGTCCCGGTTGCTCCTCTTCCCATCCAGCTCTCTACTGTGGCCCGGGAGTGCAGTGGAGGATAGCCCAGGTCCTTGGGCCCTGCACCTGCATGGGAGACCAGGAGGAAGCACCTGGCTCCTGGCTTTGGATCAGTGCAGCGCCAGCCTCAGCGGCCATGTGGGGAGTGAACCAATGGAAGGAAGACCTTTCTCTTTGTCTCTCTCTCTCATTGTCTGTAACTCTACCTGTCAAAAACAAACAAACAAACAAAAAAAACCAGATCCCACATGGAGTATTACAGTGCTTCGTTATAAAGCCGTTGCTTTATATTTGATTAATGATTTAATTCTTCAGAGGTATTTAAATTTATGCCTCTAAGAAAAATTCTTGCAAGAGGAAACTTTTCAACTGATTGATTGATTCTAAAAATGTGCTCCTGAGAAGATTCTTTTTGCCTTTATGGCTTCAAAATGCTCTGGGCAGGCTGAAGCCTGGTCTTAAGGGGCCTAGTGGGATTTTGGCTTGGGTAGCTGTGCAGAGATGTGGCTCGAGATTCTGCCGTTAGACACCATCATTGGTGCTTGCTCTGTTACCCCTGCAGTGGCCACTGCACGCATTCACAGGGTCACGAACAGGGGCAAGGGAAAAGGGTTCCCATTTTCATTATCAGTGGAGTGTGACAGAAAGAGGAAGACATCTCTTTAATCATAACTATGTGTCAAAGAATCTGGAGACTCTCGCTCTCTCATCTCTCCCAGACTCTCCATAACTCTGCCTTTCAAGGAAAAAAAATAAAATCTCAAATAAACAAAAAAGAACCCATGTGGGAAACCTGGATGGAGTTCCAGGTGCCTGGATTCAGCCTGGCCCAGGTAAGGTTGTTGTAGCCGTTCTGGGGAGTGAACCAATGGATGGAAGACACCTCTCTGTCTCTGTCTCTCTCTCTCTGTCTGTCTGTCTGTTTCTCTCTCTCTCTCTCTCACTCTGTTTTAAGAAGTAAATAAAATCTTTGGGGCTGGTGTTGGGATGCAGCTGGTGAAGCTGCTGCTCCTGTTCTAGTCCTGGCTGCTCTGCATCCAATCCAGCTTGCAGCTAATGCATCGGGGAAAGCAGTGCAAGGTGGCCCAAATGCCTGGATCTCTGCACCCACATGAGAGACCCAGCTAGAGTTTCTGGACTTTATTCTGATCTAGCCTTGGCCATTATGGCCATCTGGGAAATGAGCCAGTGGGTAGAAGATCTCTTTCAATCTCTCTCTCTCTTTCTCTCTCTCTGTAACTGTGCCTTTCAACTAAATAAAAAATCTTTAAATATAAATTCAAAATTCATTTTTTAAAAAAAGGGTTTTCAGGACACTGATTAAGGAAGAGCTTCTTGATTGATGAAAAAAATAATTCAGTTATGGCCATCCATCTGTGCTAGAAGATTGTGCAATGTATTATATAACACTCAGTATGCTATGTCGTGCTTAAAAAATAAAAATGAAATAAAAAAAATGCTTTGTGTGAAAGAAATACTTGGAATGCTTTATTTGAATATTACCTAAAGCTCCGTAATGGATTTCTAAATATAGGAAGGCATCTTAAAAGTTCTGTTCAATATTTAGCACATATTGCAGAAGTATAATACACCTGGAATTTTTAAAAATGTGAATTTTAAAAAATCTTTCGAGGTGATTTGCAGAAGTACCTACAAATGATATTATTCTATTGCATAAAATTTCTTTTTATTTTTCTTACCTCCTGAGGATTCTAAGTGGATATAGGGATTTTAAAAAATCATGGCATTTTTTTTTTCTTTTTTGCAAGGAAAGACATGAATTTCAAGTGTAGTCAGTTGCTTAATATTCCACAGCCCACCCTGCTGACATTGACATACTTAGACTCTGGGGGGTGTTACCTCTTTTTGCCATTTTCCCTATTCGTGACATTTAGAAACAAAGGGTTTGTACATATCCATGAAGCAACTACACGTATTCTTTTTAAAGTCATTGCTACTGGAAGGGGATCCAAGATGGCTAAACGGGGAGAAGTTGCACCAATTTCAACTACAGATGGATCACACACACACACACACACAAGGAAAGAACACATTCCCAGGGGACTGGCTGAAAGCGATTTTCTGTGGAGAATGGACAGCTGGACGGCACAGAGCAGAAAGTCCACAGAGCAGTGAGGAAAGCAGACAGACACACAACCATCGGCTGCATGTCGCCAGCGACTCCTGCAGATTCATGGCTGGTGCCTGGATGGGAGCAGTATCTTCCCAGGCAAAGTGAGAAGAGGCTGCTACAGCCCGAGCCATGGGAGTCCTTGCTGGAGGGAGAATATTACTGTCCTCACTGGCTTTGAGCCTGGACTGAGTAGCTGGCTGGGGACTGAGCAACCACTTTACCCTGTGAAGGAAGCTCAAGCTGCTTCTCTCCCCTCCCCCACCAAAGCACCAGTCTCAGTTTCCTGAGGTGGAGCTGTAGCTGGTCTCTGCCCTGATGCGGGAACAGCGCAGCTCACAGAGCAAAACACAGACCCCCTACACCCTGAGAATGTGAGAGTTTAGGCTAGGCTATGGAGCTGAAGGAACACGGGTGCGGCTGAGTTCCTGCGCACCCGTGCAGTCTGACTGTGGGAACTAGAGTTCCTTGCAGGCTGTGGACCGATGTCACAGAGGGCTCAGGGGACACACCATGAAGTGGGTCTTCATTCTACATGGTATGTGTGTGCGCTGGCATCATGAGCTTACTCTAGGCTGTCAATCAGCTGGTTCACCTGGGTTCAGAGAGGAGATGGGTTGGTGAACACATTAGCCAGCTCCAACATTCCCTCCCCCTATAACTGTGGCCAGAGATACTATGTGGTGCTCAATGAAGGTGTCACTCTGGACTCTTACACCATCAACAGAGGCCCACTTAGCCCACACCCCTGGAACTCCAGCACAAGTCTCAGACATGCCGCCAGCTCAGAGAGGCAAATTTCTAAGAAAAAAAAGTTTTCAATCAATCAAAAAGAAAAAAGAAACCAGCACCCAGAGGCGACAAGTGATCCCCCAGATGCATCAAAACATGTAACAAGAAGAAATCTGAGCAAGGAAGGCAATATGACTCCCCAAAAGGAGCACAATATTGCATTAATGTGGAGAGGAGGAGATAGATGAAATGCCTGGTCAGGCATTCAGAAGAATAATTAAATAAGGTTACTGAAGAACATGGAGAAACAGTTACATGAAATGAGGAGATCTATATTCATCATGTAGTGTAGC
This sequence comes from Lepus europaeus, assembly GCF_033115175.1. Taxonomy (NCBI): domain Eukaryota; kingdom Metazoa; phylum Chordata; class Mammalia; order Lagomorpha; family Leporidae; genus Lepus; species Lepus europaeus. The sequence continues at coordinate 67,867,275 of NC_084828.1, read as the reverse complement.
TGTTGGGGGTAGGGGAGTGGAGGAAACTAAATTACAGATTTCCTATAACAAATAGTTTAAACGGTAAAATGATGGCACTGACGTTGTGGCTCAGTGGTCAAGCTGTCTCTGGAAGTGCCAGCATCTAATACTGCAGGGCGAGTCTGAGTCCCAGTTACTCTGCTTCCCATCCCGCTCCTTGCTAATGTGCCCAGGAAGGTGAAGGAAGATGGGCGAAGTGCTTGGGCTCCTGCCACCCACATGGGAGACCAGAATGATGGAGTTCCTGGCTCCTGGCTTCAGCCTGCCTGTGGCCAGGTTATTGCAGCTATATGGGAAATGATCCAGCAGATTAAAAATCATTGTTTCTGTTTTGTTTCCACCTCTCTCTGTCTCTCTGCCTTTCAAATAAATAAATAAAAACATAAGTCTTTTTTAAAAAAGATTGATTTATTCATTTGAAAGACAGAGTTAGAGAGAGAGAGAGATAGAAAGATAGGGAGAGAAAAGTCTTCCATTCTCTGGTTCATTCCCCAAATGGCTGCAATGGCTGAAGCTGGGCTTGTTTGAAGCCAGGAGCCAGAAGCTTCTTCTGAGTCTCCCATGTGGGTGCAGGGGCCCACGGACCTGGGCCATCTTCCACTGCTTTCCCAGGTGCATTAGCAGAGAACTGGATCAGAAGCAGAGCAGCCGGGACTCGAACCAGTGTCCCATATATAGGATGCCAGTGCCACAGCCAGCAGCTTTACCTGCTATGCCACAGCTCTGACCCCAAGAAATCTTTTAAAAAAGTTAAAATTGAGTGCAGACCCTGATTCTGAAAGTTCAAGGCAATAGAATCATATCTATTCTCTGTTATTTTTAAATAATTTTGTCAGTTTGGTGATAAGCTATAAAATAATGTGAGATTAAAAACAAGCAAACAAAAAAGTATTGTGAGTTGAATACCTAGTAAAATATGAGTAGTCTTCCAGAATCTAGTTAAATAAGAAAACAGTATTCTTAAGGTGTCAGGATTTTTTTAAACAAAAGAATAATGGAAGATCTAGGAGTCTAGGACAGGAGAGGAGTAATAATGGTGCCCTCACCAGACGAGATGTAACAACCCAGATATCTACTAGTTTGAGCTGTTTTTCACTGTGGGATGGATTTGAACAGACAAGCCAAGCCCTTTTACCCAGTCCCGCTCTTTCCCAATTGCAGCTATTTTGTGAGATGGGGCAACACGGGTGAGAAGAGGGAAGATAAATGATCCTCCAGAGGTTTCCCTGACCTTTTATCATTGATATCTTGGCTCTCATTACTGCTGATGCTAAGAGAGGGAAATATCTTCTACTCTGGGTGAATAGTCACTTCATTACTCAGAAAAACATTGGGAAATTAGAGGAAACATTGTAATCTCCTTCTTTTGTTCTCCTAAGTTTTACCTTTTTTCTGAGACAGAGAAAAGACCAGCAGATGCTGGCTGGGTGGTAAAGTCTGGGGTTCCACTGATATCCCCACCTTTGTACACTGCAGTGCCTGGCACCTGGCAGGGAATCCACAAATATTTTCTGGGATTAATCAGATAGAATAAAAAGGGAGGAGGAATATTCACTTAGAAGCTAAAACAATTTAAAAAAATCTTTATAGGAACTTAAGTATGAGGGAACTTAGAAAAGCTCAAGGAAAACTGGAATTAAAAGTTAAGTTTGCATACAAAAAATTTTGAAACCCATGCATAGTTTTCCTAACACACATTTTCCATGAACTATTTGAAAACCCCTTGTGTTTAATCCAGGTTCACAGATCAACTGAACAGGAGGAATTGGGAAATGAAAAGATGATACACTGACAGATAGAACTTGGGAGCATATTTGTGGTCCAGCTTTCTTGTCACTTGTAGGAAATACGACCAGCATCTAACTCCATCAGAGCTCAGGAAGATGCTGGTATGGGAGCAGTGCAACTTCCCTTGTCTTCTCATTTCCAAGGCGATGGACATCAGTTGCTGTAATCCTCTTGGCCTCTTTCCCCTACTTGACTCACTCTGTCCCAGGGGGAGAAGGGGAAATTCTCCCATTGGTATATTTGGGAAATAAATTGGCTCTGGGTAATTAAGAGCCAACTGACCGTAGAAGCTACAGTTGCTCAATCGATGTGCTCTGTTTTACTGAACAGCCCTTCAGGGGAGTGGTGCTGTGACAAGGGATGAGCCTACCTATTTCTGTAGGGCAGCTTTAGGAAGTCCTCTGTGGTCAGGTACTTAAGACATGCTCTTCTTCTGCCAGATTTTGTGGCTATCTTTTCACTGTTTTCAAACTTGTTTGGGAAAAGAATGCTGTTCTCTGGGCCTTCTCCAGTTCTATAAAGGATATTGGACTCAGGACTGGCGCTGTGGCAGTGGATAAAGCTGCTGCCTGCAGTGTTGGCATCCCATATGGGCACTAGTTCAAGTCCTGGCTGCTCCCCTTCCCATCCAGCTCTCTGCTATGGCCTGGGAAAGCAGTAGAAGATGGCCCAAGTCCTTGGGCCCCTGCACTCACGCGGGAGACCTGGAAGAAGCTCCTGGCTCCTGTCTCCTGGCTTCTGTTTCAGACAGTTGGGGAGTGAACCAGCAGATGGAAGACCTCTCTCTCTCTCTCTGCTTCTCCTTCTCTCTCTTTGTAACTCTGACTTTCAAATAAATAAATATTAAAAAAAAAAGATACTGGACTCCTTCAGCTCTATAAATTTGTGTATTTTGCATATGATTACCTGATGAATATTCTTTCAGCCGTCCATTTGGAGATATTTATCGGGTCACCAGAAGATAGCAAGGCCTGGGACCCTACTTCTGAGGCGCTCACAGAGTAGTGTGTTGGTAAAGAGAATGGATGTTTTTCCAGGAGGAAATAGAGTCTGAATCAAAGTGTTCAAGTTTTGTGTTTTCTTCCTTTTTTTTAATTATTTATTTGGCAGGTAGAGTCACAGACAGTGAGAGAGAGACAGAGAGAAAGGTCTTCCTTCCGTTGATTCACTCCCCAAATGGCTGCTATGGCTGGTGCTGCGCCAATCTGAAGCCAGGAGCCAGGTGCTTCCTCCTGGTCTCCCATGTGGGTGCAGGGGCCCAAGCACTTGGGCCATCCTCCACTGCCCTCCGGGGCCACAGCAGAGAGCTGGACAGGAAGAGGAGCAGCCGGAATAGAACCCAGTGCCCATATGGGATGCTGGTGCCACAGGTGGAGGATTAACCAAGTGAGCCATGGCGCCGGCCCCAAGTTTTGTGTTTTCTTAGCCAAGTCACAATGGAATAGGATTTGGGTGGGAGGTGGCCAGATGTATTCACATCTGAGGCTGAGGAGGAAGGCAGGGGCTCAGTTCTGAAATAAAAGCCATGCTAAAGGCCCTGGACTTTCCTGGTAGGTCACAGGCAGCTGTTGAAGACTGGAGAAAGGATAAGGTCAGATTTCTGGCCTAAATAAGTCACCTTGGGCATCTGGAGGATCAACTGGAGGATGATGAGCCCGAAGAGACCAATTTCAGATTGTTCTGGATGGGAGACAGTAAGAATGTGGTTTTGCAGCACCTTTGACTACTTTTGTTTTTCCTTTCCTTTTCTCCTTGAAATCTTGACATTTGTAAGATGAGCAGTAATGGAGAAATTGTCATCTCCGAGGACAGTGGTAGAGATGATGATGAAAAAGGAGGTAATGAGGATGGACATTCAACATGCTCTTACCATACACTACCACCAGGCTGGAATGCTTTGTGCATTAGCTCCTTTCACACTCCCTAGAAAAGTGCATACTAGGTGCATAGTGTTATCTTTTTCCTGTGTGTGTGTGTGTGTGTGTGTGGAGAGAGAGAGAGAGAGAGAGAGAGAGAGAGAGAGAGAACACTCTCATTGACTGGTTCACTCCTCAAATGGCTGCATCATCTGGGGCTGGGCCAGGTTGAAACCAAGAGCCAGAAACTCAGTCCAGGTATCTTACTAGGTGGCAGGATGCAATGTACTTGAGCCATCATCTGCTGTCTCCCAGAGTGTGCATAAGCAGGAAGCTGGATGAGAAGTGGAGTAGCTGGGGCTAGATCCCAAGTACTCTGATATGGGACATGGGCATCCAAATTGGTGGTTTAGGGGCCAGTGTTATGACAGCCCATAAAGCTGCTGCCTGTGATGCTGGCATCCCACATGGGCATTGGTTCATGTCCTGGCTGGTCTACTTCCAATCCAGCTCCCTGTCAATGGCCTGGGAAAATCAGTGGAGCATGGCCCAGATGCTTAGGCCTCTGCTATGTGGGAGACCTGGATAAAGCTCCTGGCTCCTGGCTTTGACCTGGCCCCACCCTGGCTGTTGAGACCATCTGTGTAGTGAATCAGTGAATGGAAGATCCCAATTCTCTTTCTCTCTCTCCCTCCCTCTCTCTCTCTCCCTTTGTAACTCTAATTTTCAAAATAAATAAATAAAACAAAACAAAAAAAAGTGGTGGCTTAAACTTCTGTTCCATAACACCTACCTCTGAGTTAAAATAGTTTGCCCAAAGGTATACAATCAGTGAGCAGCAGATCTTGCACTTGGTTCAGGCCCGTCTGCTCACCGTGTCCATTCTGATCATTCTGGGCTTCATAGCACTTCACTGTCTTGCTGCAGCTTCAGCAGGCTCCTTAATGCCCCTTGAGTTCCCTCTAGATTTCTTATTCTCACTTAATAGAATCAGATTATTCATGAAAATAGTTTGTGGTACATTTTGAAATCACAAAATATGCTGCTCACTGTTTGTACATGTGGGGATATTTTGTGAAGTTCCTGGAAAATGGAATTAAAAAATAGGGTTTTTTTTTTTTTCAAAATTTTTTATAACCAAGCAGTTTTGTCATAAGGCACATTTTCCATGAACTTTTTGTAGGTCCCTCATATACAGTCAACTTATTGCTTTCTTGGTGAAATTTTAATATTCAAACATCTTGGGGGATGCCTTAGACTCCAGCATCCCATATGGGTGCCACTCCAAGTCCCAGCCACTCCACTTCCAATCCACCTCCCTGCTGATGGTCTAGGAAAGCAGCAGAAGACGGCCCAGGTTCTTGGGCCCCTGTACCCATTGGGAGATTCAGATAAAGCTCCTGGCTCCTGGGTTTGGCCTGGCTAAAGCTCCAGTCATGTGGTCATTTGTGGAGTGAACCAGCATATGGAAGCATCTTGGTGTCTCTCCTTCTCTCTCTAATTCTGCCTTTCAAATAAATAAATAAATCTAAGAAAAAAAAAAGACATCTTCACCTTCCTGTCAAACAAATTCATATATAATTAATTTTAATACTAACTCTAAAATAAATAGTCTATAAAATATTTAAAAAGTAACAAGAGAGGTGATTTCTGATTTATCTTTTGCTATGGATTATTCATTCAACATTCAACAAATACTCAGAACTTAATGTGTGCTGTTCACTATTCTTTGTAACAGTATGGAAGAAAATAGCCAATAACTTGTTCAGATTTGCTTTGCAACCCAATTGTTAGCATGGTGTTGTCATATTCAGAGTCCCTAATGCTTTTAGAACTAATAACTTCAGTGAAAGAAGACAAAGAAAGTACATTACACAGACCAAGACCCAAGTGTCAAATTTTAAATCATTTAATTACCTTAAATTAACTACTTTTTCTGTTTGGAAATGTTCAAATTAGTTTTTTTACCCCAATTCTTGTTAATAAGATAAAAGTGATCATATTGCTGCATACTCACCTACCATAGATAAATAAAGATTTGTCTATCTGTGTTGAATTATGGGTGCTTTAATATTTGTGTTATCATTACTCATTCCAAACTTCCCAGTTCTGAATAGAAATGCCAAAGTGCATACTGAAACTGCTGTCTTTCTCAGTGAATGGACTTGTTCCTGCTAATGATAAATGGTGATTTCAAACCACCTAGCAAGTTCTGGCTGGCATCTGCCCTACAATTAGAAATTACACATATGCCTCCCTGCCTTGCCCTCTGAGGTGGAAAGAGATATAATCCACTGTCGGAGTGGTGTGATATAGCTAACAAAAATCACTCCACCATCACGTGACCACACCTCCTCGGGCAGAATTGCCAAAAGAATGTGGACTGGCCAAATCCCTGCATTCCTATCCTGGACATGCAACGAAATTACGACAGTACTGTTGGACTTCACGGAGTTCCCTTTGGTTCTCCTGTTACCATGCCTTCTTCCATCCAGCACTTTCCCCATTCGAGGTAAAGTGGAAGGTGCCATTCTTGGTTTATCTTCCAAGATTCCTCAGTGCTTAGGTAAAGGAAAGAAAAATGGCAGAAAATATTTCATGCCACAGAAACCCATGCTTTCTGGATGTAAAGGAGGATTATGTATGTGGAATTATCCCCAGCATGCCAGGTTTATTCTTATGAAGAATTAGACAATTCCAGAAAATATCATATCAGAGGAATTAGCCCTGACTAATATATTGTTGAGGCTGTATTTAAAAGATTTGATAAAACAATTAAATATTTAATTTAATGTCATACTAAGCAAAATAAGGAGAAATGATAAAGATGAATGAAATTAAAGACAATGCAAATTTCATTCCAAATAACTCTTTTTTAAACTTTTATTTAATAAATATAAATTTCCAAAGTACAACTTTCAGATTACAGTGGCTTCCCCCCCCGCAAAATCTACCTCCCACCCGCAACCCTCCCATCTCCTGCTCCCTCTCCCATTCCATTCACATCGATTCATTTTCAATTATCTTTATATACAGAAGATCAATTTAATATATATTTAAAGATTTCAACAGTTTGCACCCACATAGAAACACAAAATGTAAAGTAATGTGAACAACACATTAAGGACAGAGATCCTACATGGGGAGAAAGTGCACAGTGACTCCTGTTGTTGATTTAGCAATTGACACTCTTGTTTATGGCGTCAGTAATCTCCCTAGGCTCTAGTCATGAGTTGCCAAGGGTATGGAAGCCTCTTGAGTTCGACGACTCTGGTCATATTTAGACAAGGTCATAGTCAAAGTGGAAGTTCTCTCCTCCCTTCAGAGAAAGGTACCTCCTTCATTGATGGCCCATACTTTCCGCTGGAATGTCACTCACAGAGATCTTTCATTTAGATTTTTTTTTTTTGTTTGTTTTTGCCAGAGTGTCTTGGCTTTCCATGCCTGAAATACTCTCATGGGCTCTTCAGCCAGATCCGAATGCCTTAAGGGCTGATTCTGAGGCCAGAGTGCTGTTTAGGACATCTGCCATTCTATGAGTCTGCTGTGTATCCCACTTCCCATGTTGGATCGTTCTCTCCTTTTTAATTCTATCAGTTAGTATTAGCAGACACTAGTTTTGTTTATGTGATCCCTTTGACTCTTAATCCTATCATTATGATCAATTGTGAACTGAAACTGGTCCCTTTGACTAGTGAGATGGCAATGGTACATGCCACCTTGATGGGATTGAATTGGAATCCCCTGGCACATTTCTAATGCTACCATTTGGGGCAAGTCCTATTGAGCATGTCTCAAACTGTATATCTCCTCCCTCTTTTATTCCCACTTAACAGGGATCACTTTTCAGTTAAATTTAAATACCTAAGAATAATTGTGTGTTAATTAAAGAGTTCAACCAATAGTATTAAGTAGAACAACAACAAAAAAATACTAAATGGGATAAAGTATTAAGTTGTTCCTCGACAGTCAGGACAAGGGCTGATCAAGTCACTGTTTCTCATGAGGGTTTTGTGAATAATCCAAGATGAGATCAAATTACCCAAAGGGACAGATCAGACTACTGGATTGAACTATGTCTCCCTTCCCACCACCACCTTCCCTCCAGATCCTCCACAGATCCACACACACAGGTACACACACACACACACACACACACTTCACATCTCTGCCCAGAGGCTAGTGAGCAGATGAGTAACAACAGACCAGTCCCAGAGGAGCTCAGGTGCAATTTATTTATACCCCTCAATGCTATGTGATCCTGCCATACATTTCTCTGTTAATAACCACCAAGACCTACTCAGGGTCCAAAAGATGCTGATGCACATTGATTGGATTTTACATTTGTCTCCCATTTAAGTTTGCTGTGGGTTTTCTGTGTAAGAATACTTTAAAAAGACAGGCTGTCGCTACTGTATGAATTTCTGGCAGACTACGGTGTAAGCATGGGAACTGAAGAGCTTCTGAAAGGAAGTTTGTTAAGACTGCACTCCATGGAAGCACTCACTACTCTAAAAATATTTTTGAGATCAATGATTAGCGATGTTATTTTTCTTAAACCTTGATAGACTCCAGAAACACAATTCCATAATTCAGGGACAAATATCTTTTCTGCAAGCACTGGGACATGGGGAAAATTCGTTTGAAATTTCTGAGTTAATTGGAACGAAATATTTTCTAGAAGTCTTTAAACATGACTGATGAAGCAAGCACCTTCTTAGGCATACCAGGCCAGCGTACAAATGGTATACCAACTGTGGAACACTTATTCCACATACCAGCTCTCAGCAGTCAGAAATATTGGAATTGTAGCTCATTTAAATGAAGTACTCTGGCCGCCGTTGGAGGAGTGGTTATTGTATTTCACAACCCCATTCCCCTGCGCACCCCTGAGGCCTTTCTCTTACAGCTATTCTGGTTGTTGTCCTGGTCTCCTACTCTTATCATCACCTGGTGGTCCCATGTTCCACTAATACCACGAGTGCCGCTCACCATCTCTGGGGCTCTGCCAGGAAGCAAAGTGCTTAGTGCTTCAGAGCCCATTTCTATTGTGGCAAAAATCGGTGACTGTCCTTAATCAGATATATTATAATCATATGTATATGACTGTTGCTTGATATCTGTAGGGGATTTGTACCAGGAACACTTGCAGATACAAAAATCTGCAGATGTTCAAGCCGCTTATCTAAAGGGTATGACATTTGCATAGAAACAACTCCTGTCCTTCTGTATACTTTTAAATCATCCCCAGATTATTTATAATGCCTCATGCATTATAATTGCTAGGTAAATATTTGGCATACTGCATTGTTTAGGGACTAATGATCAGGAGAAACCAGTGTGCACATGTTCAGTACACACACCTTTATTTACTGAATGTTTTCGAGCCATGGTTTGTTGAATCATCTTGTGTGTTTTTCTCCAGAACTAAATAGAGAGTTCCTTCAGGGAGGAGGTTGCTCCTTCATGTCCTCATTAATTGCACTATGCTTGGCATGGTTGTAGCATGTGATGAATATATGTAGCGAAAAAAAGTTCTGTTGACTTTCGGCATTGGTCCCAAGAAGGAAATTTAGAGTGAAGAGAGGCAATAGGAGAAAGGGCAGGGCTCCAACCATTAGCTAAACCTCTATGGTCAGCCTTCCTCCTCTGCCACTTGTCAGTGTTTCCTAGAGCTTAGATAAAAGACTCTGAATTCTTTTTTTTTTTTAAATTTATTATTTTTTTTGACAGGCAGAGTTAGACAGTGAGAGAGAGAGAGAGAGAGAGAGAGAGAAAGGTCTTCCTTCCGTTGGTTCACCCCCCCCCCCCAAATGGCTGCTACGGTCAGTGCACTGTGCCGATCCAAAGCCAGGAGCCAGGTGCCTCCTCCTGGTCTCCCATGTGGGTGCAGGACCCAAGCACTTGGGCCATCCTCCACTGCCCTCCCGGGCCACAGCAGAGAGCTGGCCTGGAAGAGGGGCAACCGGGACAGAATCCAGCGCCCCGACCAGGACTAGAACCCTAGGTGCCAGCACCACAGGCGGAAGATTAGCCTAGTGAGCTGCGGTGTCGGCCAAGACTCTGAATTCTGACTTCTGTCTTTCAACTTTGATTTTCACTGTAGTTGAGTAAGTTCTCATCCTTTAAGATGGATTGGAGGGCAGGTATTGTGGCACAGTGCATTAAGTCCCTACTTGGAATGTCCATAACCCACATCAGAGTGCTAGCTAAAGTACCAGCTTCAAAAACTTAATGGAAAAATAGTACTAAAAGATAAGTTATTTTGGTGCAAAAAAAATGAAACTCATGTCTCTGAGGGCTCTTCAAAATGTTAATGAAACTGTATAATATGGGAAAACCATGTGAGGGTTTCAAAATATTTCACACCTAAATAAATTTATTTTTTAACTGTTTTCCAGAAAATTTTCCATGTATCCTTATATATATAACATCCCCCTTCATGTAGATAGGCAGCTTTAGGAGAAACATCTTTTTCCTGACTCAAAGTACAAAATAAATAGAGAAAAGTGTCATGTGATAAACCAGTAGAGGAAACTAATACCTAACTTTGCTACCTAGGATTGGCCTGAAAAAGTGGACTGGAAAGGTAATCAGTATAATTATAAGTAACCTAGCTTAGTTTATTTATGGGGTTTGACATATCACCCCAATTGGCCAAATATAGGATTTCCTGACCACTGAAATTCAAACTCTTCCTACGGAAATGTGGTCATGCCTAGTAAAGCTGCTACCCATGGAGGTTATATATCTTTTCAGTACAGAGCACTTTTGCCTGCCAACATGCTGGAATTGAAACAAAACCTGGAGTTTCTGGCATCAGACAGCCTACTGGGCCTCCCCAAGGATTCTGATTCATCCCTAGGCAAAATAGTAAGAAGAACATTTTCAAATACAACTTTAAAAAGTCTAATAGTGCTTGGAAGGCAAGGTCTTAATTTTAGTAGCATTACCTGCTGTCGTACCCAAGAGCAGATTCACTGCCATGGAATCTGTGATGGCTGTTTTTTATATATCAACTTGGCTAGGCCACTCTACCCAGATATTTGGTCAAACACTCATCTGGACGTTGTTGTGAAGGTAATTTTAGAGTATGATTAACATTTAAGAGTAGATTTTTAATAAAGAAGCTCATCTCCATAATCTGAGTTGGCCTTATTGAATCCATTGGAGTATTTAAAGAGAAATAGAAGAGTGACCTCGTTCCCCAAAGAGGAAATTTTGCCAGCAGACCATCTTTGGACTTGAGCTGCAACATCATGTCCTCACTGGGTCTCTGTCCTGCCAGGCTAGCATGTGAATTTTGCTATATTCTACAACTTTGTGAGCCTATCCTCCCTTCATCCCCACCTTACCACCAGCTCACCTCTCTCCCTCATCGTGCCGGTGCTCCTGTTCTGGAGAATCCTGACTAATACAGGGCCATTCTTCACAGCTTAGACTTGGGATCATGGAAGAACTGATATCTTGGACTCCCTGGCACATGGTATCAGGTCTTAGAAGAATCATGCATCTGTTGTAGATGGAAAAAGTTGTGCAATATCCATCAAAGTGTGGGACATGCGTTTCTTTTGGTCCTGTCTTGGGAGAATTGCTGAAGGCAGAAGCAGTTAAGCTCGGACTCACACTGGGAGCTCAGAACCACCTGCAACCCTAAAATGGGACCAGTAAAAGACCTAAAAAGTAGAATTTCCCTGAAGTCTACAGAGAATTAGAGTGTAGATGCTGTTGGAACTGCATTGTTATTTTGAATTTCACTCTCCCAACTAGCACATTTTAGCTGCTGAGGTCTAAATGTGGAATGTTGCCCAACTCTGGAATCTGTCCTGGTGATATGATGCTATTTTAATTTTAAACTATGTTAATATCCTGTCAACTCTTGGTGTTGATAAACTACAGCACAACCCCTATAAAGGCATTCTTCATTATCCACATGGGATTGATTCCAGAGCTCTCCTGTGCACACCAAGATCTGCAGATGCCCAAGTCTCTTATATAAAATGGCATAGATTTGCACTGTATCTAAGCACATCCTTGTATATACTTTAAATAACCTCTAGATTACTAATAATATCCAATATAATGTAACTATGTCAACAGTTGTTATACTCCATTGATTTGGGAGTAATGATAAGAAAAACATGTTTGTACATACTTAATACAATTAAATGCACTTTTTTCCTCAATATTTTTGATCCGTAATTGGCTCAATCAGTGAAGCAGGGTTCATGCCTGTGGAGAGCTAACTGTATTGAGCAAAGGGGCCCCTGCTATGGGTCCCACATTTTAGAAAGCCTCATCGAGGTCATGCCCCTCTGGACTTGCCTTTCCGGATTCACTCCCCTCTCCCTTATTTTTCTTGACCACAAACTGGGAACTCCAGAGAATTTCAAACCCAAATCCATGTTCAGGGCCTGGGAAGATCTGTTCTCCCAATGGTATCTACATATTTGAGGTGTGGAAGTCAGACTATTACTTGTAGATAAAATAGAGTGAACCTATAGGTGTAGACTAGTGTGAGGAGTAACATGTATGAAATATAGCACAGGGGGAAATGGATCTTACATTCAAAAGAGAAGGGTTTCAGATTGTGCCAGGGCTAGGTTTCCATGCATCACTGTGTTTTTTAGTGAAATTCTAAGGGTCTGAGTATTCTAAATTTGAATCTTGTTTTCCAGGTGATTATGAAGGTATTTTTATTGAGTTGAAAGAACATATTTTCTTAACTGTTTTTTTTACTTGGTTTTTAATTTTTAAATATTTAGATATGCAGTAAATGAGCATCCATTTGTACTCTAGACCATCCATACCCATCACTGCAACAGTGAAGGAATTTGGAACTCAAAAGTTTAGCCTAGGTGACCACTAAGCCCCTTGCCAACTTTTTGATTCTTCGTGTGGTAAGTAGATGCGGAAGAACTTGGTCAGACCCTCTCTAGAGAACTCAAGGAAAACCAAGAGGAACAACCTCAAACCACCAGGGTAGGGATGGTTTGACCTTAGTCCAACTTTCTTTTTGGTTAGACTTTCTACTTGCACACTACTTTTCTTCAAAGCTTCTAACCACTAAAGCCTTCAAGAGATTGCATGCCCTGCCAGTAGTGGTTACTAAATGAGTTCTCACTAACTTCACTTGGCTTCCTACTCAACAACTTATTTGATAAATATGAATGCATCTTGAAAATTAAACCCTTGGTGCACATTGATATTTGTTTGTCTTTGGGGTAAACAGATAAAAGAAAATGAAAATGAGCCATGATATGAGATTGGAGTACCTTCTGAAGGATAAATAAGATTGGTTTTGAGAAACATAGTGCATTTGATTCCTGAGGGGAGTACAGTATATCCAGGGAGAATGTACTAATCGTATTTCTAGGATGCCCACTTTGGTTTTCTGGGTATTTTGGCAAACTTCTCAAAATTCTCTGTTACGTAAATTCTCCTGAAAAAAGATAAACACAGAAAGAACTTGCAATGAAGCATTCTTGTTCTCAGTGTTCATCAGATGGGAATCGGTAAAATGGTATCTCTGACTCTGCCATGCGTTACTTTGAATGAGCAGACAAGGAAAAAAGTGGCATTCAATTAGATGGGTTATCTACCTGGCTTTTTTTTTTATTAAATTTTTATTTAATGAATATAAATTTCCAAAGTACAGCTTATGGGTTACAATGGCTTCCCCCTCCCAAAACTTCCCTCCCACCCACAACCCTCCCCTTTCCCGCTCCCTCTCCCCTTCCAATCACATCATGATTCATTTTCAATTCTCTTTATATACAGAAGATCAGTTTAGTATATATTAGGTAACGATTTCAACAGTTTGCCCCCATATAGCAACACAAAGTGAAAAAAAATACTGGAGTACTAGTTATAGCATTAAATCACAATGTACAGCACATTAAAGACAGAGATCCTACATAATATTTTTTAAAAAAAATTAATTAATTTTCTATGCCATTTCCAATTTAACACCAGGGTTTTTTTTCCATTTCCAATTATCTTTATATACAGAAGATCGATTCAGTATATAATTAGTAAAGATCTCATCAGTTTGTACCCACGCAGAAAGACAAAGTGTAAAAATACTGTTTCAGTACTAGTTATAGCATCACTGCACATTAGACAACACATTAAGGACAGATCCCACATGGGATGTAAGTACACAGTGACTCCTGTTGCTGACTTAATAATTTGACACTCCTGTTCATGGCATCAGTAATTTCCCTAGGCTCTAGTCATGAGTTGCCAGGGCTATGGAAGCCTTTAGAGTTCGTTGACTTTGATCTTATTCCGATAGGGTCATAGTCAAAGTGGAAGTTCTCTCCTCCCTTCAGAGAAAGGTACCTCCTTCTTTGATGGCCCCGTTCTTTCCACTGGCTTTTTATCAATTGTTCCTGCAAAACAACTAGTGAAAATTCTACATCTCTGAAATTAAAGAGATTTATAATCATGAAGTAGGATGTTACTATGACTGAATTCCCACCCTGAGACCTCCATACATATGTTGGAGGTGGAGCCTTTGAGAGATACTTTAGCTTATGTGAAATCATGGGGAACACCTTTCATGGGGATGAAACTCTTATGATGAGATTAATGTGAGAACACAGTGAGAGGGTGATTACGGTGGGACTATGAATTCAGATTTCCAACCTCTGTAAGAGGAAGATCAACATTTCTAATGTTTAAATCACCCAGGTTAAGCTATTCTGTTACAGCAGCCCAAACTGACTAGTGCAAATGTACATAAAAATTGGAGGGTGTATTAGAATGAAAATACAGCAAAATCTGTGAAATAGAACCAAAATTGAGGAGAGAAGGCATCTAATATAGTGAGTGATCAAGGTTCAAGATGGGTAGTGATAATTGTGGTACAGCCTGGAGATGACAGCAGAATTTCCTTAGGATTCAGCCTATTTGGACTAGTGTCAGCCTTGTGGAAAGTTACATAAGAGAGCTGCAGCTTTGCATCCTTGCTGTTGGTCCTACTCCACTGCTGGATGAGCCTCCAGCAGGCAAGGCCATTGCTGTAATAGTTTGCAAGGCCCAGAGTCAACAGTGACAGTATGTGACATTGAGGAAAGGTGATATTAGTGTTCTGATCAGACTCTTAATCTGGAGAAAATAATGAAGATTGATAAAGCTAATCCCTAGAGCTCTTAGACAATGGGGTTAGGCAAGAGATTTGAGAGTTGATCCTGATGGGAGAAACTACACTCACAATAGCCTATGTTGGGGGAGAGTCTGGTAAATAACAAGCAAAGGAAATAATCTGGGGACATGAAGAATGAGGAAAGGATGGGGAAAATTGATTAATGGATGCTGTTATAGTGAGACAGGAGAAAGAAGTTCTTGTGTTCTATTGCACAGTATGGTAGCTATAGAGAACCATAAGGCACTGTACTTTTTTTAAAAAGTCAGAAGAAAGGAATTCGAATGTTTTCACAATAAAGAAATGTTAAATGTTTGAGGAGATATATTTACCCTGATTTGAATATTACTCAAATTTTCTGTGCATGGAAACACCACCTGGTGCCCCTTAAATATGTATCACATTAATGTATCAGTTAAAAGTTACATGACCATATTTTGCAAGCATATTTGTATGGAATTTAGAAAGTAGGTTGTGCCTGGGCTGGCACTGTGGTGTAGCCATGTGGCCGCTGGTTTGAGACCTGGCTGCTCCACTTCTGATCCAGCTCTCTGCTGTTGCCTGGGAAAGCAGTGGAAGATGGCCCAAGTCCTTGGGGCCCCTACACCCACATGGGAGACCAGGAAGATGATCCTGGATCCTGGCTTCAGATAGGTCCAGCTCCAGATGTTGTGGCCATTTGGGGAGTGAACCAGTGGATGGAAGACTGCTCTCTCTCTGCCTCTGCCTTTCAAATAAGTAAATAAATCTTTTAAAAAGTAGATTGTTCAAGTCACTGTTTCTCATAGTGTCCATTTCACTTCAACAGGTTTCCTTTTTTGGTGCTCGGTTAGTTGTCATTAATCAGGGAGAACGTATGATATTTGTCCCTTTGGGACTGGCTTATTTCACTCAGCATAATGTTTTCCAGATTCCTCCATTTTGTTGCAGATAACTGGATTTCATTTTTTTTTTTACTGATGTATGGTATTCTATAGAATACATATCCCATAATTTCTTTATCCAGTCCACTATTGATCCAGTCCATTTAGGTTGATTCCAGGTCTTAGCTATTGTGAATTGAGCTGCAATAAACATTAAGGTGCAGACAGCTCTTTTATTTGCCAATTTAATTTCCCTTGGGTAAATTCCAAGGAGTGGGATGGCTGGGTTATGATCAGCCCTTGTCCTGACTGTCGAGGAACAACTTAATACTTTATCCCATTTAGTATTTTTTTTTGTTCTAATTAATACTATTGCTTGAACTCTTTAATTAACACACAATTATTCTTAGGTATTTAAATTTAACTGAAAAGTGATCCCTGTTAAATATAAGAGTGGGAATAAAAGAGGGAGGAGATGTACAGTTCGGCACATGCTCAATTGGACTTGCCCCAAACAGTAGAGTTAGATACGTGCCAGGAGATTCTAATTCAATCCCATCAAGGTGGCAGGTACCAATGCCATCTCACTAGTCAAAGGGATCAGTTTCAGTTCACAATTGATCATAATAATAGGATTAAGTGTCAAAGGGACCACATAAACAAAACTAGTGTCTGCTAATACTAACTGATAGAATTAAAAAGGAGAGAACGATCCAACATGGGAAGCGGGATACACAGCAGACCCTTAGAATGGCAGATGTCCTAAACAGCACTCTGGCCTCAGAATCAGTCCTTATTCAGATCTGGCTGAAGAGCCCATGAGAGTATTTCAGGCATGGAAAGCCAAGACACTCTGGCAAAAACAAACAAACAAACAAACAAACAAAAAAAACCTAAATGAAAGATCTCTGCAAGTGAGATCCCAGTGGAAAGAACAGGCCATCAAAGAAGGAGGTACCTTTCTCTGAAGGGAGAAGAGAACTTCCACTTTGACTATGACCCTGTAGGAATAAGATCGAAGTCGGCGAACTCAAAAGGCTTCCATAGCCTTGTCAACTCATGACAAGAGCCTCGGGTGATTACTGACGCCATAAACAAGAGTGTCAATTTGTTAAGTCAAAAACAGGAGTCACTGTGCTCTTACTCCCCATGAAGGATCTCTGTCCTTAATGTGTTGTACAATGTGAATTGATGCTATAACTAGTAATCAAACAGTACTTTACACTTTGTGTTTCTGTGTGGGTGCAAACTATTGAAATCTTTACTTAATATATACTAAATTGATCTTCTGTATATAAAGATAATTGAAAATGAATTGATGTGAATGGAATAGGAGAGGGAGTAGGAGAGGGGAGGGTTGTGGGTGGGAGGGAGGTTATGGGGGGGGGAAGAGCCACTGTAATCCATAAATTGCATTTTGGAAATTTATATTTATTAAATAAAAGTTAAAAAAATAAATAAATAAAAAAGTAGGTTGTGCCATTTATTCAATGTATAGCCTCAAAGAGGATCCCACTTCTTTGGCCTCAAACAAGGCCACCATGTTTCCATTTCCAAGGACACTTTATTTCTCTTTCAGAAACTTTCCTTAGAACATTCACATACACACACAGACACCACACAAAGAGAGAGAGAGAAAGAGAGAGAGAGAGACATACATATTTTAAATGTGTTTTCAAGCAAGACACTGATTCCCCAAAAACCTATGCCTGAGTCTGTTTATATTTAAACTGCAACCTGTATCAAATGCTTTTTCATAAGAGATTAATGTCAGAGATGAGCATTACTAATATAAAAATGAGAAAAATATCTCCCCCATTAAGGCATCAGAGCTCTTCAAAGAAGAAATAAAGTCCATATGGCCTGCAGATTTTAGCTTGTCTTGTGCATATTTACTTTGTAATGTTTTGCCAGCTTATCTTCTCCCCCACGAGACACGTTACTAGTAATGTGAACAAAATTCCCTATCCTCTCTACTCATTCTGAATCAATGCTCATAACCCAGGTAGCTAAACAGTGTTATTATTAGTGTGTCCATAAAATCTGAGAAGGCAGTCTCTGGAAGTCCAGGTATTTTGAGATTATGTTTGTATGTAAGACTTGCTTCGCCTGGGGAACCATGATCCTAAATACAACTAGCTGTGAGGTAACAATTTGCAAAAGTGCATGGAATTGCTAGAAAATATGGGATCCCAATTGTTCTTCAGCCTTGATTTGAAGAGCAAGGAATAAAAAGGCAAGCATGTAAAGGGTTCAAATATGGCACCATAGAGAAAGTAGCTTTTCTAATGATTTGCTTTTGTGACTAAGAAATGGTAGCAGCAGCTGTGTTAATTCTTGCCCCCCTCTTTCTTCATATGTAAGACAGCTGTCTATAACTTCACTCACATTTTATACCCAATAAATGATGAATAAGCTACTCTTCTTATGCACAACACAACACAAGCCATCAGCATACCTAACTCAATATCATGGGTACAATGAGAAATGCTGCTTTCTAATCTATCCTAAGAATTTCTCTAACCTGCTTATAGCTTTTTCTTTAAAGATTTATTCATTTATTCAAAAGGCTGAGTTACACAGAGAGAGGAGAGGCAGAGAGAGAGAGAGAGAGGTCTTCCATCTGATGGTTCACTTCCTAGTTGGTCGAAATGGCCGGAGCCGCACCCATCCAGAGCCAAGAGCCAGGAGCTTCTTCTGGGTCTCCATCATGGGTGCAAGAGCCCCAGGACTTGGGCCATCTTCTACTACTTTCCCAGGCCATAGCAGAGAGCTGGATTGGAAGTGGAGCAGCTGGGACTAGAATCGGCTCCCAAATGGGATGCTGGCACTGCAGGCCAGGATGATAACCCACTGCACCACACTGATGGCCCCATGCTTATAGCTTTTAATTAACTGAAATATTTTCCAAAGACTTTGGTCATTCATTTGCACCCTTCATGAATTTGCTATTCTACTAATTACCTGCATTATCATTTCTCCTTAACTCAGCTCATTTCTTGATATTTAAATGCATATAAATGGGAAATGTCGGTGGTCTTAAAAGACACAGTTGCAACTCTCTGATACTCCTTCATATATCAGGAAGATAGAGAACTGAAAAAGGCCTCTCCGTTTCACTCAGTGTTGCTGAATGCCGTATGAAGGTATCATTTAAAATCATCTCTCCCACTGTTGACAACAAACATCTCATCTTTGGGAAATCATTGATTTGAGCCTAGTACCCATTAACTCAAAGTATCAGTTAACATATGAGCACATCACAAATTACAGTAGTTAAACTTCGCTAGGTAGTAATTTCTACTCTAGGTTTTTCAAGGGCAAAACAAGTTTAGAGTTGATCAGGTAAGAGGTACACACCATCTAATAGGGATTCAAAGCTGGGAAAAGCAAAGTCCTACCCTAATAGTTCCCAGGGATCTTTCTTTGCCCACAGAAATTCTGTACCTTGGTTCAAGGCTGGGATTCTCAAGCTTTGTGTGCCCACAAATCACCTAGGGAGCTTGCTAAAATGAGAATTACCAACTTCACTTGTCTGAAGTGACGCACCTGGTGATTCTGATATAAGATGTAGAAGAATAACATCCTAATAAACGCAGAAGGAGGAAAACGAAGGTTCCAGTGTGGGGATCAGGTAGCAGAAGGGAGTCAGATGCCACGATGGAGAAGTGTAGGAATGCCTTAGGGAAAAAGATAGGAACTGAAAGATGGGATTCTGCACAAACATGACTCTTTATAGTGGGCTTCAAAAGCTCTTTCTCTTACTAGAATGAGAAAGTAGACTAAAGAGAGATGTTTCCAATATGTAACATGCCAATTTAAAAGACTTCCACATCGAAAAAATGTTCAGGATATAACAGTTGCTCATATTCCATTGAAACATGAAGGGAAACAGAGTTTACATGGATGCTTGGAAAAGACTTAATGTTTAGTTGGGATTATTATCACCTTATGCTGAAATACTTGTGGGGTTTAAGTTTACTTTAAATATCTATAAATAATGACAACTTTTATGTTTGGAACTTTATATACTTGAGCCTGATATCTTCCTTTAAAGGTAACGTTCACAACTCTAGTTTTACAGAAAAAGAACAGATTTGGAGAAGTTAAGTGATTTGTCCAAAGTTATTTAGCTCTCTCTCTCTCTCTCTCTCTCTTTATGGTTATTTTAGAAAATATTTTGCTAGTGATTATTTGGTATTTAGATGGCTGTTTACATAAACAGTTACATTTTCAATACTTAAAACATAAATGCACAGGAGAAGCAGGGTGAATTTCGTCTCATTATCACTTATATGGAATGTGGCTCAACAATTGCATCCCAGGAGGAGATGCTTATTCAAACAGGAGGCTTTTCAAAGGGTATTTGCTGGTAAGATAATTCTTATGAACAAAGGAAGCAGACATCCGAGTGCTGTAGTATCTGTTTAGCAATACTGTTTCCAAACTTTAGGTCAGTCTCCTTACTTGCAAAGCTGGTTATGACCAAGCCAAACTACCATGAGGGGCCCCTTCAACCATATGAACTGATATTCACCTCCTTCTCCCACAAATGTTGTGGCATTCTCCCTCTTTTCACCAGTTTATCTACAGAACCAATCAACTTGCTTCTGACATAAACATTTATGAGTTAACAGCAACGTGCTGTTAGTCATTCACTCACTCATTTGTTCATTTACCTATTGGCTGCTGTTGATGGACTAGACCACATCAGATGCTGTGGTGGAGATATCGTGGGGAACCCACTTCCTGTCGAGGGGAATTTAGAGTATAATATGGAATATTAAGAGAAGTGATAGGGGCTGGCTCTGTGGCATAGCAGGTACAGTTGCTGCCTGCAGTGCCAGCATTCCGTATGGGTGCTGGTTCGAGTCCTGGCTGCTCCACTTCTGATCCAGCTCTCTGCTATGGCCTGAGAAAGCAGTAGAAGATGGCCAAGGTCCTTGGGCCCCTGCTTCCATGTGGAAGACCTGGAGGAAGCTCCTAGCTCCTGGCTCCTGGCTTTGTATCAACTCAGCTCCAGCCATTGTGGCCATTGGGGAGAGAACCAGCAGATGGAAGACCTCTCTCTCTCTCTCTCTCGCTCTCTTTCTCTTTGCCTCTGCCTCTCTGTAACTCTGCCTTTCAAATATATAAATAATTTTTTTTAAAAAAGAGAAGAGATAACAAAAGATAGGCACAAGTAGAGTTGAATGG
This sequence comes from Lepus europaeus, assembly GCF_033115175.1. Lineage (NCBI taxonomy): Eukaryota > Metazoa > Chordata > Mammalia > Lagomorpha > Leporidae > Lepus > Lepus europaeus. Next base: position 67,846,402 of record NC_084828.1, on the reverse strand, counting down.
GGAATTTAAAACCTGAACAACAGACAGTAAGTTAGTCAAACCAAGAGAAAATTCGTAGGAGAATGTTCTTTGAAGACAAGAGTGTGGGTTAAGTGTCTGTGATGGATACATAAAGCATAACTTTATTCGTTGTCATAATTGCAATCATTACCAATATACTAACAAGTTACAAAGACCCTTTTCCAACTCTTATGTCTCTCATTAAGTTCAAATGTTGAAATAGTCCAGAAGAGGTTTTGCTTATGTATTATTCTTTTTCCAGAGATAGAATACTTAGGTATTGGGAGTTGGAGTGGGAGTGTCTGGGTGAAAAGATGGTTGGCAAAGACTTAATCCGATTTTGTCCCAGTCAACCTTGTTGAATGGAATATCACAGCAGGGGTTCTGCCCTGGTTTGCATTTTTGTGCCCCTGAGCTCAGGAATTTAGTGCCCAAAGTCTTATACTAATGATGTGGGTGCTTAACCCAATCACAATGTTTGGAGGTGGGGCCTTTGGAAAAGATGAAAGTTGGATGGAAATGTTAGAGTGGGGTCCCTGTGATGAAATCCTGGTGGCCTTATAAGAAAAGGGAGAAAAACTACATGGAGAGAGCCACAGACAGACACATGCGGTCCCTGTGTCTTGCAATGTGATATATTACATACACCCAGGGAGCTCTATTAGCAATAATGCCATCATCAGAGGCCAAGCCCATCGGGTCTACACAATCTTGGGCTGTAAACCTCCAGAGCAATGAGCCAAAGAAACCTCTTTTCTTTATAAAGTTAAGCCGCCTAGGGTATTTTGCTCTACCAGTGGAATGCTAATTAACACAGGTGCCATTACAGTTTTCATTTTCTGAGTCATCCATTCAAAACACTTAAATATCTCCTTCTGTCATACTATTCATTTTTTATTTTTTAAAGATTCATTTACTTGTTTCTTTAAAAGTCAGAGTCACATACACACACACACAGAGAGAAAGAGAGAGAGAGGGAGAGAGAGAGGGAGAGACAGAGAGAGATCTTCTACCCACTGATTCATTCCCCAGATGGCTGAAACACCCAGGGCTGAGCCAAGTCAAAGTAGGAGCCAGGAGCTTCTTCCAGGTCTCCCATGTGGGTGGCAGGGGCCCAGGTACTTGGACCATCCTCTATTGCTTTTCCCAAGCCATTAGCAAGGAGCTGCATTGGAACTGGAGCTGCCAGGACACAAACCAGTGCCCATATGGGATGCTGGTGTTTCAGGTGGGGGCTTAACTTACTGCATCACAGCATCAGCCCCCATATTATTCATTTAAAACAATTTTGTTGGGGCTTGTGTTGTGGCGTCGTGGGTAAAGTCACTGCCTTCCAATGCAAGCATCCCATATGGGCACTGGTTTGTGTCCCGGAAGCTCCAGTTCTGTGGCAGCTCCCTGTTAATGGCCTGGAAAAGCAGCAGAAGATGGCCCAAGTGCTTTGACCCCTTCCACCCACTTGGGAGACCTGGAAGAAGTTCCTGGTTCCGGGCTTCAATGCTGGCCATTGCAGCCATCTGAGGAGTGAAGCGGTGGATGCAAGACCTCTCTCTCTGTCTCTCCCTCTCTGTAACTCTGACTCTCAAATAAATAAATAAATCTTTAAAAAAATTTTTTTATTATACAATATTTCAAATAATATAGCAAAGTATAAAAAGAATTAAGTGTGCACATGTAGATTAACCAATTTTTATCATTTTGCTCTATTTACTTCATATTTAAACATCACATTCATGCAAATACATGCTATTTTAAAACTTGGGTGTGGATAAGTTAATATATAATGTGGAATTCATAACAAAGATCATGAGTGTTTTAATATGTAGTGGGTTTAATTCAATGAGGACAACATTTATATCTAAATATCAAATAACATTGCAGCTACACATTTTTATCTATCTATCTATCTATCTATCTATCATCACCACCTATCTAAGCTTCCAGATATGGGGGTAAATATGTAGCATTTATTTCTGTGTCTGGTTTATTTCAATTTTCACAATAATCTCCAATTCATCCACTTTGTTGCAAATAGCGAGATTTCTAATCATTAACTTCCGTGTAGATCTTTCCCCTTATGTTCTTCCCTTCTCCCTCTGCCTAACGTAATCATATGTAGCTCTACCCTGGAGGATAGCCTCCTTTAGTTTTCAACTTCTGCTTCTCTGTGGTTCAGCTTTCATTTCATCACCTTGTTTGGGTGAATTTACACAACCTTCTCTGCTTGAGCAAGTTCTCAGGATCCCCCTTTTCAGTGTAACAGTTTTCAGGTTATCTCTTCCAGACTGATGCTCTTGGCTTTCAGGGAAGGATCTAGGTACCGTGATGTCTTGGGCCAACATGGACTCCTACAGTTCTGTGGATCGGGAATGAACATATGTTGGGGAAGAATCCCTGATTCCTTGGTCATTTTGGTTACTTGGCTCTGTCTTGAATATTTCAAAAACACTTTCTTTTGTTTATGTCCACATATCACTTACAGTCCTCTTCTATTGGTTCTTTGTTATACTTAAATTTAATTTTAAGGGAAATAGTGTCATTATAAGTGAAAAACTAATACTCCTTGTAGTAAATAGATCATGTAAAAATGAATACCATGAAAACAAAGCAATGCTATTGGATCTTAGTTACATTTAAAATGACAGGTGACTTAGAAGTCTGTTGTATGTAGAATGAAACATTACCATTAGAAGTTATAAAGATGATAATTTATAAAATTAAATTTATATTTAAATCATTAAATCCAATATTTTTGAAACAACAGGAAAATAGAGTTTCTCCTTCTGTGACCCAGTGTTTTGTGCAGTGTCTTTTGTCCTTTAAGATTTCAAATCCTATTTCCCTTGGTGGTGTAGCCCACCTTTTGGGAAAAACTGGTTTGGACCATGCTCGCACCATCGGGCTGCAGTTGGACATATTGGAAGAGGCTTCTACTTATGTCAACCGGGAACACTTTCTTTGAGCAAAGGTAGAGCATCTTGCACAACATATGCTGAGTACAAAGAAGCCTCCTAAGTGGATGGAGAAACCTGGTTCAGTGCCCTTTCACTCACAAAATCTCCCAGTTTTGATGTAAAATTATATGTTCACCCTAAGTAGCTTAAATATCACATTTAAAACGAATTACAGCATCAGAATACACTACTTCTTTATTCAGTTCAAGTCCTGGTGGTAAATAAGAGAAAGTCCAAGCCGTGTGTGAACCTCAAATATGCTTTACAGCTTTCCCAATTGGCTTATAGTTATTAGTAATTTTTGGCACTCTTCCACCTTCCTTTCCTTTGAGCTGCTCTTTCCACATCTTTATATAATTTCCAATTTGTGTACTATGCTATGGTTGGCACTTTCAATCATAATGTTTGCATTCTAATAAAAGGAAATTTTGTCACAAAAATAAAAGACAAATAGGTTTGCTTGAGCCTCTAACCATGAATTTTTTCCTTCTCATTTAATTATTTAAATTTCATCAAGATTAAAGAGCAAAAAGGAAGAAAACTCAAATATACTGAAAATATCTCTTCTTCTCCCTTTTCAACAGTTTCCAGGATTCTAGAATGTCGAAGAAAGTATTGTACACTTTAAATTAATTAATCTTTAATGGCCAAATCAAGATAGTAGGTATAAATATGTAGACATAATCTTTTGAAATGTATATACTTTGTGCAATGGTTCAATTAAGCTAGCCTACAGGCTTGTCTGTCATTTATCATTAACAGATTTATTTATTTATTGAAAGGCAAAGAAACAGAAAAGCAGAGACGACCAACAGAGAGAGATCTTCCAGATGCTAATTCACTCCTCAAATGCCCTGAGCAGCCCGGGGCTGGGCCTGACTGAAGCCAGGGCATGGGGTATCCCCTGCTGCCTAGTAGGGTGTGCATTAGCAGGAAGCTGCAATTCAAAGCAGAGCTGAGACTGGAATCCAAGCACTCAAGCATCCCACATGACGTCTTAACCACTGTGCCAAGCACCTACCCCTATAATTTTGCGTGCGCGCGTGTGTGTGTGTGTGTATAAACCCTTAGGATCCACTCTCTTGTTAACTCTAGGCACGGTGTTGTACAATGTGAAGTTGTTTTTCCTGTCTAACTGACATTTGTATCCTTGGGCCAACATTTCCCCAAAAGTTTCCATTCAGCAGGAATCATTTCACTCAAACATGTTGCAGAGGACCATTTTATGCTAAAGCACTCTGCTAGATTCAGGTCATTGAAGCCCCTCATATGATGAGGGATGACTGTAAACAGGAGCCACAGGGCAACGTGATAAGGCTAATGAAGAGCGTCCTCCCAGCCCTGTAATTCCTTCGCCACACCTCCTCTCTAGCGCCACTTTTCTTACCCCCAGCCTGTGGCTGTGAAAGCTGCCAGAGGCTTCACTCTTTCTAAGCTTTTGGAATAGAGTTAAAAAAATAAGCAGGAAATGTCAAAATTTAATACAACTCCAAGCTATATTTATTAACTTTCCCTTCAGAAAGTCAAAGGCAGTGACACTCAATTCAGTGAAGCCCCAATCTGAGTCCTTCCCTCAGGAACCGGTCTTCATGAATTTGCTTTGGACAGTGGGGGTAAAATCAGGTAGCAGATGACCATGCTGGCATGACCTATTCTAAATGAATTTATTCAGAACCTCAGAGAATGGAAATGGTTAACTGAGAAACTTCTTCTGAAGTCATTCTTCCTTCTTCATTGATTTCTTCCAAATCAATGGAGTTTCATGCAGAAATTCAATTCTCTGGTCCCTCCACTAAGTCATCGAATCTACTTAGGTTTCATTAGACAGCTAGACATCCTATGTTCACGCTCTCTTTCCCCCACCTCCAACCCAGAATCCTGTTTTATACATTGTTAGTTTTTGTGCTCACTGCAATTTTTCCTAAAGACATAACCCATGTACAGTGTCTCTGTCTTTAAGGAAGCTGCATTGATTTTCCTAACAAAGGTGATGGCATAGAGGCCCTGCACATGCAGATGACGTTCTAAACAACTGAAACATACTAGAGGAGGACATAGCAGCCTGTATAACAATGTTCTGTCTGCCTGAGCCATATGAACTCTCTTGGGAAATGGAACTGGAAGTAAGAGACTACAGGGAGGTCTGAGTTTTTATCTGACTACTGGAATTCAGGTTATCAGATCTCCTAGAATCATGGTGAGCAGCAGAGTCAGAAGAAGACGGTCTTGATGGAGCATTCCAAGCAATTTTCTCTCACCCTGGGGCATTGTTTGGAATGTACACACTGGAGGTGGAAAATTACCAGCCTACACAGGATGAAGGTGGCAAAAATACATACTGTTCAAACACCATTATTTCCCCTTCTCTCCTGGACTTTATCTTAATGGCATGGTCCAGTGTGCTTAGAGTGAATAAAAAAAGTTTATTTTTAGTAATTCTGCTGCAGCTAAGTCAGGAATGCAGGCCTAGTATCATGCTTTATTTTCATGAACCTTAAAACATAGAATTATAAAATCTGAAAGGGAGGACCTCAGTGCTCCTCAAAGTGTGTGTGTGTATGTGTGTGTGTGTGTGTGTGTATGGGGGTAATTGGTTCACCAAACATTCCTGGATTTTACCACAGAACAACTGGATCAGAATTGAAGGAGGCTGGAGCACTACAAGTCAGAAAACCCACATTTTAAATCTTTCTCACGTACACTAAAGTTTGAGATTCACTTGCCTAATCTACCCTTTCATTTACTGTTGCAGAAACCAAGCCATTTGTCTAATAAAGCTAGTTGGTGACAAACAGGGGACACCAGAGTTCTTCTAACCCTATTCAACACATTTTCCTTATAGCTTGCTGAAGAGACTTGAATTTTCCTGTAGCAATGACTCCATCCTGTTTTCCTGTAAACATCAGGCCTTTAAAGATTTCTCTTAATGAAGCAAAGGTTCCAGTTTTGCAGGTGTTTTGATTTTATCGGTAAAATGCCAAAGGGAGTACATTCTTAGCAGAGACAGTAACCAGCAGGACCAGTTGCTTCAGTCTCCAGGAGAAATACCCTGATGACTCAGGATGAGACACCCCCTGTTGAAGTCTCTTTTCACAGCCAGAGTCATGTTTGGCTCCACGCTGTTCCATGGTAACCAGAAGGTAGGGCTGCTCTTACAGGTTCTCGGGTTTGAGGGCAACAGCCTTTCCCTGGATGCCCTGAACCACCCACGCAGGATGCAGCTCCTTTGTGTTCACTCACAGAGTTCGTTTGGTGCACACGTAACCGTTCACCCTTACCCATTTTCCCACCTCTTCTCAGCAGCTCCATCTGTGGTTTATGTTATGTACTGGATATCTGTAAAATCTATTTTGGACAAAAGGTTCTGCTGTTAAAAATAAAGCACTTTAAGAATATACACTGCAAGTGTGTTATTTTGAAGAATAAAACTGATTCCTGTACTTAAGGCTCTTCTGTGGGGGTTGCTATGTCATTCCTACAGTCCCGATGTTTGCATTCTGGCAAATTCGTTGCGTTGAAGTCCTAGCCCCCACCCATGTGACTGGATTTGGAGAGAGGGATTTTTGGAGGTGATTAATGCTAAGTGAGGTCATGAGGGTGGGATCCTGGTTTGATAGGATTGGTAGTTTTATAAGGAGAAGGAGAAAGAGAGCTCGCTCTCTCCATACGCATGTACCAAGGAAAGGCCGTGTGAGCACACAGGGAGACCAGAGCTGTGTGCAAGCCAAGAAAAGGGCCTCACCAGGAACTGAGCGTGCTGACTACCTGATACTGGATTTTGTAGCTTCCAGAACCATGAGAAAGAACCTTCTGTTGTTTAATCTACTTTGCTCTGGCAGCCCAAGCAGACCAAACCATGAAGGCAGAAATGCACATGAAATACACTGTGGTGGGGCCCAGGTGCCCTGCTGTGAGCACACGGTGCTCGTCTCAAACACTCTCAGGTTTGGATGAGCGTGCTCTTGGAGGAATCTTTTCTTCAGCGTTTTAGCTTCCAGCTTCTTTCAGATAGCTCCAAGACAGTGTGACCATGGTGTCCCACTGGGGTTTCCTTGGGATTGCCGGGAAGGACGTGATGGAGTCTGGGCTTATTATATGCCCTTTTGAAAAATAAAGATTTATTTATTTATTTTGAAAGTCAGAGTTACAGAGAGAGAGAGAGAGAGAGAGAGAGAGAGCACGTTCTATCCTCTGGTTAACTCCCTAAAAGGCTGCAACATGCAGGCCAAAGCCAGGATCCAGGAGCTTGATTGGGTCTCCCACATGGGTGGCAGGGGCCCATTCACTTAGATCATCTTCTGCTGCCTTTCCTGGCCGCTAGCAGGGAGCTGGATTGGAAGTGGAGTAGCTGGGACATGAACTAGCACCCATATGGGATGCTGGTGTCACAGGCAGTGGCTTTACCAGCTGTGGCACAACACTGGCTTCTATATTCCTTTTTTAAAAAATATCCTCAGCAAAATTTTAAGTGCACAATATTGTCAACTATAGGCACAGCTTGTACAACAACTCGAATGTATTCATCTTGCAGGATTGGAACTTAATGCTCTGTTATACTGTTCAGGCAAGCTCTAACCTCCTGAGTTTGTCTACTATCCATGATCATGTTGTGACTATTGTCTTCAGACTTCTATGAGGAACTGGACCAACCAACTTACAGTGACTCCCACTTCAGACAAGCAATTATATTGACCCATATCTCTTCCAACGTTAGCACCACCAAAGAGCAGAGCTCCTGGGACTGGTGGATCTGCCAGACCTTTCCTTCGAAGAGAGGAAGGGGAACCTTACTGAAACTATTTCAGGGACAAAGGCCTGATAGGTTGGCATTAACACAAGAGAACACATCTTAAGTAATGAGGAAGCTAGTGAGTGTGTGAGTGTTCATGGGGTAAAAAGGATGGGATCAGGTTTGTGTGGCTGGGAAGTAGCCCATTGCTGGACCAGGGACAGGGACAGATTCTCCAGAATTACTGACATGCCACAAAGCCACAAGCCCAGAGACCACATTCTCATAAGGGAAGAGGTTGAGCACAAGGTCACCCAGAGGCAGAGGAAAATATTTATTTTACTATTTGGAGTTGTTTTCCTTTCTTTAAACAAACTCCTCTTTAATTCCATAGCCAGAGCTTTCTCCTGGCACTTCTAGTTTATGTAGATTTATTAGTGATTTTCCCAGGAAGCCACAGAATCACTCAAAGGAGCCTCATAACTTCACCAGGTAATGTTTAGTTCCATGTTACAACTTTGCAATACCACAGCTGAAGAACTAATAAGTCAATTAATCACGGTTCTGTCAGTACCTTATCTGTAAAGAATAATTATTTATTTATGTAACTATTCCTCAATTACAGCTGTCATTCCTGCTGGAAACTCTAGACTGAGCCACTGCATTTCTTGCAGAATATAATTTAAATATACTGCCCAAAGACCAAATAGATTATTCATGTGTGTGTTCTAATGATTTTAACACAGATCCAAACGTTTGCCTCGTTTAGGAGTTTCCTGGTACTAGTGATAGAGTTGCAAACGGGACTCTATGTAAAGAATTTCTCATTATTATATTTGCCATGAGAATTAGAACCACAGAACCATAGTAATTGAAAAAATACCTTGGGGTTCATAACATAAACTCCATTAATTTTCCAAATTAAATATTTGAAGACTAAAGAGGATAGGACACTAATCTAAAAGGTGGGAGACTAATCTAGTTTTCTGAGTCTTTAGGGTTTTTAAAGTAGACCAGCAGTCCATGGAGGTATCATTTGCCTTCCTGAAGTATTTCCTCATGAGACATGCAGCACTTAGTGGCTAAGACTCTAATGTCTAAACATGGAACTCTGAGGATGGGAAAGAAGAGTGGAACGACGGGATGTGGAGCCGGAGGACAGCCTCTTTCTGAACAGAAATAGCTGGTGTCTGTCCTATAGAGCCCTCTCGTTTGGTTGCACAATCAACCAATGCTATTTAGGAAATGAAGACGTCATCTGTGATTGTCATGTGAGGATGGGCAGGCTCTGTGGTTTGCTTCTTCCGCAGGTGACAGAAGTGGCACAATCTAAAGATGGTGCAGTCCACAGGTTTGAAACCATTCCCTAAAACCCAGGAAAGGGATCAGATTTTAATTCAGCTGTGGGTTCTCTATGATGGTTATACCTTAATATCGCCAGAAGAAACTCTAAAATCCCCCATGGCCCAGGCTCCTCCACAGACCCATGAAGTCAGAACTTCCAGGCTGAGGCTCAGGCATTGGTAATTTTTAACATTCCTCAGGTGACTCCAATTTGCAGCCAGGACAAAGAACAATTATTTACAAAGTGCTTTTCCAACCAAGGCAACAAGGTTAACTACATGTAGCAAATCATTCCCCATTTAACTGGCACTGTCTTTCATGTGTGGGATACATTCTTCTTTTAAATGTTTAATGAGTGTATGTTTACAGTCTAATCTTCAATCACCAGCACTATCCCCTTCCCTCCCCCTGTCCCTCCCTTCTAAAGGCGAAACATGCTTTAGAGGATTTTCTGATCAATACAAACTATCAGTTGTTAACTCCTAAACTTGCTTGCTCTGTGCACCTACTTAATTTATCCTTCACAACAGAGCTGGGCATTAGGTTATTATTCTCATTTTGTTTGGAGAGAATGCATCTGAGGGAGGCTGAGTGAATTGCCTGGATTGCACAGCTGGAGACCACGACAGCTTTGTTGTCCTAAGTTAGGTTGCTTCTGCTCTGGGTCACAGTACTCTGACATAGCATGGCATAGAGGTGACGTCAGCTGTTGTGTTCTCTTGTTCTGGATTTGCTACTCACACGTGCTCTCAGTCAAGTCCCACAAATGCTCTGGACTTGTGTTTCTCAGTCTTTAGAAATCAAATAGGGACAGAAAAAGAGGATTAAGGAACACTAAAAAGGGAGGCAGTTATAAGAGATTACCTTTTCTGTTATATGTAATCCCATTTATATGACCTTTCTAAAATGGGCAACGTTATAGAGAGACAGCAGTTTACTGGTTGCCTGGGGTTGGGAGTGGGAGCAGGGATTGACTGCCAAAGAGGCATGCAGGAACTTGTTGGGTGATGGGCACGTTCTACACTGGATGGTGGTGACGATGTTTAACTGCATATATTCAGCAAAGTCATATAACTGTACACTTAAAAAGGAAGATTTTCATGGTACACAGATGGTCCCCAACTTCCAGTGGTGCAGTTTAAGATTTTCCAAGTTTATGATGGTGTAAAAGTGTACTTGTACAACCATTCTGCTCTCCACTTTCAGTAAAGCAGTTAGTAAGTTTCATGACATGTTTGACATTTTCCTGTAAAATAGGGTTTGTGTTCGATGATTTTGCTCAACTGTAAGCTAATGAAAGTGTTGTGTGCATATTTAAGGTAGATAGACCAATTTTGTTTGGTAGATTAGTTTTATTCATACTTTTTGACATAGGATAGTTTCAGTTTATAGTGAGTTTATCAAAATGTCACCCTATTATAAATTGAAGAACATCTGTACAGATTATACTTCAGTAAGGGTATTAAAAATGGTGCTGGCAGGTGCAGGTGTTTGGTCAAGTGATGGAGATGCTGCATCCTACTCTAGGGTGCCTGGTTTTGATTCCCAGGCTGACTCCAGCCTTTCCTGCAGACCCAGAATATTTCTCCCCAAATACCTACATCAGATAACGCAGGGCTAAACCTGGAGCAAGAAGCCTGGAGCCAGGAACTCAATCCAGGTCTACCATGCGGATGATGAAGGTTCAGTTTCTAAGCCATTGCCATGGCCTCCCAGGATCTGTATTGTTAAAACTTGGCCAGTTAAGAAAGGTTGACAGGAAGAGTTTGTTCTGAAATAAAATTCAATATATTCTTCTACAGGCTTAAAAAAAAATCTCATAAATTGTTTTAACACTTTTATTGGCTATGCATTTGCACTGGGGGCAATCACCCCCAAAGGGGCAAAAACTGGCTCTTTGGGGCAGTGTACAACCTTTTACTCTTTGTATACATATATCGTGTGTGTGTGTTTGTGTGTATACACACAATACTACATATGTATATAGTCCATAACAAATACAATGGTATTTATACTAAATACCATTAAATTTCATGGAGAAGAAAACAATCAGAACAAAATGTCTAAAAGCACTCTTTAGGGCTGTGATAATGAAAATAGGTTTGCAAGTGGAGTAGACAGAGGACCGGAAAGGCCATGTAGAGTTTCAGGCGGCGAGTGGAGTCAGATGTCTGCCACTGATCACATAAATTTGGCTGAGATCTGGTACTGCGGAATCTCCTCACTCTCCTGATACTATTTGGTCAGAAATCATTCATTAGCTTTGAGAAAGGAAGGAGGAAATTGTGATTTGTTAGGAAATATTTGTAAATTGAAAATTTTGTTTTCCCTCTCTCTCTCTCTCTTTTTTTTGACAGGCAGAGTGGACAGTGAGAGAGAGAGAGAGAGTGAAAGGTCTTCCTTTTCCGTTGGTTCACCCCACAATGGCCTCTGTGGCCGGTGCACCTCACTGATCTGAAGCCAGGAGCCAGGTGCCTCTCCTGGTCTCCCACGCGGGTGCAGGGCCCAAGCACTTGGGCCATCCTCCACTGAACTCCTGGGCCACAGCAGAGAGCTGGCCTGGAAGAAGGGCAACCTGGACAGAATCTGGCACCCCGACCGGGACTAGAACCCGGTGTGCTGGCGCCACAGGCGGAGGATTAGCCTATTGAGCCATGCTCCGGCCTCTCTCTCTCTCTTTTTTTTAAATCTGGAAACTTTTGATTAACAGCTCATACTTGCATACCTTTATGGGTACAGTGCTGTATTTCAGCATCCACATGTAGCATAAGCTGATGAAATCTTGCTAGAAAAGATACGTCCATCTTCGTGTTTATACACTAGGAATTTAAGGCTCAGTGAGCTTAACACTTTCAAATTCTACAGAAAAATACCAGGCAGAGTTTCTGAGTGTAATGACTGTGAGGCCCTGAGCTTGTTGATTCTCAAAGCCCACCATTTCTTATCCTCACTGGATAGCCGCCGGTTACTCCGTTAGATGGAGTCCCATTCGATTATCCTGAGTTCATTGGAAACTGGTTCAAATGCCCAAGTCAGGAATTCATGCGTTACCTCATCTCAAATTCCAGAGATGACCAGTGTGTGGGAGTGGGGCTGTCACTGAGATATCCCAGGAGTTCTTCCAGGCAGGGTGGTCCCCAGGAGGCTCAGAGCACTGAAGTTTACAGGAATTCAAGAGGCTTAAGTCAGGATAGCAGAGAACCAATTAGTCACAACCTTACATTCCATTCTGCACTGGTCAGTGAGGGAGAGGCACTTTGATCCCAAACGAAAGCTAGAAGACTCACTCAGTTTTGGCTGGTTGCCCGTTATCTCTGCTTCAGGGAGTAAAGGTGGCCCTTTTGTTCTGTCTCCTCCATGCACCCTCCCAAGTCACTCGTGCAATGAAGAAATGGCTGCAGATTGCAAAATCGGAGCAGCAGCCCTACAGACTCTGAAAATACCGGCAACACTTCTGCTGCCTCTTTTGTGCCCAGAGATGAGTAGAAAACTTTTTGTACAAAATCTCCTACTCACATTGAGTGTTAGATCTTTGATCTCTGTGATAGCATCTGATAATCTGGATCTTCTTTATTTTACGTTTTTGCTTTTCTCCTCTTCTCCAGTGATGGATTGATTGCCACTTTAACCATGATAAATTATCAAGCGTCTGGGAGCAAGGCCTTTGCCTTCTACTTTTCTTGGCAGCACAAGACTCAAGTGTCCTGTCACCTACCTCCCTTTCATTTCACTCTCACCTGGTGAAGGAAAGATTTAATGGTGGGAGAGACCCATTCCTCTAGCAGGGAGGAAGAGAGAGTTTTGAATCAGGAGTAGAACCTGGAGGTCTAAGAGCTGTGGTTGCTACCTTTGCTTTAGTAGAGACATGCATGGTGCTTGCTCACTCTGAGTGACAAATGAACACGTGAAAAATAAGAGAAACCTCTGAAAACTTTCTTCTATTATCCACAAGTAAGGGCAAGCTGTCAGCTCCCTGCTAATGCACCTGGGAAGGCAGCAGAAGATGGCTCAAGTCTCCGGGCCCCTACCATCCATGTGGGAGACCTGGATGGAATGGAGTCTCTGGCTGCTGGCCTTGGCCTGCCTCAGACCTTGCTGTTGAAGCCATTTGGGGAATGAACCAGTGAATGGAAGATCTCCCTCTCCTCTCTCCTCACTCTCTTCTCTGTGTCATTCTACCTTTCAAATAGATAAATATTTCTTTAAAGAACAAGATGTGGTTATTATCTTACTATTAGCCAGATTCATAGGCCTGATGTTTGTCCTGAAGAACAAGAGGTTACAAGACATTTTGCCCTACACTAGCCTGAAAATAAATTTGACTCAAGAAAACAGGAAATGAATATTCTAAATTCTCATGGAATACAGCAGAGGCACAATACGACTGTCACTTGATGTTTTGGATTCCCAAGCAAGACTTGAGGGCTGCCTGGGTGGTGCTGGGACAACAGACATAAGAGCAGGAGCCTCTGGGAAGGTGCTGTCCCCTTGCTTTCTCTCCTTTGCTTTACATGGCAGCCCCTGTAGGCCAGAGCCTCAGGAGTCAGAGCACAGCTATTGCAGGGTTACACTTGCTCCAAGAGGTTTCTTGTGTCGTGCTCTGTGGAGTCTTGAAAGACTGGAAAAAGCCATAGCTAGGAGCCAAAGTTTTGAGGTTATCTCAGAGTCACACTTACCGACAACGTGATTTTTAGTAAGCTACTTGAATCCCTCAATCTTGGGTTATCTATTGTTTTACATTTCAAAAATTATGATACAAGTTACAAAAGTACATCTTACAACAGTCACTAGGGGCTGGCATTTTGGTGTAGCTGGTAAAGTTGCCACCTGCAATGCTGGCATCCTTTATGGGCACCTGTTTAAGTCTCAGCTGCCCTCTTCTGATTCAGCATGCTGCTAATGTATATGGGAAAGCAGTGGGAGATGGCTAGGTGCTTGGACCCCTGCACCCAAATGGTAAACCAAGATGAATCTCCTGGCTCCGGGGTTTCTGCCTGACCCAGTGCTGTCTATTGCAGCCATCTGGGGCATGAACCAGCAGATGGAAGATCCCTCTCTCTCTTTCTCTGGCTCTCCCTCTCTCTCGTAACTGCTTCTTAAAAAAATTAAGAACATCAGTCACTTGGATATAGAAACTAAAGACATAATAATAAGAATATAAGTTAAAATATTTTCTCAAGCAACTGAAACTTAAAAACCTTATAGTTTTAAAATGATATGTGCATAATAGTGTAAGAATCTAGAGGGGGGTGGCACTGTGGCATAGTAGGCTAAGCCTCTGCCTGCAGGTCTGGCATCCCGTATGGGCATTGGTTCGCGTCCTGGCTGCTCCTCTTCTGATCCATCTCTCTGATTATGGCCTGGGAAAGCAGTAGAAGATAGCTCAAGTGTTTGGGCCCCTGCACCTTTCTGAGAGACAGGAACACGCTGCTGGCTCCTGACTGGGATTGACCTAGCTCAAGCCCTTGTGGTTATTTGTGGAGTGGACTAGTGGATGGAAGACTTCTCTCTCTGTCTCTCCTTCTCTCTCTCTGCAACTCTACCTCTCAAATAAACAAATAAAATCTTTAGAAAAAGAATCTAATAGACAATATATCATATCTATCCCTGATTTTAAAATAACCAAGAGGCACAGAGGTTATAAAATAAAAAATAAGTTTTCTTCACCTTGACCCCAGGCTCATTCCCCAAAGATATACAACTAAATGAGAACCTTGCCATAATAGTTTTATGACTAGCATATGTCTACAATATTGACTTCAGAAAATAAGATCCTATTTGTACAAAATTCTATTTCTTGCCTTTCACTTAATAGTATTTCTTCCCTATATTATACCTATAGACCCCCTCCTTGATTTTCAGGAGTGTACAGTATTCTATTGTGTGTGCTAAAGACAGTTCAACTGATCTCTTTTGAAGGACATTTATGTTGCTTTCAGTTTGGGGAAATTGCATAAAACCACAATGAACATCTTTATGTAGGAATATTGTCACCAGACAAATTCTCAATGGTGAAATTGGGTGAAGTCTCTGTGGTTTGAAGGAAAAGCTAATTCAGTCTACTTAATGACTTAGAGCAATGTTAAATTCACTTGTCTGTTCTTACCCTTTAATTTCTTTTAGAAATATTTTCCAAGGGTGACTATTGAGTTTAGTGGTTAAGATGCCCATATCCCGTACTCTGTAGAATACTATACAGCAGTAAGAAAAAAAAATGAAATCCGGTCATTTGCAACAAAATAGAGGAATCTGGAAAACATCATGCTGAGTGAAATAAGCCAGTCTCAAAGGGACAAATATCATATGTTCTCCCTGATTGATGACAACTAACCGAGCACCAAAAAGGAAACCTGTTGAAGTGAAATGGATACTATGAGAAACAATGACTAGATCAGCCCTTGTCCTGTCTGTTGAGGAACAACTTAATACTTTATCCCATTTTAGTATTTTTTTTTTTTTGACAGGCAGAGTGGACAGTGAGAGAGAGAGAGACAGAGAGAAAGGTCTTCCTTTACTGTTGGTTCACCCTCCAATGGCCTCTGCGGCCGCCGTGCTGCGGCTGGCACACCACGCTGATCTGAAGCCAGGAGCCAGGTACTTCTCCTGGTCTCTCATGCAGGTGCAGGGCCCAAGAACTTGGGCATCCTTCGCTGCACTCCCGGGCCACAGCAGAGAGCTGGACTGGAAGAGGGGCAACCTGGACAGAATACGGCGCCCCGACCGGGACTAGAACCCAGTGTGCTGGCACCACAAGTGGAGGATTAGCCTAGTGAGCCATGGCGCTGGCCCCATTTAGTATTTGTTGTTGTTGTTGTTCTACATAATACTATTGGTTGAACACTGTTTAACACACAATTATTCTTGGGTGTTTAAATTTAACTGAAAAATGATCCCTGTTAAATATAAGAGTGGGAATAAGAGAGTGAGGAGATGTACAGTTTGGCACATGCTCAATCGGACTTGCCCCAAACGGTAGAGTTAGATACATGCCTGGGGACTTCAATTCAATCCCATCAAGGTGGCATGTACCAGTGCCATCTCACTAGTCCAAGTGATCAGTTTCAGTTCACAAGTGATCATAATGATAGGATTAAGAGTCAAAGGGATCACATAAACAAGACTAGTGTCTGCTAATACTAACTGATAGAATTAAAAAGGAGAGAACGATCCAACATGGGAAGTGGGATACACAGCAGACTCATAGAATGGCAGATGTCCTAAACAGCACTCTGGCCTCAGAATCAGCCCTTAAGGCATTTGGATCTGGCTGAAGAGCCCATGAGAATATTTTAGGCATGGAAAGCCAAGACACTCTGGCAAAAACAACAACAACAACAACTAAATGAAAGATCTCTGAGAGTGAGATCCCAGTGGAAAGAACAGGGTCATCAAAGAAGGAGGTACCTTTCTCTGAAGGGAGGAGAGAACTTCCACTTTGACTATGACCTTGTCTGAATAAGATCAGAGTTGGTGAACTCAAAAGGCTTTCTTAGCCTTGTCAACTCATGACAAGAGCCTTGGATGATTACTGACGCCATAAACAAGAGTGTCAATTGTTAAATCAACAACAGGAGTCACTGTGCACTTTCTCACCATGTAGGATCTCTGTCCTTAATGTGTTGTACAATGTGAATCAATGGTATAACTAGTAATCAAACAGTACTTTACACTTTGTGTTTCTGTGTGAGTGCAAACTGTTGAAATATTTACTTAATATATACTAAATTGATCTTCTGTATGTAAAGATAATTGAAAATGAATCTTGATGTGAATGGGATGGGAGAGGGAGCAGGAGATGGGAAGGTTGTGGGTGGGAGAGAAGTTATGGAGGCGAAAAGCCACTGTAATCCAAAAGCTGTACTTTGGAAATTTATATTTATTAAATAAAAATTAGAATAATAAAAAATAAACTTAAAATAATTAAATAAAAAAAAAGATACCCATATCCCATATTGCGGTACCTAGATTCCAGTCCTGGCTCCACTCCTGATTTCTAGCTTTCTGCTAATGTCCATCCTGGCAGGCATGGGTGGCTCAAGTAGTTGGGTCCCTGTCACCCACAGAGAAGATCTGGATCGAGTTTTGGGGTCCTACCTTCAGCCTGGCTTAGCGCTAGCTGTTGTGGGCATTTGGAGGTGAACCAACAGATGGGAGGTCTCTGCCCATCTCTTTCTGTCTCTCTTCCTCTTAATAACAGGAAAGAAAGACAACATTTTCTAGCTGACATGGAATTTTTCCAGAACAGTTTCTATCTTCCAAAAACATAATTTCTTTTTTTTTTTTTTTTTTTTTTAGTTTTTGACAGGCAGAGCTGACAGTGAGAGAGAGACAGAGAGAAAGGTCTTGCTTTTTGCCGTTGGTTCACCCTCCAATGGCCGCCGCGGTAGGCGCGCTGCGTCCGGCGCACTGCGCTGATCCAATGGCAGGAGCCAGGTGCTTCTCCTGGTCTCCCATGGGGTGTAGGGCCCAAGGACTTGGGCCATCCTCCACTGCACTCCCGGGCCACAGCAGAGAGCTGGCTTGGAAGAGGGGCAACCGGGACAGGATCGGTGCCCCGACCGGGACTAGAACCCGGTGTGCTGGCGCCGCAAGACGGAGGATTAGCCTAGTGAGCCGTGGCACCGGCCCCAAAAACATAATTTCTGTAAAATTAGTCTATATTTAAAGACCAACTGAAGCTTTCTACTTTACCAGTGTGAAGAGTTGAAGTAAGATTTAATTCTCTTTTCTAATACTGTTTTTCCCAATAATAAAATCAGACTACGTTTACTCTGGTGTCTATACAAGTTCTTGGTTTAAATTGTGATGGCACCATGATAAATCTGGGGGTAAGTTTTTGCTGTGTGGTTCTCTCCCACCCTAGTGGAATCGTAGCTCCTTCTGGCCTGACCACATCTGCTGAGTCCTCATAAAGTCTCCATTGCACAGCAGTGATTCAGAACAAGATTTGAAATTGATGGCTTGGATTGGGAAAGTAAACAATGCCATATCTTATAACTGTTCTGGTTGAAGAGAACAGTATTTTATCTGTGCTAGTAATTGCATTGCAGTGCTGTGCTCTAGGTAATTTTGATTTAATCATTGTTACAGAATGTAGTGAGAAAAATAAATATAAACAACATTCACAAAACATGTGAAGGTTTTTCTGTACAAAATGATTTGATTTCAAAATATTTTAAAACCTTGTTTCCTTTCATTAACTTCGCAGTAACAATTAACTTTTAAAAGCGTGAAAAGTTAGAACCCTCTCAGATTTAGAATGTTTATTGCTTCTTTTCTAAAAATAGAAAATTTGGGAGCCTGTTATTTGAGTCAAGCTTTTATTTATTTATTTTTAAAATCAAGCTTCTGAAGGCTGATCCTTTTTTTATATATTCTTCTAAAGTTGTATAATCAATGCTGGGTGACTTTGAGCAAATCACTTCATCTAGCTGAGCCTTGGTTCTGTTAGCTGTAGAGTTAAGATGGTCTTCAATGTCCCTTCAATTCTGGGATGCTCTGACTCCAAGGAGTGGGTGATGTTGGAGAGGGGTGGTGGAAGTTGCTTGTAAACAGATTTACAGGGCTACCCCAAGCATTAAAAATGACTACATATAGAATGGGTTTCAAAACCTACAGATGGTATTGAATATGGAGCCAAGGCATTTTGGCCTTTGTCTCATGACTGTCTTATGGAATCCTTCCACATGAATTGACTTGCTTTCAAGTACGGCACATGAGACAGAAATGCTGTGGCAGTCTCTGGGTCTCTAGTTACCTTGCAGCTGAGATGAGAATTAGAAAAGTTTGGAGCTGCTCAGTCACCCACAATGACTATTGTGTGCGTGTATCTTTGCCTTCCTTTGCCGTTATGGAGTCCCTACACTTTGTTAGGCACTGGGCTCTGAGGTTGGTGGTGGAAACAGATACCGAATAAACAATCACAGCAGCACACATGAGGGTACTTCAAAGAAATAGAATTAAAAGATATGCACACTTCCACCTCTCTTAGACAACGACAAATTGTGACAATGTTGATAAAGGTAACAAAGGGCATAATGAGACATTAAAGGTAGAATCACTCATGAGATCATGGGATCAATGAAGGGCTTCTCAGACAGGGTCACATTTAGTCAAGACATGAGGCATGGACACGAAGTAGTTAGGAAGAGAGGATGTCAGGCAGAGGGATAGACTAAGCTAGAGGTAAGAAAGAGCTTCAGGAGTTAAAAAAAAAAAACAAAATCAGTTGTGTCACACATCTAGAGAAATGCAACAGAGAAAAGACTAGAAGACCTGCAGATCTTGATAAGAATTTAGAAATATATTTAAATATTTATTTATGTATTTGAAAGGTAGAATTACAGACAGAGAAGTTGGGGTGGGGGAAGAGATCAATCTTCTATCCACTGACTCACTTCCCAAATGGCTGCAATAGCCAGGGCTGAGCCACGCTGGAGCCAGGAGCCTGGAACTCCATCAGGGTCTCCCATGTGTGTTACAGGGATCCAAGTAGTTGGGACATCTTCTACTGCCTTCCTAGGCACATTAGCAGAGAGCTGGATCAGAAGTAGAGTAGCAGGCACTGCAATTGACACTCACATGGGATTGCAAGCAGCGTCCTGACCCACTGTGCCACAACACGTGCCCCAGGATTTTAAATTTTATTATTTTCTGTCTTACTAATTAGGGATGTAACACAGTCAGAGGTGTGTCATTAAAATCCCCACTGGCTGAGGAGATTCTGGGGAGAACCCACCGGAAGCGAACAAGTGAGGGCTCAGGGAAATTGTTGAAGGAGACCCTATAAAAGTCCGTGTGAGGATGGTGTGGGCTGAACTGGGCCACAGGAAAGGAGCTAGAGAGAAGTGGATGGATGTGGGACATATTTTGAAGGTAGAATTAACAGGACAGTGTCTAAATATCTCTGGAATTTTGGTTGTTTCTATAGTTAGTTTGTATTCACTAGTACAGAAAACTCTGTAAAGATGAAAGATATCTTTGTATTTTTCCCTCCTCCTCAGAATAATAGGCCTTTTCTTATAAAAACTCAGCAAACTGAGGCATGCCAAAGGATTATCCAAAAACAGGAGACACTCCAAGGTTTGGGGGAGTTCATGTGGTTGGGACAGACGACGGGATCCCTAAGACCTGAAGAAAGGGGAGGTGGGGTGGTTTTACCAAATGTAGATTTACTTTCAAATAAATATGGCGCGGGACCTTGTTCTGCTCTTGTGGCTCACTGGAGGTGGTCAGATGGATGATGGAGGCACTGTTGTTGAAATTCTGACAGGAGGACCTTAATGAAAGGTTTCAAGAGACAGCTGCATTCAAGTGGACAACATGACTTGGACAGTATGCACTCCTGTGATGCGTTGAGTACATCCTCCCATAAGCTATTTCCATGTCATATCTTGGAGGAAGGAAAAGAGGCTCATAAACATTCCTGAAATGCAATTCCAATGACTAGAGGGTGAATCTTAGGCATATTTATCTGATTTTAAAAATTAAAGAGGGGTAAGCATTTTGTCTGGGTGTTAAGACACTGGCAGAGGCCGGCACCGCGGCTCACTAGGCTAATCCTCTGCCTGCAGCGCCGGTACCCTGGGTTCTAGTCCTGGTCGGGGCACCGGATTCTGTCCCGGTTGCTCCTCTTCCAGTCCAGCTCTCTGCTGTGGCCCGGGAAGGCAGTGGAGGATGGTCCAAGTGCTTGGGCTCCTGCACCCACGTGGGAGACCAGGAGGAAGCACCTGGCTCCTGGCTTCGGATCGGTGCAGCGCCGGCTGTAGCGGCCATTTGGGGGGTGAACCAACAGAAAAAGGAAGACCTTTCTCTCTGTCTCTCTCTCTCTCACTGTCTAACTCTGCCAGTCAAAAAAAAAAAAAAAAAAAAAAAAGACACCGGCGGGGACATGCACCATATTGGAAGGCCTAGGCTCAACACCAGGATCCGACCCCTGACTAGCTTCCTGCTAATGTGGATCCTCAGAGGCAGTAGTGATCACTTAAGTAATTGAGTTCCTGTCACCCATGGCACCTATGGAGCCTTAAACAAAAACAAGATATTAGTTGTTTCTGTTCATGATGAAAGTGGTGGAGAGCTAGTAGTTTTTAGAATAGTGTTTAAAATAAGTTTTTAGAAAATCTCACTGAAAAGAGGGTTGTGGCTGAAATGAACGTAGGAACAGCTGGAGAACATGTGAACCTCACATCTGGGAACCATCAAAGGCAGTGGTGACAGAGGCATTCCAGATGGTTCGACCCTTTAGCCAAATGCTGTAGCCTTTGATTCGTATCTGATCTCCCACACCAGACCAAAGTGGGAAGGCTTTGGGCAAAGATGAGAATGGAAAAGATCGACCAAGTGCCTTGTTTTTCATGAACCAGGGACAAAGGTCCCGTGGCTCAGGTGGATGTGATTCAACCACTGAGCTTTGTAGAACAATTTAGGAGACAGGAAAATAGACACTTTGTTTATTTTGCTGAGAAAATGAATTGTTGAACATTCCTTGAAGGCAGATCTAGTGATATTTATAAATGACTTTCAAATGTTCACATCCTCCCCTCTCTTCACTGGATTTCCGATGCACAGAAATGAATTAATCACAATCTTGGTTCATTACACACACGGCTGGCGTTTGTTTGCTTGCTTGCTTGTGATAAGTTCTTGGAATGTACCACCCAAAACAAGTGCTCCGATCTCGATGGTAACTGACATCTAAGCACAAGCTCTTTAGATTCCACCTCTCTGTCTCTTTTATCTGAGGCAACCTGGATGTGTATTCATCATGCTGCATTTTCCTTTTTATATGACAGGAAATATGTATGACTAACAAAAACATGAAGCGATATTTAACATCAGCAGAGATTAGGAAATGTAAGTCATGATTATAATAAAATAGCATTTTATAACCATTTCGGTGATTAACAATGAATAAACCTGAAAATTCCAGCTGTCGGAGAGGCCGTGAGTCCACAGCTTCATTTATATATTATTGAGGCAGTTTGATTTGGTGCAGTAACTTTGGAACTGGGCTTTGTGTTATCTCTTAAGAGTGAGTACTGATCTACCCTGTGACTCAGATGACTATGTGTTGCCTAAATCAAGACACTTTTGAGAACCAAAAGGAGGCAGTAACAGGGTGAGTTCCTGGTTCGTCAGCTGTTAAATGGACTGACATGGGAAAATTGAGCCATGCTGACATTTATATAAGACTTGGAAAATCCATTCCCAGGAGATAAAATATAGCATCTGCTCAATAGAAGTCCTATATAGGAATGCTCACAGCAGACCTACTCACATGAAGAAAGTATTGATCATAGCTTTTCACCCAGTAAATACAATATCTAGGAATTTATTGTAAGTAATAATGTTGACTAAGAACAAACACTTACCTGTGATATTTTCACAAAACCATTTTTTTTTAATTTTTTTTTTTTTTGACAGGCAGAGTGGACAGTGAGAGAGAGAGACAGAGAGAAAGGTCTTCCTTTTGCCGTTGGTTCACCCTCCAATGGCCGCCGCGGCTGGTGCGCTGCTGCCGGCGCACCGCGCTGATCCGATGGCAGGAGCCAGGGGCTTATCCTGGTCTCCCATGGGGTGCAGGGCCCAAGCACTTGGGCCATCCTCCACTGCACTCCCTGGCCACAGCAGAGAGCTGGCCTGGAAGAGGGGCAACCGGGACAGGATCGGTGTCCCAACAGGGACTAGAACCCGGTGTGCCGGCACCGCAAGGCGGAGGATTAGCCTAGTGAGCTGCGGCGCCGGCCACAAAACCATTTTTATGATACTGAAAATCTGGAAACCATTCAAGTAATGTCGACTTAGGTTTTATTAAATAATTAGAGTTTACTCATAAAGTGGATTATTAGACAGCTAAGATAATATAACAGAGAAATATTTATATTAAACATTTATAAAATCAAGAGGAAAGTAGATTGAAAATCAGAATGCTCACCATGACACCATTTTTCTAAAATGAGTATGTACATTAAAAACAGACTGAGAGGATGCATTTTACAGCATTAATAATAGATATTGGGAGATTTCTGGGAAATGTTAAATTTTTTAGTGTGCTTTTCTGTATTGCTGTAATTTCCTATCATGATCATGCATTTTTAAAGAAATATAAAGAGAAAACAAGTGAAAAATAAATCTTATCACAAGAGAATACTGTTTGGGTTGGAGACCATTCTGTTACTGTTGTCCTCAATATGTCACTTTTTTTGTTCAGAGTTTTCTGAACAGGCAGCTTTCTTAATAGTACACTCACTTCATCAAACAAAACCTTCTACTGCATCTGTGATAGGTTATCTCCCTTGGCCAAACACTGTGCTTAGGTGGCCACAGCATAAATTAGTTCACTGTCACAATGTGGCTCCTGAATTGCAATCACTTAGCACTGTACTGAAAGAGTCCTAAAGCCTCAAGTACTATGAAGAGAGTGTAAAGAGACTACTAATTATATGGATAGAAACTTCTGGAAAGTAAATGGAAAACACTTCCAGGACTTTGGCGCTTGCTTCCTTATCAGAGCAGAAGCACTTACCTAAGGAGTTTAGTAAATCTGCTTTCATGGTCGGAAAGGAGGACCATGGAGGCTGCCTGAGTGAAAGGGCAGCAGAGTGAGGCCCACCACAGCAGCAACAGCAAGGGGCTTTCTGGCCGGTCTCTGACTGGAGAGTGGTCTTTATCTCTGATAGGGGAAGCTCAGTATTCAGGGCTATGTTATGAAGTCTTCAGAGTTTTGAAAGCCCATGGGATGGCCTATTTCTGAGAGTTAGAAAACACTAGGAAGCTAAGTTTCCACCTCCTGGTAGCTGACTAGCTGTAACACTTTTCTATGATGAAATACATGGGCCCCAGCCCACAGAAACACGACTGTGCTTGCTACGGGGATGGACTCTATTCCAATGTTCAGAGGGGCTTTGGCTGGAGAGATTCTGACATGTGAAAGTCATGGACTTTACAGTGTGGTGGTGGGGAGAATCAAAGAAGTCATTGTTTTCAAGATATTTTAGCAACTCAATTTTACATTCTTCCATTAACTAAGACAAAGGTCAAACAAAAATGCCAAAAGCACGTAGATCCAGTAATGATAGCTTGGATGATCCTGGAGCAGCAGTAACGACCATTTATTGACTGCTCCCAATAGGGTTAGACACTGTAAGAACTGAGCACATCATACACTATCTCACGTAATTCTAAACACTCCTATGAGGGAAACCCATACCATCACCATTTTATATATGAAAAAACTGCATCTTAGTAAATGCCTCAAAATTAGTAAAAAAAATCTGAATTCAGTACCATCTAAATCTGAAGCCTGTCACTGAATGCAGTACATATATAATATATACATATATACGTATATGTATATATACATATGTACGTGTGTGTATATATATATATATATATATATATATATATATAGCAAGGCTTTTCGTTATTTCTTCTTTGCTTTTAGTGGAGAATATACCCATAGCAAAGCCATTTTGTTCCTACAGTCTCTAAAATAATTCAAACAGGATTCTATTTGCCAGTTATGTAACTATGAGCTGTATTTCCTTAATTGTTGGTTGAGCAAATGACTACCTTGTTTCCTTAGAGAGCATGTCATTACACCTTCTAAGAAAGCTGGCTAATAAGGAGTTCTGTTGAAGTCAATGGACTTCCTTCAAGGGATTCTCTAATCTGACACCAGGAATGATAGGACACTGGCCCACTGGCATAATTTGTTTAGCAGAACCGTCTTTGACCATGAGTGAGGAACATTGTTTTGTCCATTACCTTGTTCAAATATCTGTAGTGATGCTTGGGGAAAATAAAACAGCCTCCAAAAGAGACATGGAAAGATCTGATGTGTGAACTCTGTGTTCCTTTCACATCAAGTTGACTCCAACAAAGCAACGATCCAAACAGCTTACAATGTTCATTCCCTGCCCATCATCTTTGCAACACTTTCTCTCTTCACCAAAAAGGAAAGAAGATGGAACTATTCTTTATTGAGCACTATTCTGTGTCTGCTGCTTTCCTTCAAGTTATCCTTTTATTTTGTTTTTTAAAAAAAAGAGTTCATTTTTGCAGATTTATTGATTTATTCAGGAGGCAGAGGCACAGAGAGAGAGCGAGAGAGAGAGAGAGGAAGAAAGAGAGAGAGAGGTCTTCCATCTGCTTGTTCATTCCCCAGATGGCTGCAACTGCTGGAGCTGGGCCGATACAAAGCCAGGAGCCAGGAGCTTCTTCCAGGCCTCCCACGTGTGTGCAGGGGACCCAGGACTTGGGCCATCATTCACTGCCTTCCTAGGCCATAGTAGAGAGCTGTATCAGAAGGGGAGCAGCTGGGACTCAAACCAGCACTCATATGGGATGCTGATGCTGCAGGTTGAGGCTTAACCTACTACTCCACAAAGCCAGCCCTCAAAAAAGAGTTATTCAGGGCTGGCACCGTGGCTCACTAGGCTAATCCTCCGCCTGCAGCACCGGCACCCCAGGTTCTAGTCCCGGTTGGGGCGCCGGATTCTGTCCCAGTTGCTCCTCTTCTAGTCCAGCTCTCTGCTGTGGCCCAGGAAGGCAGTGGAGGATGGCCCAGGTCCTGGGGCCCTGCACCAGCATGGGAGACCAGGAGGAAGCACCTAGCTCCTGGCTTTGATCGGCACAGTGCACCAGTCGCAATACGCCGGCCGTAGCGGCCATTTGGGGGGTGAACCAACAGAAAAAGGAAGACCTTTCTCTCTGTCTCTCTCTCTCTCACTGTCTAACTCTGCCTGTCAAAATAAAAAAAATTTAAAAAAGAGTTATTCATTTATTTGAAAAGCAGAGGGGACACACACACACACACACATACAAAGTAAGAGAGAGAGATCGTCCATCCCCTGGTTCACTCCCCAAAGGCCTGCAACATCAGAGCTAGGCAGGCTGAAACCAGGAGCCAGTAGCTCTATCTGAGTCTCCCATGTGGGTGGAAAAAACCCAACACTTGTGACTTTACCCACTGCCTTCCAGGTGCATTAGCAGGAAGTTAGATAGGAAGTATGGAGTAGCTGGGACTTGAACCAGCCACTCTGATATGGAAAGTAGGCATTCCAAACAGTGACTTAACCCACTGCACCACAAAGTTCACCCCTGTTTTCACTCTTTCAAGGATCCCTGTGTAGTAGATTGAGCCACTTCGATTTAATTTCTAACCCCAAACTCTTTTCAGAGTCGAAGAAATGCAGGTAGATAGATGGGAGAAGAGTCAAAGGGCCTTCAGAAAGGTCTTCTTTCATTTAAGATACTCAAATTAACATCATTTAAACTAATATGAATGTGCGCTTTCTCCCTGACTCTTCTATCTTTAGAGGATGAAGGCCTTATATTTTTCAGTAGCCACCCACGAGTTCTAGACCCTACTTGTGGCATAGACTGAGTCTCTTACACTGTCAACCTTAGTTTTCTTTTAGAAGAGGGTGACCATGCAGATCTATCCCCATGGCACTTGTAAGAAACAAAATAACATCTATGCAAATGAAATGACATTGAAAAGGAAATGTTGAAATGGTTCTCTCTACCCACTAGTTTTTGTACCCAATTCCTCTCTGTTGACCTTTTTGTTTTAATTTATTTATTTTAAAGGCAGAGTTGGAGAGAGAGAGAGAGAGAGAGAGAGAGAGAGAGAGAGAAGACAAAAAGAGAGATCTATCCGCTAGTTTGCTCCCCACATGGCTGCAAAGGCCAGGTTGAAGCCAGGAGCCAGAAGCTTCATCCTGGTCTCCCACATGGGTGCAGGGGCCCAAGTGCTTGTGGCATCAATTGCTGCAGATAGCTGGAGTGGAAACGAAACAGCTGAGGCTTGAACCAGTGCTCATATGAAATGCCAGTGTCATAGCAGCAGCTTAATCCTCTACACCAAATGCTGGTCCCTCTCTTGACTTTTGAGCATATTTAGGGCTGACAAATCCTACAAATTCTACAAATTCCTGGTACCTAGTGCCCACTTGGTTCACTATGCATGGTCTGATCACCTTGGTTACAGCAAGGAGCCCATTCATTTCCGACTTACACTCCCATTCCAGTTTTGCCACATTAGAATTTTTTTTTTTATTTAATAATACATTAGAGGATTTTTTTATTTACCATCTAATATACTTACTGCCTCATTCTCAAGATTTATTTTTGGGGCCTACAAAGTCTGTGTTTGTTTACAAAGTAAAAAAATTTCTTGTATATTCAACTTGCTGTTCTATTTTAGAGAAATATGCATTCTGGTTGTATCCACCCTAGAATAGCCTGGGTGGGCTGCTAGTGACTCGCCCTTGGGGTGGTCCTTTTGTTTTGCCTGTGGCTATGGAAAACCTTCACTTTCTCCCACAGGACCTGTGTCTTCTTTGATGGCAGGGGACCCAAAAGGAAAGGTACGGGAGCAGAGGCCAAGTCCCAGAGAATGAGAGAAAGCCTAGAGTGAGTCCTGGAAATGGGTGGAAGCAAATGAAGCACTGTCTTTCCAGTTGGAAAGTATTCTAATCGGAGGCAGTGTGAAGCCACAGCCACACACCATGAAAAGTCAGGAGAAGCATCTGTGGATGTCAGAGTGGAGACAGCCCTCATTTATACCATATGAAACCCAAAATATCAGAGAGAAAGAAGAATCTCCTGCTTATAAGGACTATTGAATTGAAAACAAACCGTCCTATAATGTTTTGATTACATAACACACTGTAGGGCCCCCAGTAAATACATCCAAATGGTGACTTATTCAGATTTTTAAACAAGGAGTGCACTCGCCTTCAGTAACTTGAAGTCAGGGGGATTAGAGTTGTAAGCTAGAGATTCGTAGGTTATGTATGGTGTACCTAGAGGTCAAGTCATCACAAATACCAAGACAATAGGACAACTAAGCTATTTCTGAGAAATAAGAGAAACACTCATTGTCCAAGTCTGACACCCTGATGGCTCATATCCTCGTGTTTTCCAAGCTGATCCATGTAAGGCCATCAGTTTCTTCAGCAAGCCACCCAAAATGAACATTCCAGAGTTGAGAAAAGTTGCTATGATTCTGGAAGACAAGTACTGATCTTTATATGACTCTTGGGTTGCTGAGAGATAAACCATGTCTTGTCTTTTTCCTAATCAAAACAATCCTCTGAAGGATTCATTTCTGTTTTTGCTGTGGAACAATAAGTACGTTATATGAACAGAGACATGAAGGAAAAAGTTGGTTTCAACTCAAAAAATTTTGTGCAGTAGAATGACTAAATCTAGAGACCTAGAAAATAGTATGGAGATTATAGCTAAGAAGATTGGATTGTATACTGGAAATTGTCTCAAAGGGTATATTTTAGGTGTTCCTGCCACACACACACATATACACACACGTATAAAGGTAATGATGTGAGATGATATGTGAATCGCTTTAGTAATCATTTAACAGCGTATATCATTTTGCATGCTTTAATTGTATACAACCAAATTGCATGCGGTTTTGTGACTATCATGTATGCTATTCTCATCTACCATAAATCATAAATAGAAGGTCATCCTTCTATTCATATCTTACAGTCTTGCCTCAGGAGAACTTTTAATTGTATTTACTACCTATATTTGTTTCCCTGTACTTCTGGAAGAATTCACCAGGATAGAAAAGCATACTGTACTCAAACACCAAATTATGGTCACTCGTTGTTGGTACAGATATGTCATTGGACCCTTCCTTAAAATGTGTCTTTATGGAGCAGGTTAGTGAAGCATAGAAGGCATGTCTCTTTGGATTTCATTCACACCATTCTAGGAAATCTTAGATAACCAAGCTCTCATGAAGGATGCCCCAAAAGGTAATTGTCAGGGGAGATTTATGAAGATTGTTTATGATTTGCTTGCTTGAGGTTTTGGAGAGGTCTTTACATTTAACAGGGAGTTGTGATGGCGACTCTTCCTTGAACCTTGGGGGCATTGCTCAGCATTTGTCTTCTCAGTTTCTGGTTATCCAAGGTGCAGTGGGTGTGGGGGTTGGAATTCCTGCTGACCTAGGAGCACGCACAACAAGTGAGGCCGGACCGGTCCTTAGGTATCTTCTAGCCCACTCTTTAGAGACTAGGTTAGAAGGCGTCTATTTCTGAGACTACAGCAGTTAAAGACATAGCAGCATAGTTGCTGGTGTATTAGACTGTCATCACTACTAAACTGAGATATTGGAAAGGGCAGACTTCCTTGTAGTCACCCTTGATTCTCCAGTGCCAAAATAGAGTATGATGCAAAAACAAGCTCTTAACATTTTTTTTTGAAAAATAAATGATGGATATGTGAACCTATGGTTTGAATTCTGATTTTTGCTTCAGGGGTGCTCAACAATATAAGGTATGAAAATGCTCAGGGTTTATTAGAACAGGCATATGAACTCCTGTTTGGAAGCCTGATTATGTGGTTTATTCCACCTATTTATTAAACATAGAATTAGAGGGTCAGGCTTTGATGGAATCTTCAATCGTCTAGTGATGATATTTTAGTTCAACTCTCTCATTTTAGAATAACCAACTGTAGCCCAGGCAAGATAAGGTCCTACTGCTTATTGTTGGGTGATAAAGCCTGGGCTAGTACACCAATCCCCTGTTAGTGTCCCTTCCCCTATATTGATGCTCTCTCTTATCCTCCCAGTTTAAACCTTTTTTAGAACTCAGATCCAATTTTTTTTTAAACAGAGATCTATTTATTTGAAAGGTAGAGTTATATAGAGAGGGACACACACACAAACACACACACACACAGAGAGACAGAAACAGAGAGACAGAGAAATTGTGCATCCACTGGCTTGCTCCCCAAATGGCTGCAACAGACAGGGCTGGGCCAGGTCAAAGCAAGGAGACAGGGGCTTCACCCAGGGTGGCAGGGGCACGATCGCTTGATCCATCTTTTTCAGGTGCATTAGTAGGGAGCTGGATCAGAAGTAGAGCAGCTGGGACTCAAACTGGCACTCATGTGAGATATAAGTGTCATAAGCAGTAGCTTAGCCAACTGTGGCATAATGCTGGTCCCAGATGCAAGTTTTTGAATGTAAAAATTTTAGTTATTTGTTAGGCCATTTTCCTTAAGCAGGCCACACAGTCTAGAATCACAAAATTTTAAATGTTGGAAGGAGCTTTAGAGATGGAGAGAGAGAGAGAGAGAGAGAAAGAGAGAGAGAGAGAGAGAGAGAGAGAGAGAGAGAGAGAGAAAGGAGGTATCATCCATGTTGTGGTTCACTCTTCCATATGGCCACAATAGCCAATGTAGTAGTAGGCTGACACCAGGAGCCAGAAACTCCATCCTGGTCTCTAACAGGGGTGCAGGGGCCCAAGCTCTTAGGCAATCTTCCGCTGCCATGCCAGGTGCATCAGCAGGAAGCTGGATCAGAAGAGTAGCCAGGACACAAACAAACATTCTGAAACAGGATGCGGGCCTCTCAAATGGCTTCAGTGGCTGTGCCACAACACTGGCCCAAAGATTTAGTTTTTAACTGACCTAGAACTCAGAGAGAAGCATCAGTAAGGCAAATGAATTAATGTAATTTTTCAAAAATTTAGATTCTCACCAGCACTACATTTTTAAAATAGTTATTTGTTCATTTTCATCTACCCAAAAGGCAGAGCAACAGTTAGAGAGAGAGAGAGAGAGAGGGAGAGAGAGAGAGAGAGAATTTTCTATCTGCCAGTTCACTCTGCCAAATGGCAGCAATAGCAATAGCCTGGGTTGCGTCAGGCCAAAGCCAGGAGCCAGGAACTCCATTCAGGTGGCCCATGTGGGTAGCTGGGGCACAGACACTTTACCCATCATCCCCTGCCTCCCTGGATCACATTAGCCAGGAGGTGGACTGGAAGCTGAGTAGCTGGAGTTTGAACCAGCACTCTGATATGGGACACAGGCATCCCAAGCAGGGCTTAACCTGTGTGCCATAAGACCTGCCCCTTGATGTTACTTTAAACTTTCTGAACGAAAATCTAGAACACACAAAAAAGGAAGTAACAATTCTATTGCATTCTCCATCTCTCTGATCATATCTAAAATTAAATTGGGACATGGATAAGTTAGAAGAGAGCCAGAGAAGAGCAACCAACACAGGGGTGGTTCATGTCTTTTAAGAATAATTCGAAGAATGCTTTGTGTGGAGAAGAGAATGAAAACTGTGCAGATTTAGGATTGCACAAATATGTACTCAATTCGTTTATTCATATAGTTTAGATGTCAGCAATTGTTGCATTAATATTGATTGCAGAGTTTATTTTACTTTTTTAAAGGGAAGAATTTTACATCAATTAGATCTGTTAAAAAATAAGGTACTGACTTTCTCCATTCTGGAGGAATTCTACCAGGACATTTGCACAGGAAATCCTTGCCTGGGACAGAGTGTTGGACTACCGGTCTTCCAGAGGTGGGTACTTTAGTGCAGCAGTTTAGGTTGCCTATTGGAATGCCTGCATCCCATATCAGAGTGCCAGTTTGAGTTCCAGTTACTCTGCTTCTGATCCAACTCCATGCTGCTGTGCCTGGGAAGCAGCTCAGGTACTTGAGTCCCCCCTACTCACATGGAAGACCCACAGGGAGTTCCCATATTCTGGCTTCAGCCTAAGGTAGTCCCAGCTGTGTGGCTATTTGGGGAGTGAACCAGCAGATGAAAGACCTCTCTCTGTCTCTCTCTGTCTCTGTCTCCCTCTCCTTCTGTCATTCTGTCCCTCAAATAAATAAAATAATTAAAATTTTTTAAAAAGCAATATTAATTTTTTCACTCAAACTTTTATGATGCCATAACAAATAAAGCCAAAATTTCAGTGATTTAATACAACAAAAGCTCAAATTACTTAGCAATCAGGTTATGAGAGAGGGGCTTGCTCATTTTACCCATTTAAAGACACAGATAGATGGGAGATTTGGAAGTTTCCATTACCACTGAGGCAGGAAAAAAAAAGGACAGGGAAAATTACACACTTTGCATGACACTTCTGGTATTTTTTTGTTCAAAGAAAATCACAAAACTATATCCCACTTCAAAGGGAGAAAAGGTTTGCGGTCTTACAATCATCCCAGAGAAAGCGCAGTGATTTTTTAAGACAGTTCTAATCACTACACATTGACAGTTTCTTCTTCCATTATTTCTGATTTTTCTAAATCAACATGTATAATACTTGATTAACACAATTGCTTTTCAGACATATGCCCTTAATCACGAGTTTGTGGACTGTTGGCGAATAGATTTATTACTTCTTAAGATATTTCTCCATCTTAAGCTTGATTCTATTAGTGAACATATTTTCCCTCTCAGTTTAGTGCTCTTGGCAGTCTTGAAAAATGTCATCTAAATCATCATCAACATGATATCAGGCAGAGTGAGCATTCTAACATGCTGCAGAGAGTATTCTTCCCAACAGGCATGGATCTACCACACACCTGCCTTAATACGCTGTTCAATTGACTCTGAATTCGTTCAAGTGTGTTCTCATGTAGTCCTCACCTTACTCCAGTTAGTAATGATGGCAAACTTTGCCAAGAGCTGTACTGAAAATGAAATCCTCTCCAGTATTCATCTGATTTAGGGTTTTAGGTTTCACATAACTTGATCTTAAACAAGCTCCTTTGGGATCAAGGAGATCTTTTCTGATCCAAAGTCTACATATTGACTATTTACTTTTTAATTCTAGAATCTTGCTAATTATCAACAGCAAGTGACTCAGCTCAGAATCAGGACACTTGTTGTGTCTCTGGAGTGCAGGTTCATATATAGTCATGTGTGTTTCTCTCCAATATGTTCCTTTCCCTGGAAGTTTCCTGATAGACCTGAAAGTTCATTTCTGAATAACCTGGACCTGGGGACTTGCACGCACCTGAGGAGGTGTTCTTTCTTATCTCCTTACCTTGCACATGTTTTGGTTTCTTCCTAGCAATGTCTTTTTAAGTCTATCATTTTAAAGAGCCTCTGAATCCACGTAGGGAACCTGGAGGAAGCTCCTGGCTCCTGGCTTTGGGTCGATGCAGCTCTGGCCATTGCGGCCATCTGGGGAGTGAACCAGCAGATGGAAGACCTCTCTCTGTAACTCTGTCTTTCAAATAAATAAAATAAATCTTTTTTTAAAAAAAGAGTTCTTTACTATTAACAGAAATAGAAGTAAATTCCAAAGCAAAATGAATATTTTGGACATAAATTGCCAGTTGTGACTACCCATTTCAGAAGGAAGTATTACTAAGATAATTGAGTGTTGTTTCTTCTACTATTGCCAACAGAGTATTTGCGTGTATTCATCGGAGGGCTCCAGGAATCTCCTTTTGAACAGTAACGATTTCTCCCACGACTTTAAAACTGCAGACACAGACCTCAGAACTCCTGCAAGCCATTTCTAGAAATAAATATAGGAACCAGAATTCTCCAAGATTTGAAGTACAGGCAGCTTTGGAATTTTAGGAAATGTCCTAGAATAGCAACCGAGGACAGAGGAGGGGAAAGCAGATTGGAACTAACAAGAAAAATAAAAAAATATCTTAGATGTAAGGCAAAATTATATGTGCTAGAACATTAATATATAAAAACTAATTCAAGCTATGCAATAATATGCAAATACACATATAGCCAAAAACAAGATGACACAATATATAGGAATATTTCAAAGTTTCTTTTCTCTTTGAGTAGACAGACAACAAAAGCAATGCTGTATTTATCATCTCCTATGCTACGCACTTGTTCAAAACGGTGAGGAATGTAGAGAGGGTTATTGTCCTCATAGAGCTGAAAGTCAGACAATCCCTAGGCAGGAATAGATGAGTGGTAAGTACCATGTTGAGATCAGTACTTACTTGGTGTTATAGAGAGAAGCTCTAGAAGGAGTCTCATCTAATTTAAAGGCAAGTATCAAGTGCCAGAAAAGTCCATCTGGCATAAATAATGTTCGCACTAAAATCAAAAGACAAACAAGAATTTGCCAAACTTAACTGGAGAATGGAGGTTTTCTAGTCTGTGAGGATAATATCAACAAAAACACAACAAATCAATAAACTATAAACTTTCAAGCTTGAAGTGTGAAGCTCCAAGTGTCCATGTTTCTGGCAAGTGAGCTTCCCTTAATTTTGCATTTGGAATTGGAGAAACTGGTTGACATAGTTGCCAGGAACTTTCCAAGCCTGGTCATTAACTCAGAGTAGGCTGTTCCACATAGGATGAAGGTTGTTTTCAGTAGAGACCTGAATATTTGATGCTGACTTTAAGGGCAATAGCTACCCATCTCCACATTCTATTACTATTTTTGTCAGCTGGATATTTGGCTTCACAGTTAGTCTTTCTCTTAGACACTCTGTCCTCAAATTGTGACTCTGGACATAGTTACTGCTCCAGGCCTGAAATACCAAATGTGCAAAAAAATTTTTTTTGGCTTAGGGAGATAAAAGTATACCCATCTTTCCCTGCTTGATAAAATTCAAAATGGGCAGGTTGTACTGTGGCCCTTTGACAGAGGTTGTTTGATGAGGGAAGCAATACTCCTTGTGACTAAAGCTGCTGTCTCATGCTTCCCGTAGGGCTACATTTCATTTGCCCTAAAAGGAGTGTTGGAACCACTTGAGAAAAGCTTGCAAAGTTGTCTGGATTCCTTTCTAGATTAAAAACAACCTCTCCTCCGACAAAAACTAAACTCACAGTGTTTAAGAACTTGAGAATGGAGAGCGTGGTGGGGAAAGGAATGCATCCGCCTAGCAGAAGGCGGAAAAAACAATTCTTGCTTTTAAATTGAATTCAGTTTGAAAAGCTAATGATCATTTCTACCATGTACACGAGGCTAATCTTTTTGTGAGCATTCACAAAAGAGAGATTCAGTGTGAGTTGACAAGAATATTTAGAAGGCAGAAACAGAGACAGACACTTGGCACAGTGGTTGAGATACTGCTTGGGATACCCACATTCCATGTCGGAATGCCTGGGTTCAAGTCCTAGCTCCATTCCCGATTTCAGTTTGCTGCTAGTGTGCACCCTGAGAGGTAGCAGGTGATGGTTCAAGTAGTTGGGTCCGTGCCATTATGTGGGAGACCCAGATTGAATTCTGGCTCCTGCCTTTGGCTTGGTTCAGCCCTGGGCTGTTATAGGTGTTCTGGGGAGTGAACCAGTGCATGAGAGTCTCTCTCTCTCTCTCTCTCTCTCTCCCTCTCTCTCTCTCTTTCTCTCCCTCTCCTTCCCATTTGTGTGATTGCCTTTCAAATACTTAAATACTTAAATAAATAAAAGGAAATGAGACACAAAGCATCCTTCAAGAATGAAGTTCGTGTGATACAGCCTTTATGATTGGGAAGATGTTGACAATACTTCCCAAATTTGGTATTGGGGCAAAACATGAGTATTTCAAACTTCACCTACAATGCAGCTTCAAAAGAACTCTTGATACAGAATTTGGGAGGAAGGGAGAGGGACAGAGAAGGAGAGGAAACGTGGATGGGAACTGTAGGAAGAGTTTTCTTGGGGATATGAAAGTAGGTTTGTGAGCAGCTCTATTGTTTAAGGAATTCAAGTGGAGAAATCAAGGAGACTTTAAAGGAATAATTACCATGGTCTATAGATCACCTTCATAGTTCTTCAGAAATAAGTAAGCAAGTTATATTTTCAATATTTTGTAGATTTTTGAGATGTGTGGTATCACTCTACAAATGGGCCATAAGGATGTCAGGTTGAAGCATAAAAGCTGAAAAATTACTTCAGGAAAAATTCTACAGATTTTGGTGTTGAGAGACCTTCTGCTAATCAAAAAGATTCTAAGTAACCACACAAATCACACAGATCTATAAACAAAGGATGGCCTTCACTCACTGAGTGCTTCCTAAGCTTCTGCTATGTGAGATGTGCAACTCCAGATTCACTGTGCTCTGGAGGAAGAGACAACCTACTGGTGAAGACACAGATAATCCTTGATTAACACCCAATTAATGTTCTCACATATAAAAGCATCTACTAAGATTCATTATGAGATTTGGTCTCCTTTGATCCTGATGTTATTGATGTATGAGTGTTTGGGCTTATCCACATGGCCTTCTAAGCCATACCTCATTACGATTTTAACTGAAGAGGCTCTAAGAGCTGAGCATTCTGGACAACATGAATTGGAACTGCGATTGCACTGTTTCATTAGTATGACTCTCTTCAACATGATTCTAAAATGCTATGTTTTGGGACTAAGTATACTGATAAACATTCTGATAATGTACAACCTGAGGCCAACATCTGAGAAGTTACTGTGACAAACATCTGGCTTATGCATAAACTTTTGGTCCACATTTTATGACCTAGACAACATGTCAAAGTCTCTGAATTCTGTCCCTTTATAGCACAATAGGTGCGATGATAAAAAGCCAAACGTTGGGATGCATGACTCAAACTTTCATTGACCACAGCTGGTTGGGCTACTTAACCTGAGAATTTCAATATATAAGATGCACAGGGACCTATATAATTAGGACAAAAAGAGGATTTGGGTAAAATTCCTCTATAGAATATAGATATTGGGGGGTCTGCCTCGTGGTGCAGTGGATTAAGCTACTGCCTGCCACGCTGGCACCTATACTGAAACCGGCTCTGGTTTCAGTCCCGGTTACTCTACTTCCATCCTGGCTCCCTGCTAATGCGCCCGGGAAAGCAGCAGAGGATGGCCCAAGTACTTGGGTTCTTAAACACATCTGGGAGATCTGGATGGAGTTCCAGGCTCCTGACTTCAGCCTAGCCTATCCCAGCTATTCCAACCAATGTGGACTTTTGGGTAGTAGACCAGCAGATGGTCATTCTTTTTCTCTGTATCTCTCTCTCTTTCTCACTGTAATTCTCCTTTTCAAATAAATAAAATAAATCATTATTTTATGTATATATATATATGGAACCTGAAAGAAAAACTGAAGCAAAAATGTCATTTTACAGAGCAGTGGTTCTCAAAGTGTGGTCTCTGGACAAGCAGCAATGGGCATCACCTGGGAACCTCTTAGCACTTCCCTGACCCACTGAACAGCAAACTGTGAGCTATGGTCCTGTGATCCAACGTCCCCAAATCCTCCAGGCAATTTGGATGCTGCTACAATTTTGAGAAATGCTATTGTAAAAGTAGCCAAAGAGAGGCCCCGGAGTGATTTAAAAGGCAATAACTAAGCTAAAGTGAGTAGGTAGGTAGAGGCAAATGGATTAGATGACAGAAGAAACCTGGTGAGAAATATGATCTCCATCAGTGCCTCAGCTTCCGTTTTTGCCCAGCTATGCCTACACAGTAACTGTCATGCTTTCCTTAGGGATATGGAGTTGGTATTGGTTCCTTAGGGTCAAATTGG
This sequence comes from Lepus europaeus, assembly GCF_033115175.1. Taxonomy (NCBI): domain Eukaryota; kingdom Metazoa; phylum Chordata; class Mammalia; order Lagomorpha; family Leporidae; genus Lepus; species Lepus europaeus. Next base: position 67,809,112 of record NC_084828.1, on the reverse strand, counting down.
CTTGACTTGAGCCCTGGGTAGTGAGTTGGAATGTTCCATACCAGGTACTCTAAGGTTGTGGACAGCATAATGAGAGCTGAAGCACTCATCATATGAGAGCGTGGGTTGCCTACAAAGTTCACTGACATGGTGGTCTAAGGCAATGTTCAAGGAAGGGCAATTAGAGCCCTGAGTTGAGGGTGGGGAGCATGGACATCTTACATATTTTTTGTAATTGTTTTAAAAGAATTTTTTATTTTTAATTTTTTTTTATTTTTGTTTATTTATTTTTATTTGACAGGTAGAGTTATAGACAGTGATAGAGAGACAGAGAGAAAGGTCTTCCTTCCGTTGGTTCACCCCCTAAATGGCCGCTACTGCTGTGCTGATCCGAAACCAGGAGCCAGGTGCTTCCTCCCGGTCTCCCATGTGGGTGCAGGGCCCAAGCACTTGGGCCATCCTCCACTGCCTTCCCGGGCCACAGCAGAGAGCTGGACTGGAAGAGGAGCAACCGGAACAGAATCCGGCGCCACAACCAGGACTAGAACCCGGGGTGCCGGTGTTGCAGTTGGAGGATTAGCCAAGTGAGCTGCGGCGTCGGCCCCTTAAAAAAATTTTTTTTTTAAGATTTATTTATTTATTTCAAAGGCAGAGTGATGGAGAGAGAGGAAGAGTGAGGGGAGAGAGAGAGAGAGAGAGAGAGAGAGAGAGAGAGAGAGAGAGAGATTGATTGGCCTACCATCTGCTGGTTCACTTCCCAATGCTTTCAACAAGCAGGGCCGGACCATGAGGAAGACAGGAGCCAGGAACTCCATCTGGATCTTCCAGGTGAGTGGCAGGGCCATCACCCACTGCTATCCCATGTGCATTAGCAAGCATCTGGATTAGAAGTAGAGCAGCCAGGACTTGCACTGGCACTCCAATATTCTAATATGGGATGAGGACATCCCAAGCGGCAGCCTACCCCACTGCACCTCAACATTGGCCCCTCATACGAGCACTTCTGGGGATCAATTCAACCCATAACAGGATCCCCAATTTCAAAATGAGAACCCTTAGAGGGGTTATATGACAGCCCAAAGGGTTTAGGTTGGTTGTGTGATAGATTGCAAACCCAGAGCTCACCACAAGATTCCGTTTATTTGTAGGCTGGGGTTTGTGAAGTGGTCTAGACCTGCCAAGAGCCAGTCCATTTAGCAGGGAAAAGGGAGGGTGAGGATTTAAAAGAAAGCATAACTTTAAGTTGGGGTAGAACATGTGTTTCACATCTAAAACTAGTTGAAGAATTCAGCACCCATGAGTTCTGTCCAGTAGAATAGTGCCCTCTGTTTTCTTTGAAGAGGGATCAGATGAAATTCAGCTCATGTGATAGGACTGCTAATTGTTTTCCATTGTGTTGAACAGATGGCATCAAACAACAAGTTGAGGATGCAATATACAGGGTTACCACAAGCCAGCATCTTTGGAAGAAAAATATGTGGCACATAATTGAAGGAAATCACAAAAAGATGAGCAGAGAATGAAAAGACCATTTCTAGTAATCTGGAACAAAAATGCTTTCATCCCTCTTATTCTTCAAAACAGTCACATTTTGAGAGAGGACGGATTGGATTTGTAACACTGGCTAAAAAGAACTACCATACATTCTGGGCCTAAACTTTAGAGCTGGGTATTAACTTCAAGTTATATTCTACATATTTTGGCTTGTCTTATAAAAGAAAGAAAGAAAACATATTACTTATTTTGGAAATAATAATGGTTAAAATTTATAAAAATATTTGAGAGAAAGAGAGAGGGAGAGGGAGAGAGAGAGCAAGAGAGCTCCCATCTGTTGGTTCACTTCCCATAGCTGAAGCTGGAATCAGGATCTCAATCTGGGTCGGCCACATGTGTGGCAGGATCCAAATACCACTGCCTCCCAGGGTCTGTCTTAGCAGGAGCTGCAGCCAAGTGTTAAATCCAGACGTTTCAACACGGGGCATGAGCATCTTCACCAGTAGGCCAAAGACCTACTCCTGGTTCAATTTTAATAACTACCGTTGTATAATGGAGATGGAACGCCCATCCCATTAGTAAAGACACAAGTGACACTTTAAGAGAAAAATGTGCATTTTACCTGGCTCTTGAAAATATACTCTATTCTTCCTAACATTTCTAGCTTGAGAATACAGAAATACATTCTGTACAAAGGATGCACAGGCTAAAGACATTTAAGTGTATTGCTGTGGCCCCTGGTCATCTATTATTTATTTCATAGTGACAACCACTTTCTTTAGAGAAGACTTATTTTCTTAGAACTTCCTGTGGCAAAGCCCTTCTGTCTTCCTGTGTCATTACACATGACTGGCTTTTACCTTACCATTGCAGCTATTTTTTTAAAAGATTTATTTATTTGAAAGTCAGACTTGAGAGAGAGAAAAAGAGAGAGAGAGAGAGAGAGAGAGAGAGAGAGAGAGAGAGAGAGAACTTTCATCTGCTAGTTCACTCCCCAAATAGTTTCAAGAGCTAGAGTTGAGCCAGGCCAAACCCATGAGCTAGGAGCTTCATCTGGGTCTCCCATGTGGGTGAAGTGGCCTAAGGACTTAAGCCATTTTCTGCTGCTTTCCCAGGTGTGTTAGCAGGGAGCTGGATCAGAAGCAGAGCAGCTGGGACTTGAATCGGTGTCCACATGGGGTGCTGGCACTACAGACAGTGGCTTAACAGCTGTGCTACAGCACTGGCCCGGGCTGTTCTTTTCTATGATGCTTGTTGGCCTTTCTTCCTTTGGATTTTTAACCATATATATTTTCCAAATTTTCTTAGCTCATCTTGAATGTAAACTGCTTAGAGATCAGAATCTACTATTTCCTAGTGAATACACTTAAATGTCATTAACTTTAGCATCCTTTGCACAGAATGTATTTCTATTCAATCAAGAAATGTTAGGCAGCAAAAGGCATAATAGTTATCATTGGTTTTAGGACCACCTGCCAAACCAAAGGGAATTCACTTTAGTAAATTATCTTATGACTAAGAAAAGGTGATGGTTATTTGCAGAATCAAGGTGAACTGTAACTCCTTCATACATTCCTGCAGGTTTAGCTTCTTTGAGTTCTGCATTTAGTTGTTTAAACCATTACAAGTCCCTTCCTTCACATTTTCCACTTTCCTAGGATAAGGTGCAATTGATTTAGTATTTTGGCAGGAAACCATTCACCCTCGGTAAGCTGCATTTTCCAGGGTACTGATGAGAGACTCTAACTGGATCAATTTGGAGTGTGAGGTATAATTGTAGGAATGTGCACTAGGATAGCAAATTTATATTTGATTTATAAAATAGGCACCAAATTCCATGAGTCAGAAATACTTTGGAAAGATGTTACAAGAATAGAAAGAAATTTCACATATTAAAATAGAACCTTATATACAATTCTGAAGAATGGATTTTGTTTTTTTTAAGATTTATTTATTTGAAAAGCAGATATACTTAGAGATGAGGGGAGAGAGATAAAGAGGGGGGGAGGGAGGGAGAGAGAGAGAGAGAGAGAGAGAGATCTTCTATCCTTTGGATCACTCCTCAAATGGCTTCAATGACCAGGACTAGGCCAGGCCAAAGCCAGGATCCAGGAACTTCTTCTGGTCTCCCACTTGTTGACAGGAGCCCAAGCACTTAGGCCATCTTCCACTGGTTTTCTGGGCACATTTAGCAGGGGGCTGGATTGGAAATGGAGCAGCTGGGACTTGAACCAGTGCCCATATGGGATTGTGGCACAGCAGACAGAGGCTTAACCCATGTTAGTCTGTGGGGTTTGGTTTTCTATCTTCCTGCTTTCTCTATTCCTTTTATTCCTTCCTAGTCCCACTTAACTGACGGAGACAGACAACGGGGCTGAACAAGAAGTGGATTCTTCCCAGGTCCCTGTAGATAATTCCCTTAGAGGTCCATCTTTAAATAAGATCTATTTTCCAAGGATGCTTTCCCAAATAGCTTTTGCTAGTGGTTGTTATTCTAGTTATTCCCAAGGGTCCATCCAGGAGTTTGTCACACCATGGAAACTCTTTGGCATTGCTGTGGGAAGCTCAATATCTCTGAGAAAAAGAGGTAGACATGTTTCAAAGCTTACACCAGCACCTCTCAGAATCCCTCAGGGCAATTTTATAGTGAAACAATGAGACAAAATTTAAGAACTTATTTGAGAAGTGAATGCTCATTTCCTAAACTCAGTGTAATTTCTGGGCCTACACTAATTTAGCAATAAGATATAAATGGGCTCCCAAATGTGCAGTTATAGGAAAATATAAAAATTCTGCAAATTTATTTACCAGGGAAAAGCATATTTAAAATAATTATTCTCTAAGTCAAATTTCAAGCCAAATTTTCATTATCTCCAATTTTGTAATTACATCTCTTGATTTTTTTTTTTGCTTTACTTTCTTTTTTTATTTAACCTCCAGAATAAACCAGATTCCATGCATATGAATTCAATGATATCACAAAAACATACACTTATAAGAAAGTCTGGAAGGGGCTGCCAAAAATCTGAATAAACCATCATCTAATTATTTCCAAACTCTTTTCTAGGCTTGCTTTTCTGCTAGCAGAGTGCTCTGGGCCACCCCCAGTCCAGCATCACAGCTGTGGCACCCACGCCCTGCATCCTTGATTCTTAGTGTCTCCACATGTCAGCTGCCTGCCCTTCCGTGTATTTTCTCCTATGGTTATTCACCATTTTAATCCATGGGGGAAAGTGTCTCAACTGAATAGATTATATTTCTTTGCTTGAGGTTTGTTTTCTGAGGGTGTGGACCAACCATGTATCTATTAAGATGACAGCCAAGTCATCGCCCTTTGATCTCGCTGAGCCCTAGTTCCATCAATAAATGATAATGATGATGATGACAATAACAATGTTTTTCACCCATAAGGTTGTTGAGAAGATTACAGGAGATATTGCTAAAGCCTCAGAACAGAACTCTACCATCAAATCTGTGCTCAGTGATTGATAGCTATGACTTCTATCATTACTTTTGGGAATTATCTTGATAAAACCCTCTTTTTTTTAATCACCTTATACTATGAAATAGAATTCTTCATGGGGTTCCCCTGTTTCTTTCACTCATCCCCTGTGGCACAAGGCTCACAGGCCATGCAGGCAGAATCTGCCCCATCCAGAGGATTTTCTCCTGTCCTAGCCATTGTGTTTGGTTTCTCAGCAGCACAGGGGATGCTGAACTGGGGAACGAAACCACACCCGAGCTGTGGACTTGATAAAAGAGCTGGATCATGAAAATATTTCTCTTAGGGCTAGGTTTGGCAAAACCCACTGTTTAAATTAAAAACACCATGAATTTGGGGCCTAGTAAATTGACAGTGTTCTTTGAAATCAAAAGAAGTTAACATGACAAAGAATGTGCCAGAGCTAGGATACACACATGACTGAAATTATTTCAATTCAGCTTTTTTTCAGCATTTTTTTAGAAAGATGAAAACAGACTAAAGCCCATGAAAACCACCCAAGCCCCAGAAGCAGTGCCCTTTCCCAGTCCCTACATCTCCTCTCACATTTCTCATCCTGGCATTTCTTCAGTCAGCCCATCTAAAATCAGATGTGCCAAGCCACTTCATGCTTGCATCCCCAGTATTTTGCTGTCTGACCTCCATCAGCTTCTGGGAGATAGAATTTTCAAGAGCCCAAGGATGTGCGCTCAAATTTGGTTCTTATTTTTCTTTCTGACTTATCAATTTCCTAAACCACTCAGCTCTCCCTGAAGGGTCATTACTTGGAGGATGACTCTACAGCAAGTTTGGAGAAACTCCTGCATTGGATGCATTCCTGCAGCACCCCTACCACTCACATGTCTGTTTCCTCCCTACCTGAGTGCTCTGAGAGCACTTGGCAGAGAGGAAGAGAGGGGAGAGCGCAACAACATGAGAGCCCTCCCAGCTGCTGTCTCCTCCCTGTAGTCCCTTTGCAGGAGGAGCATCAATACGCAGAGGGCCACACCTTGTAAGGGGACTGAGAGGTATTCCTGGAACTCGGTCAAGTGGAGAGGATACCTTAGTCGTGAATATGTATCAGCAAAGTGCCATTTGCAAATTTCTCTCCAATTAGGTCAGTTTGGTTCCTTCTGGTACACCCCTTGTGAGGGCAGCTTTGAGGGTGAGGGGTGGGAAGAGAATGCATAAACAAGTTTCTAACTCGGGAAATCCTGTGGCAAGCTTTGAGAAGAAGCTCTACTGTTTGAGCATGTTAGCAGTAAAGCTGAAGATTCTACCAGGCCTACCCTTCTTTTAACCTGTGTTATAACAAATCTCAATAGTCTACTGAGAACAAGCCTTTCCTCCTCTGCTTGCTAGCTTCCTGATGAATAAAGCAGTTATGTGTATCTATTTAATCAGCAAAAGTTTATGAAGTGCCGATTCAGTACAGCACTCTGCCAGATAAGAGATATATAAAGGCATAAAGATGATAAGCCACTGTCCCTCGTAAGAGGCATTCTGGTAAATGGGTCTCAGTAATCCACCGGATGGATGATATGCAAAGTGCTGGAGATAGCTGTAGAAACACCCTTTGCCAGATAGAGTAGGAGTCAAGAAGGACTCTTGGAAATCCAGCTTTCTCTAAGGCTGAGATGACAACCACTGATTTTACTAGTCCTCAAGGGCCTCCCAGTCCATGACGGAACCCTTGCTGTCCTCTCATACATTTGGGTCATGCAGTGGCTTTCATACTGCAGTATGCGTCACAGGCATCTGGGAAACTTGCTTAAAATAAGATTCGTGAGTCCGCATTCCAAAAACTTCTGATTCTGTTGGTTTGGAACAGAGCCTGGGAAACCTTGTTAATTTTTAAGATTCAGGTGATTCTGCAAAAAGTGATTCTAAGTGTTGTCAGAGCATGGAAATTCTTGCTTGTCTTTCTCAGGTCTGGTCTCAGACCTTTACAAGTTCAATCTTCGTAGATTCCTACTTTTCCCTATCAGTTTACTGAAGCTGTTTGCTTTTGTGCTTCAATGCAAGAAAGATATGCAGGGAGTCAGAAGTATGTGATTGGCACATGAGTGGGAGTGGATGTGAAGGGATCTTGGCTTCCACTAAGAACCCTCTCCTTTCTGTAGAGGAAGTCCAAACTGCATTCCTCGCACACCCCAGCCCTCCTTCAGGATGCAGGAGGTGGGGTCTCTGGAGAAAGTATGCAGGGAGGGGCTCTGCGAGGCGTTGGCTTCATGAAATCCTGTCTTTCCCCAAGGCTCATGGATACACCAGGCAAACCCATAAGCTCTTGGGGTATGTGAACCTTTTGGTGAAGAAAGCAAACTTGGGGGGCTGGCACCTGTGACGTCGGCACCCTACATGGGCTGTCCCTGCTGCTCTACTTCCAATCCAGTTCTCTGCTAATGCACCCGGGAAAGCAGCAGCAGATGGTCCAAGTGCTTGGGCCCCTGCCACCTATGTGGGAGACCCAGATGGAGTTCCAGGCTCCTGGTTTCAATTTGGCACACTTTGGCCATTGTGGCCATTTTTGGAGTGAACCAGAGGATGGAAGATCTCTCCTTCTGTTTTTCTCTCTCTCTAACTCTGCCTTTCAAAATTTAAATACATCTTTTTTTAAAAAGTCAACCTTGAATATTCTCTTGTGGCAACTGTTTCCTGCTAACTTGAATGAGAAAAATCTAAGAAAAATCCTGGCTCCTGGCACAAACTGCTCTACAAAAAGTGTGTCATTCCCAGTGTCTACTCAGCCAGGTGAGTCTAGGCTTTGCTCAGCCCAGAAACCAGACAGCAGACAGAGATTTCAAAAGCTCTCCAGCTTTGGGAACAACCCAAACGGAAACCGGCAGCCTTACTCACTACTACTGCCTTTTATAGATTCTCTTCTCCCTTCTTCTCCCCTGTTACTTACCCAAAAAACTCTTTATTAGTATAGAAAGTTTAAAAATAATTTATTTTATGAATAAATCAGGAATATAAAATTAAATCCTTTTGAAAATACCAACTTACAGAAATTTTCCAATACCACGTTGGAAAAGACTCTCCTTTGAGTCCTCTCTGTTTGGATAAGGAAAAGATCATAGATTTTCATCCATTTTAAGTATACTGCTTGTTCCTGGAAACAGGAATGGATCACCTAGAGAGACGTGAGGAATTCCCGTAATGATAGCAGCCTTCCATTTCAGTACCATAGTTATCTTTTGAGAGTGATGAAACCTATTCTATACCAAATTCACAGGGTTATTGGTAAAAATACAAAAAGAAAAAATCTAACAAGAAAAAAATTGACTTAATTTTTAAAAAGTCATTAATCACTGTTTGAGGTAGGTGACACAAAACAGGCATGCCAAGGAAGACTGCCTTTGGATTAGGAAATAATTTTCAAGAAGAAACATTTTCTTTTCTATTGGTGCATGAATTGGGAGGGATCTGTAAATGTGACTTTGTCTGGGAACAGGGTCTTTGCAGATGATCAGATAAAAATGCAGCCATGAGTTGGGTCCTCATCCAGTTCATCTGGTGTCCTTATAAAAATGGGAAATTTGAGCTTAAAGACGAGCCTGCACACAAGAGAATGCCCCAGAAGACAAAGGCTGCTGCGCAAGCCAAGAAGTCAGAGTTGACCAGCAAAGCAGCAGCAGCCAAAGAGACAGGCCTCGGGGGAGCCAACACTGCTGACACCTTGATCTTGAAATTCTAGCCTCCAGCACCGTAAGACAGCAAGTTTCAGCTGTGTAAGCTGTCTGTTGGGGAAGCTTTGTTAAGGAAGCCCTAGGAAACTCATCTGCTCCCCAGGCACATCATGTTCTTTCTCAAAACCTATGTTTTGGGTTCAGCTGCACCAGAACTGCCATCAAAAAGGGACCGCTCGGGGCCAGTGCTGTGGTGCAGTGGGTTAACGCCCTGGCCTGAAGCGCCAGCATCCCATATGGGCGCCGGTTCTAGTCCCAGTTGCTCCTCTTCCGATCCAGCTCTCTGCTAAGGCCTGAGAAAGCAGTAGAAGATGGTCCAAATCCTTGGGCCCCTACACCCACGTGGGAGACCTGGAAGAAGCACCCAGCTCCTGGCTTCGGTTTGGTGCAGTTCTGGCCGTTGCAGCACTCTGGGGAGTGAACCAGCGGATGGAAGACCTCTTTGTCTCTATCTCTCTCTGTAACTCTTTCAAATAAATAAAATAAATTTAAAAAAAAAAAAGGGACCACTGCACACTGCGGTGTGAAAAGTCTTGGGGAAAAGTCTCGGGTGCCATGCGGCTGTTGAGTTCCATGTCCTTGCTCGTCCCCACTAAAGCTGCCTCATGGATCTGGCTGTGCTGCTCTGGGTCACGCGTTTCGCATCAGCTGTGTTTTGGATTGAGGTTGCTCTTCTCTAAGTGATCGGATCCTCGACCAGCCCTGTGGCTTTAGGGTTTCGTCTTTTTCACCCTTTATTCATTTCCAGAAGAGCAGAGTGACAAGGTTCTGGTTTCGTTGTGCTTTAGGTTCCAGTTCCATCTGTTATATGGAGAGCATGTGATAGTGGGGAAGTCAATTCCAATCTCTAACCATGAGGATACTTCAAAAAGTTTGTGAAAAAATAAATTGAAAGATATGTTCATTCTGTTGTAAAAAATTTTGAAACTACTCACAGTTTTATTCAGAATGTACATTTTTTTTTTTTTGGGACAGGCAGAGTGGACAGTAGAGGGAGACAGAGAGAAAGGTCTTCCTTTTGCTGTTGGCTCACCCTCCAATGGCCGCCGCGGCTGGCGCGCTGCTGCCGGCGCACCGCGCTGATCCGATAGCAGGAGCCAGGTGCTTCTCCTGGTCTCGCATGGGGTGCAGGGCCCAAGCACTTGGGCCATCCTCCACTGCACCCCATGGGTCACAACAGAGAGCTGGCCTGGAAGAGGGGCAACCGGGACAGAATCTGGCGCCCCGACCGGGACTAGAATCTGGTGTGCCGGCGCCGCTAGGGGGAGGATTAGCCTGTTGAGCCGAGGCGCCGACTCAGAATGTACATTTTCCGTGAACTTTTTGAAGTATCATCATAAGCTTTTCTGTTTATGAAATGGATCTGGGACTATGAGTTCTCCCATAGTACTCCTGTAAGGGCTTGGGTTGAAGTATTTTGCACACAATACAGCATTTTCTCAGGTGTATTTTGATAGACTTGTAACTTGGTATATTGTGTGGGGTGTATGTGTGTGTGTGTGTTTCACTAATTTAGACAAAAGGGAAAAATAGCATAAAAGCCACAGATTCTCAGAGAACAGTCACTTCACATCTATATCAGAAATGGTAACTGGTATATTAAATGCTAAATTAAATTTACAGCATTTTACTAATTGATATTCACTAGGGAAAAGGATGTACACACACACACATGCAGAATACAGGAAACACACACACATCAGGAAAGAGGAGGAAAATAATGATTTCTTCTACAAAGATTTAATTACTTTCTTGGGGCTGATAAATGTTTCCCCAGGCAGCATTCCCACATCCCAAGGGAGCCCGGTGTCTGGAAACATACACAGATGATGCAATGAGAACGCTTCCCGAGGAAGCACCTTCCACAGAGGAAAACACAGGCCTCGGATGCAACCCGTGATTTTCAGCTGTGTGGCTCCAGTCTGTCTTTCTCATTACCTCAATTTTCCATTAATGAATTGAAGATCCTGCTCTTTCTTTAAAATACATCATAAGAATACTGGGAAGTGAAGTAAATTTTGTAAAATTATAAGAGAAGCTAGGAATTAAAGTTAACAATAGATCCTGTGAGTTAATTTATGTGTATCTCCCAAACAGCTAAGATACTGTGGCAATGACAACACAGATATCTCCAGCCCAGCAGGGCTCTTAATCTTTGTCTATCTAAACCATATGCATTTCATCAATTTGCATCCATCTGCCCAAATACTTACAGAATACAGCGACTAGAGCGCATACAGTTCAGCAAAAGAACAAAACACATTGAGTTGAAAGGCAAGCTTTCTGAAGCTGCAGGTTGGGGACAATATTGCGCATCCAGAGAGGACTATTTTACAACTGCATAATTATTTTACAAGTACACTTTTTGGCCTGGAAAAACGTGGAGATGAGGAACCCCAGTGATCTAACATCCCTCCCTCTTGTGGTTGAATATTCGTACACATGCCCTATGCTCTATTGATTGAGAATAGACAAATGAGACGCCAAACAAATGCTTAATTTGGAGCTACCAAGTGTTCAGATTGAGGGAAGACAGATGACAAATATTTCGTTGGTGGGAGATTGTGAGATAAAAGGATTCATCTTTATTAACTCTGGGATGGTGGAACATGGGAAAAGATGGTGCATGAGAGACCTGCTGAGCAATCGTTCAGACCCAAGTGAGAGTATTTATTGGGATTTTGGGGTCCCTCTCAGATCATTATTCCAACAACCTGAACTGGCTTCCTCATCCTCCTCATGATCCTTATGCTTTGTAAGGGAACTTAGAAGGGACAAAATTTTCTCTTTCTTGGACTCAGTCAAATACATAGGGTCTCGCATACGAGACTGAAGTCACTTATATATTAAACACAGCTCAAGGTCACAGGATAACTGATGACTGCTGCTCTTAGGTCATAAATAAAAGTCCTGTTGAATGTGGATCTTCGCTAACAGTTTCCATCTGGCAACACTCAGAGCCACGTGTCTGATCCCAGGTCAAAGGTGAAAGGGAGCCAGCAGTTCACAAAAGGCATTGTTTTCATTGGCCCATAATGAAAGAATCAAGGAATCACTTGTTGGCTGCCAGAGGGCTCCATGGGCACTTGTGAATCTCTCACTCTAGCAGAGATGAGAGTGGGATCAATGGTATGTTGAAGCATTCCAGACATGAATCCAGGCATTATTCCCGAGGGCTTCTGACGCAGGCCCAGCCTAGACAACACAAAAGAAGCTGGCAAGGCAGAAAAAACCCCAAGATTTGCACAGATTTGGGTGATGAGATTGTGTAGGAAGACATTCAAGTCATATGGAACATTATTTGGTACGAGCCCATTTATATTGCCATTGCTCTGACTCAAATACTTGTTGCACTGTCGGAGGGAGTGGGTGAGTGGGTGAGGGCCTGATTGGATGGGTCACGGGTGAACACACAGCTCTCCAGTGCTCCTTGAAACCCCATGAATTCTTGCAGCAGGGGGTGGGCTTTTGGCTCAGTGGTTAAGTCCCAGCTTGGGATGCCCACATCCCATATCAGGAAGCCTAGGTTCGAGTCCCGGTTCTGCTCTTGATTCTCGCTCCCTGGTAATGTGTACCCTGGAGGCAGCAGATGATAGTTTAAGTACTTGGGTCCCTGCCCCTCATGTGAAAGGCCCAGACTGAGTTCTGCCTCTTGGATTTTGCCTGGTCCAACCCTGGTTATTGTAGATATTAAGGGAGTGAAGCAGTTAATGGGAAATCTTTCTCTGTTTCTATTTTTCTGTCTTTCTATGCTTGCCTTTAAAATAAGTACAATAAATCCATTTTTTTGAAAATGCAGTGAATTCTTGTAGCTGACCATATGTATTACTACTACTCCTGCATCAATGTTTGGTCTGTAGAGAGAAAAGGGGTCCTCCTTAGGTCATGGTTTTAGCACTACAGCTGTCACCAGTGGTCCTGTTACATTTTTCTTCTTTACAAACCCATCATAACTTTAGTCTGTTGTTTACAGAGAATAATAACCTTACTGCAATGTGAAAAGCATTTATTAGGTAGGTAACTCAGAAATTGAACCCAGATTGACTCAACGGGTTATTTATTTATTTATTTATTTAGATTTATTTATTTATTTGAAAGGTAGAGTTACAGAGGGAAAGGGAGAAACAGAGATAGAAAGAGAACTTCTATCCACTGCTTCAGCACTCCCCACCCTGCCAAGATGGCCACAATTTTTGGAGCTGGGTCAGGCTGAAGCCAGGAGCCTGGAATTCCATCTGTGTTTCCCACGTGGGTGCAGGAGCCCAAGGGCAATCTGGGAGATGGATCAGAAGTGGAGTAGCTGAGACTTGGACCAAAGCTTATTTGATATGCCACCATCACAGGCAGTGACTTAACCCACAGCCCCTCAACAAGGTTTTATGTTTAAATCCCTCAGTCCTCCTATATGTATCCCCCTACTTCCTACTTCTGTCTCATGAGAAGTTCTGTTTTCTGTCAAAATCACCTCACACTCAACTCGGGAGTTTGCCTGGATATTACTTGGACCGGTAATACACATCTTCCCTACACTCTTTTTGAGGGGAGGAAAGTACACCCACTTGCTGCTCTCTGCTCTTTCCTTTTCTTAGTTTTCTTCTTGACAATCCTAATCAGGATCAACCATCTCTCCCTTTAATACCCCTTTTCCAAACTCAATTTCCTAATCTCAACCTTTATCACACTCTACCAGCTCTTTCTAATTTCTACCCACTTCCCTTCTACAACTATTCATGTGTAACCCAATCAGGAGCTTGTAAAATCAAACTCTACAGACAAGTATCTCTACAGACAAACTCATTAGCCACATCATTATATTTGAGAGAATAACAGCCACAATGAAACTACTCCCATTGCTGGAAAACCAATGGGCCTCTGACAATGACTAGGAATAGATACATCAAGAATGGGATCAACGACAATTATAATAATTGCCATTTGTTGAGCTTTTGCTACATGCCAGAAAAAGTTGAATTTCTTATGAATTCACAACAACTAAATGTAAAAGTCACGATTATAATCCTCATTTTCAGATAATTAAAATATCTGTGTTTTTCTGTGTGTGTGCTTCCCAAAGGTAGAAATCGGTGGAGTTATTTAACCTTGGATTTCAAGAATTTTTTAAAAAAATTCAGCTTGTGGTGAATATATTGCTTCTGATAATGAATTGCGTCACCAGATATTTGACTCCCTACTTTGGGGGCAATAATCTACAAGAGGCATACTCAGTGGCAGTGGAAAGATGACAGGTGCTTACAGATGTCTTTTCACTGATTTGAGGGGCTCAGGCCAGGAGATTGTGAGAGGCCAAAGTTAAACACAGGGGCCGGTGCTGTGGTGCAGCAGGTAAAGCCGCTGCCTGCAGTGCTGGCTTCCCATATGGGCGCTGATTCGAGTCCTCATTGCCCCACTTCTGATCCAGCTCTCAGCTATGGCCTAAGAAAGCAGTAGAAGATGGCACAAGTTCTTGGGTCCCTGCACCCATGTGGGAGACCTGGAAGAATTTCCTGGCTCCTGGCTTTGGATCAGCTCAGCTCTGGCTACTGCAGCCAACTGGGGAGTGAACCAGCAGATGGAAGACCTACCTCTCTCTCTCTCTCTCTCTCTCTCTCTCTCTCTCTCTGCTTCTCTGTAACTCTGCCTTTCAAATAAATAAATAAATCTTTAAAAACAAAGAAACAAACAAACAAAAAAGGTTAAAATCAGCTTTACCTGGAGAAAATAATGCTTTTATAGACTTGGAGAAATTCCCTTGACCTTTCTGTACACAGGTTCCTTGTCTGAAGTCAGAGTTAAGCACCATGCTCCCTATCAAGCCAGAGTAACAAGACACAAAGCTCTGAGAAAATTGTTATTGTGAGGTGACCTGTTTGATTGATATAATGGATAAGAAGGCACTCCTTTGCTTTAATGCTGTTTTTATTTCACCAGCTCTTTTTAAAAGGTAAAGATATCTGTGCCTTGCTCTTCTCAGTACATGTAAGGACCCAGTCAAGGTTTATCAGCTAAATGACTATTTCTTCCTAATTTATCCCACATCAGGAAAGTACTGCATTTGTCTAGGCTTGAATATTCCCCCTTTGGTCAGCACTTTCAGAACAGGTTTAAATTGAGTTTTTCAGAGGGTCTGTAAATCCTCTGAAATTACATAAAAAACATTTTCTACGCATTGTGGGAATTGGAGTGAGGTCCTTAGTTTTCATTAGATTCTTCAGAAAGCTCTTAAATCCAATTATCTAAGAATGGTTGTTTCATGGTTTGCAAAGTCGTTATACTTATTGCCTTGTTTGATCCATATAACAGTGTTGTGGGAAAGACATACTAATTCTTAGTTTACAGAAGATCATAAGAAGCTGAAAAAGATGACAAGGGTGGTAGGTGAAAAACTCTGGTGTTTTGCTTTCATACACTGTTCTTCCATTTGAAGTATGTGTGCATGGACGCACATATGTGTATATATGTAAGTGTATGCATTTGGGTTGTGTCTGTGTGTGGAGAGGAAGAAATGGCAACATTAAAGTAGATCAGTCCTGATTTACTGATTAAAGGCTTTTTCCGCCATCTCAAGTTTCAAAGACTGTGATCATTTCTTCCCACGCACCTCTCAGCTTCAATTCTTGGGCAGCCCCTAGATTTAAGCTAATTCTGATCATCATTTCTGCCTGCACAGATTGTGTAACTCAGCGAGTAATTTAAGAACCAGGAAATAAGTTGAATCACCATTTGCTGTTGAGCCTTAGCTTCTATATCTATGTAATGGAGGTAAAAATACTTTTTACTCTAACCCGAACACTGTTCTCTCTCCTTTAAAAGGCAGCTAAAAACTTAAGTGATTTCTGGATCGAACATTTTTCCTGGATACCTTGTACTGCCTGACACCTGAGACCCGTTTTCTCATATGAAAATTGAACCCCTTAGAGCAAGATAGTTTTGTGGATGGCTTTTAGCTCTGAAATTCTCTTTCTGTGATACTGATGTGGTAGAAGCCTGTGAGGTGGGGGAAAGGGAAAGCATAAAAGTGAGAAAGAACAGCTGCTTGGTTAGGATCCCTGGGGTTACTCTCTACTGTCCCCACTGGTGTTTGGAGTCATCCATTTTCTCACCACACTTGAGTGCCAATGCGGTACTTTCTCTCACCTCAGCAGGAAAGGCCTCAGTCAGAACTAAGCAGCTTCAAGTACAGGTGCTGATGGAGTGAACCAACTGTTTAGAATGCTTGACTTCTGCCTATTGAGATTGACAAGTGGTTGAACTCCAACACTCCTGGAAGCCAAGCCTCAGCTTTTATTTTTCCCTATTGAAAAAGGCAAATCAGAACTGTGCTGGCCAATTCCCCCCAGAGAACTGGAGAGGGTGAGACTGATGGTCTGGGTGGGTCTTCTCAACTCTTTGACCTTGTGATTCTGCAACACCTGTACATGACTATAGCACTGGAGGATTAGTGTGTTCTCACTCAGCAGGGGCAAATTAAGGCTTGGAAGGCAGGATCTGACTCATCAGAAGGAAGGGAGGTGAGAAGCTCTGAGTAAGGGGACCTTGTTTCCTGCACCTTGACATGAGAGCTGCTCTGTTGCACAACCCCAAGCGACACCCATACTATTGAGTTCCCTGTTAAAGACACTCCTTGCAGTGTGGTTTTAATACAATATGATGGAAACAGTGGCCCTAGACCTGAGTGATGTTGTACTGCCCTGCCTGCAATGCCTCAGGTGCCTTCATTTCATCACACAAAATGTCATAGCATCTTGAAATGGAAATGTGAAGAGCAGGAGAGCACTTTTGTCATAGTTCTCTTATGAAATCTGTCAGAACTCTGTATTGACATCCATATTCTAGGACGAAAATGGAATTGATAAAGAAGGCCAGGTTGGGGGTAGGGTGATGGGTAATTTACAAGTTAAAAAGCCAGGTTTAACATCAAAGAGAAAATGTACAAAGGACTATGCTATTTTAACTGCACTTTGTCATTGAAAAAAGAATTTCTAGAAAAATGAAATTACTTATTTTATTTGTGACACAGAGAGACAAAGAGAATGAGCCCAGATGTGGAAACAGAGAGCTCCCATCCATTGGATCACTCCTCAAATGCCTAGAATGGCTGGGGCGGAGCTGGGCTAAAGCCAGGAGCCAGGAATGCCTCCAGGTCTCCCATGTGGATGGCAGGAACCCAGTTACTTGAGCCATCACCTGCTGCCCCACCCCCCACCCCAAGTCTGCATTAGTGGGAAGCTAGAGTCAGGAGCCAGAGCCTGGGCTCATACCTAGGCACGCAGATATCTTAATCATTGGGCCCAACGCTCATCCTGAAAAAAAAAAAATTGCGGCCGAAATTCTCATATGTTGAAATTATTTTAATCTGTAGTGTTAAGCAGCATGGTTTCAAGTACTTTCAGAAGTTAATGAGCTTGTGTGATCTCTTTGCCACATAACAACTACCATTTTCTGGCTGTGGACTGAATGTCAAGGGCTTCCCCAAAATGACTTCCTCAGGTCCTCCTTGTAGCCCTATGAGATGAGTGCTATTATCTCCAACTTACAGCAGAAAACTGGATCTTGAAGATATTTGTATCTTGCCCAAAGTCCCAAAACTTAAGTAGTGTAAGGGGATCAAACCTAGGTCCGCCTAGCTCCAAAGCTGTACCACAATCAGAACGCCAAACTGCTTTTTCCCTTTCTACTTGCATGATATTTTTTCTTGAGCAAATATAGCCATAAATATTTATTTTAGCCTTTTCAGGCAGCTGCAACAAAATATCACAGACTGGGTAGCTTTTAAACAGCAGGAGGTGTTATTTGCAGTTATAGATGCTGAGAAGTCTAAGACCAAGTATCGACAGTTTCCTGGTTCGCAGATGGCACCTCTCCACTGCGCCCTTATGTGGTGGGAGGGGCTCGCTAGCTCTCTGTGCTCTCTCTTAAAAGGGCCCTGGTCTAAATCCCGAGGGTCCTGTGCAGGACCTAGTCGTAGTCTCATAGCATCACTGTGAGGAGCAGTATTTCAACATAAGCACTTGGGGGAATACAAACATTCAGACTACAGCATTGCACTGTTCCTTTTCTTGCAGTAACATTTCAGTAATAACATTGACAACAACAGCAATCCCTGTGTCAGGAATTACCCCAACATTTTATGATTTATTAAATGACTTGTTCGTTAGAAAAATTTCACAAGATATGGTCCTCGACAAGCCCGTTCACAGATGAGGAAGCAAAGACATGAGAAGTTGAGAAAGTTTCCCGGGGTCACCTCCTAGCAGGTGGCAAAGCAGGGAATCAAAGTTGAGCTCCAGAGTCTGCAAAGTTCATTGCTGTGCTAGTGTGGTCTCTCATATAAACAATGCACTCAAGGACGATCCAATGCACTGTCTAGAATCATCTAGGACCACAATTAGATATGGTGTGAGTGTGCAGAGTTGACTCTCTAGGGTCCGTGTCTCCTTTAACGTCTTCGGTGTTCATTGCCTGATTACCCAGCACTCCCAAATCCAGACAGGGCCAGAAGGCCAAGGGCAGCTGTGGTTATTCCTCCTTGTCTTGGGGATTCCCTGTGACAGTGCCAGGTGAGGGCTGCAGAGAAGGGGACGCGCCTTGGAGCTGTGTAGCCAGCATCACATAGGTGGAGTTTTCATCTCTCCTGTCTCTCCTCACTTCTGGGTCATTGCTCTCCCATTTTCAGAAAAGTGAAATTCATTCCTTGGAGTTCCTAGGAACCAGAGGTTTTTGAGTCTGTAATGTTTATGAATCTGCTGAGAGCATGGAGAAACGAGGCTTCTTTTTTGCACATGAAGTCATATTTTAACCCAAACCAAAAAAAAAAAAAAAAAAGATTATTTGAGAGTCTGTGGGGATCAGAGATGGGTATTGTGTTACAGAAATTTTCCATTTCAGACACAAACTACACAGAGCAGTATGTGGCCAAAAAGGCTGAGAGAGACTCCAGGAGGGCCTGAAGAAATAACACCTCCTCCACCTCCTCCTCCGCCCCTTTCATCCCGAGGAGTGGGGCCAGGTTCTCGGGAGGGCTGTCCAGAAGGTCTGGACCAGATCACACACAGGCGCCTGGGGTCAGAATGAGGATACTAGTGGCATCATATAGTGCCAGGACTTCAGAGGGCTCCCCAGGACGTCCTATGGTGAGGTCCTTAACCCGTCAGTGCCTCCAAATCCAAACACCTCAAAGTGTGTGGAGAGCAGTCAAAACATTATACATATCGACTATCTAATAATGACACAGCAAGGCCAGCCGTAGGATTATGAAACAGCGCTTCCATCTGGCTTTTATTGAGGCTTTGCTACGCACGAGGCTTGTGTTAAGGGCTTTCTACCTTATCTCATTTAATCTTCACAACCTGATGATCAGTCATACGATTTTCCCATTTTCCAGTGAGGAAGCTGCCATTTAGAAAAGTGAGGGACTTGAACAAGTTCATTGCCTGGGGTGCAGACCGAGATCTCAAATCTGAGTCTAGACTGCCCTGCTGCCTGAAGTCAGGGCAGCCACAGCCTGGGCTGAGCTGGCGGATGGGGCCAGGGCATCCCTGCGCTCGGGTCTCTCATCCTCTCTGTAGGAGTCTCACTTTCAGATTCACACGGAGGCACCTGTTTGTAAGAAATGTTGGGTTGGTCTTCCTGGTCAATAATCTTTAGTTTTCATCTCTCTTGCTCAGTTCTGAAACTGGTTTTGCCTAAGGCCGTGGACCCCACAATGTGATATTCCTGACCAGCATCACCAGCAAGCTTATTAGAGTTGCAAATTCTCTGAGCCCACTCAGATCTACTGAATCACAAGTTCTGCACATAGGGCTCTGTGTTCACAAACCTTGGAGGTGACTCTGAGGCAGCCAAAGTTTAGGAACCACTGGCCTCTGTGGCAGACAGGGGAGAGAGTTAAATCAGGAATAGACGTCTCGCTATGATTCTTAACAGCTGCTAGTGACTCATTCTCCCCAGTCATTCCCTTCTGAGTTTCTGTCCTTTTTAGGATGAGGGATTTGCCGTGTCCCATCTTGCGTGATACATTTCATCAACAGTGTCTGTTGCTTTCTGAATCGATGCTGTGCCGGAGGCACTAGGAGCTCTGTTCATGCCCACGTGTATCTGGAGCCCACTCTGGTTCTAAAACAACTTGCTCATTTTCCGGTGCCGGGGATCCACTCTGAGATATTTTTCATGCCGCAAGAGAAAAAAAAGTTGAGTAAACCCGTGGTGGTCAGTTGAATGGGATGATCACATAGCTGGGGGCAGTATCCAAACGTGCTTAGATTTGAAGGCTCCAAGCCAGGCTTTGGCTGAGCCAGGAGCATCGCGCATCCCCCCTCCCTCCACCGGCGATTTATCACAGAGCTGGAAATGGGGAGAATCAGTGCTTCAGATTTGTAGCGTCGGCTCTGGCTCAAGCTTTGCTTCTCGGCTTCACCTGTCCTGGCTGCCCTCAGTGGGAAGCCGAAACAAGAGAGCAGAAAAGGTGCACTGTCCCTTCCAGTGTCCTCCGGAGACTGCAGTCAGACGGATCCCGCAAACCAACCCAAATCTGCCTCTTGACAACCGCGTAAGCATAACTTTCAATGAAAACGACTCCAACTGAGCCGGCTTGTTATAAAATCCCTGCTTGTTATCTGAGACGCTGCTTTCCCTAATTTAAAGATAGTGGGGAGTTTTATTGTGTTTTGTCATGAAGTGGAAGCTGTGGTGATTGATATGAACCATGTATAGCACCTTCGCAGTGGAAGGATATGTTCTTTTGTCTCAGCAAATCCTTGTGTTAGGATTCACGAGCATTAAGTTCTGGTCTGAGGAGCTCCCTGGATTCCATTTTCTATCTCCAAATAAGGTAAAATAAAAATTTTAAAAATGTAAACATGGTTTCTGCTGACGGAAACTTTGAAGTTCCAAAAAGTTTTGCTCAGCACTTCATGCTGCTAATGGTCTTACTGAAATTCTCCGCAGCACACTTGAAGATATGTCACGAGCATGAGTTAGCAACACGCAACAAAGAGATGTATTATGTGTACTAAACTCTGGTGGGTGTGCAGACCACCCAGCGAGATCTTTCTTGAGATGCTTCTGCAGAAGTGTGTGGCCGTGCCTAAAACCAATGAGGAAGAATCAGCCATGGGGACTTCACATGACCTTTCCTAATTGATACACATATGCTAACACAGGTGAAGTTCTCCCTCCCTGAAGATGATTGTCCTGCAAATTGCATGTATCTGTTGTTATGAACCAACAATATTCCCAACAACCTCTAGATTGTCACTCAATTATAACCAATTGGTTAAGAATAAATATTTTAGGGGCCTGCTCTGTGGTCCCCACCTGCAGTGCTGGCATCCCATATGGGCACTGATTCAAGTTCCGGCTGCTTCACTTCTGATCCAGCTCCCTGCTGTGGCCTGAGAAAGCAGTACAATATGGCCCAAGTCCTTGGGCCCCTGCACCCACGTGGGAGACCCAGAAGCAGCTCCTGGTTCCTGGCTTTATATTGGCGCAGCTCTGTTGGGAAGTGAACCAGTGGATGGAAGACCTTTCTATCTCTCTCTGCCTCTCCTTCTCTCTCCTTGTGACTCTGACTTTCAGATAAATAAATAAATAAATAAATATTTTTAAAAAATAAACATTTTAGGGGACAAATGTTTTAGGGGGCTTAACCAGTGGGTTAAGCCACTGCTTAGGATGCCCACATTCTCTATCAGAGTGCCAATTGAAATCATGTTTCCCCAGTTCTAATCCAGTTTCCTGCTAATGAGTTCGAGGAGGTAGCAGATAATGGCTCAAGTACTTGGGCCCCTGCCACCCTTGTGGGAGACATGAATGAAGTTCTGGGCTCCTGACATATGCTGGCCCAGCCTTGACTGTTGCTGGCATTTGGGGAAGAACAGTGGATGGAAGATTCCCCACCCCTCTTTGTGTTTCTCTGTCATTCTACTTTTCAATAAAAAAAAAAAATCTAAAAAAGAAAACAGAGTTTGGAGAGTGATAAATCCAAGTCCAAAAGCTGGCTTTATCTCTTACTGGCTGTGTACTCTTGGACAAGTTACATGACCTATCTAAGACTTGTTTCCTCACCTAAAAACTGAAATAAAACTGAGCACCTCATAGGTTTGCCTGAGGATTGATGTGGACAATGTCTAATGTTGGCATTTACTAGGCATGACTGTTTTTTGCTATCTTAAACTTAATTGATGCAAATAGTTCATTTACATACTAAATCTACACTTCCTGAACACACACACACACAGAGGAATATAATTTCAGTGCTATGATCTTAATGTTTGTCTTGCCAAAATTTGTGAGTTAAAATCTACTCACCAATGTGATAGTGTCAAGAGATGGGGGACAGAGGAAGGTGATTAGGTCCTGAGGTGGAGAACTCATGGATAGGAGTGATGGCCTTATGAAAGAGGCTCTTGTCTCTTCCTTCCCCTGAGGATACAACTAGAAGGTACCAGGAAGAAAGCCCTCACTGGACACAAAATTTCCCAGGGCCTGGATCTTGGACTTCTCAGTATCCAGAACTGTGAGAAATAAATTTCTGTTGCTTATAACCTACAGAGTTTATGGCACTTTGTTACAGTAGCTCAAATGACTAAGATAATTAATCATTGAGAAATATATACACACACATACACATATGCATAGCTCTCTGAAATGTACAAGGGGTCTTTGAAACGTTCACTGGAAGTACATAGTACAGAATTCTATGCATGGATTTCCAAGTTTAACACTAAAAATTATACTTATTATACTTTCATTTCACTTTTTCCTGAACTTTTTTAAGTACCTCTATATAAAATCTCATTTTTACTGTAATCAGCTCTGAAATGCAGTACATTTTCTCCTTTCTTTCTGCCCTTAAAATGTCACAGTGAACTCCACCGACTTATTCCTAGTCCCCTGAGTGATCCTTACAGGCTAAGGATGGCCTGAGTCCCACCCTGATGTTACAGAACAGCTTGTTGCATCTGTCTGTTCAACGTCCAGTAGATTTTAAAACCACTTTCATGGTTTTGTCATGGTTGTTGACTCAGGCCGCCCATGGAATCAGCCTATGAAAAATGCTAAACCATAGATTCTTCAAGTTATACCAACAGATAAAAGAAAAAAATTCAGAATATTTTGTTATAAAATAATTTAATGAGAAGGATGTTTCTAGTAAATGCTGGTCTGGTATTTAAATATCTATCCATATCATAGAGAGAATAGGTCAAGAGGTAAACTATTTTCATCAAAATATTTCCAAGTTTTGTAAATCTGCTTTTTATTAAGGTGCTCCAGCCGTTCAATAGAAACAGTAGGCAGTCTGTAAGGACGGAAGATTTCAGAATCTAATTTTTTTAACACACACACACAAGAGGTAGACCCTCCCACAGCCCAGAGGAATGTAGCGAGAGGAGCAGTGCTTTTGCAGTGGGAGTTGTGAAGAACCCATGAGGTCATCGGCTCTGCCCAGCCACAGGGAGATATATGGTAGTTTATGTTTCTGCGGTTTGCTCACGGCTAGGGCTGGTTTTCAGTCATCTTCATCAAGGCCCTCTAAGCCAGTTTGAAAGTATTTTATGAACTATTCATTCTATCACGTGCTTTAGCGAAGGCTACCGTAATCTAATAAGCCTGTGTATCTGCTCTCTGCGATGCAGCTTATCACCTCCTTTTCTTGAACTTCAACTTTCTACCTCCTTGCAGCAAAATCTCTTTGCCTCTTTGGTGTTTACATTTTTCCCAGGCACTGAGTGGTTTGACTTGGTCTTTCTATACAATCCTCAAGAGATGCTTTAAAATTCAAACTCTGTGTCTCCAACCAGATTTTACAAAAAGTGTTGAACATAAGGTAGTAATAAATAATGCATAGATCATCAAATGCTTGAGTTACAGCCTGTTTGGGTCTTTGCTACTCAGCCAGTACAGGCATTTCTGGAGGGCCCATTGTGCAAAAGGCCTTGGATCAGAGTTCTTTGGCTCTGGACACTAATCGAGTTTTCTCCCCGATCTACCCTCATGTGATTACAACTTGTCTATACATGCACACGCACAGACATGCATGAAACATTGTCTCCATCTGCTTTATTTTTCACATTTGGTACTTGTTTAATGTTTTTATTTGCTGAGACAAACTTCCACACACAGTTGTATGTGTGTGTGGGCGGGGGGGGGGGGGGGAAGGGGATGTTCTTTTGGCATAGATGAGTCAATGAGCCTAAGGAAAGAATTGGGGAATTTTATTTTTAGATTACTCTTGAGTCTTTTTAATGTGTAATTTTAGGAATTACACATTCTACTCTAATAGAATAATTTCTTCAGTAACTTCCAACTTTCACACACACATTTCAGATAACCTTGATGACTTTTCTTGAGTTCTTTATTGATAAATGATACCACCTTTCTTCTTTAACCTCTGGCCTTGAAGCAGTGTCACTTTCTGATCTACCATAGCAGCCATCTGTGTTAGTTAGCAGTTCATGATGAACTAAGCTATAGTATTTCTTCAGCACCTCAAACTTGTATTTAAATCTTCAATTTTGTCTAATGCTTTGGAACCTTTAATTTGGCCTCTGAAACTGGTAGTATCCTTGAGAAAATGATTGTTCTCCATATTTCTTCCTTTGTGTTCACACAATGTCTTGCATTAAGTTGAATGAGAAATTATCTCTAATTTAATTTTTCCTTTAAATATTAATAGTTTGCCCCATCAGTAAAGAACGTATCATTCCCTTCCATATGCCAAGAGGCATAAGATTTGGGAACTCATATTTTATCCTAGCTGGTGCAGCTGTTGGGTACTCATATAACCCCCTAATCCTTTGTAAAAACTTAATCGGACAGCTGCCTTGATAATGTGCAGTTTCAATGATTGCCTCTGTTGAGGAAAATAATATGCCATTGTAGTAAGTCTCACAGATTAATGATGTTTCCCTGCAAGTAAATGCCCAACAGACAGGAATTCCCAAACTGGGAATCAAGCTCCATGCTGAGAAAAAGCATGTCAATATCTACCATTAGACCAAAGCTTAGCTCCTGAGTTTAGCAACTATTGGCATCTTTGTTATATGAATGGTTTAATTAGACTGTTTTAGTGTAGCTCAACTGTTCTTGAAAGCACTTTTTAAAAAGGATACTATTGTTAAAGAGAAACAGTTCTTCCATTTGTGCTACTAAAATTATAAGGGGGAGGGGTGCAAAAAATAAATACTTCTGCCAGCATTTTTTTTTTTTTTTTCAAAACTCAACCTAATTAGCAAGAAGCCTCTATAAGGCAATTCTGGTTTCTATAGCAGTTTGGTTTGGATTCTTGTAAATTAAACATAAGTTGACAAATTAGATTTAACACTACCACCCTCTAGGACATTGTAAATGTACAGATAATTAAAACAAACATGAGAAATGTTATCATAATAGGATGATGTAAAGTCAGATCCTGTAACACGTAAAGAGCTTTCTTACGAATACAAGTATAATTTACTACAGAGTGTCAAGCAATAGTTGATATTAATTATTATGCTTTTATTTATATCTGTCATCTTGCATACACCACTAAAATGGATGACTTTGTTTCCCCACAGATATTTTTGGGTAAGAATTTACCAGAGACATCTTCTTGGCTCTTGAGTTAAGCAGTTCAGTGGTTTTTGCACTATCACAGTTACAAATCTCTTTTAAAGAATTCCTGAAGTAAGTATCTTACATTGTGGGTAATTAAATACATGAGCACATTCAGTCTCTTTGAACTTATCTTCACAATGGATTTATGTTTTTTAGTGAAAAAGGCTCAGAGACTATCTGAAATTTTTGTCCTGATAGAATTTAATAGGAAAGATTTCCCAGTCTTATCTGTGTTTATTTAGAACAAAAGAACATAAAAGTTTAAATTAGAAACTCATGTTTAAAGTCTGATTTTAAAAAGGTATGACTTAAATTTTTAAAAAAGAAATAGAGATTATATTATGTAAATACAACAGATCCAGTAGAAATATATCTTGGCTTGAGAACTGTTGAATTTAACAAGAGAGATGACTACAAAGAGGAACATGAGTTGGCTGCTCTGATAGGGCTTCACAGTGCCAGCAAGAGAGAGGCACTTTTGTTGCTTTTGCCTGCCCTGCCTTCCTGCCTCAGAGAAAGCTGATAACGAAGCCCAAGGGGCAGAGGTTTCCTTCTGCAGTTTCCTGACCGCTCAGGCCACCAGGTGCACCTGTCTGGGAACTTGAGTGCAGCTGGCATTGGTGGTGATGCAGAAGGCAGCATCTCAGCTAGCATCTTCCTGGTGTGCTGTTTTGACTTTCTTCCATAGACCAGGCCTCATCCTCCAGCACTCCTAGCCATTCTGTAAACTATTTGGCCTCCTTTCAATAAATTCATTTTATGGTTCCAGTTCCAGAGTTAGTCTGCATGAGGAACCAACAACCTGGCCTGCACCATCAGGGTTGATCCCAGCCTCTTAGGACCAGAAACTTCAGCATGTCCATGGGTCCACAGGAGATGGGGCTCTGGGACGCACAAGAGGCAGTGCCTCACAAGAAAGTGAGGTCAGTGTCACTAATGCTACTTTTCCTCAGTCCAAACAATATCTGAGATTCCTTACACAGAAAGACAGAATCCAATGAGCTTTTAAAAAGTAAAGAAGGGCGATGGGAGGAAGTAAAAATAGAAGTATTGATGCATGAGTCAGAAGGTTGAGTATATTACTTTATAATGAGAAATAGAACTCTAGGCAAACAAAAACACTCAGTTCACCCGGCCTTCACATTTTCTTCCCAGCAGGAGAGGCTTCCTGGGAAGCCAAAACATAGTCCCAGGCTCCTGGGGAGAGGATGATGAACGCAGTCAAGACAAAGAATCAGCCAACTTCAGGGTGTGGGCAACAACCAACAGTCCCTGGGCTCCTCTACCCCAGCTCTGCTGCAGCTGATGAGCTCCTACTTTTGTCCCTGCAGTGACCTGTAAGTCTGTCTTTTGAAAATGCAACTAAATTTAAAGAAATTACACATTATATCGTTTACATTAGCCAAGTGTTCCCTAAATTTCAGTCATTCATCTACTGTCATTGCCATTTTGCCATATTTGTCTACTACATGTTTTATTATATTTCTTTTCTTTTTACCTAAATACATCTACTAACCTTGTTCTAAATAATATATTTGATGTGTATATTGTTTTTTTTGTTTTTGTTTTTGTTTTTTTTTTTGACAGGCAGAGTGGATAGTGAGAGAGAGAGAGACAGAGAGAAAGGTCTTCCTTTTGCCGTTGGTTCACCCTCCAATGGCCGCCACGGCCGGCGCACCGCGCTGATCCAATGGCAGGAGCCAGGTGCTTCTCCTGGTCTCCCATGGGGTGCAGGGCCCAAGCACTTGGGCCATCCTCCACTGCCTTCCCGGGCCATAGCAGAGAGCTGGCCTGGAAGAGGGGCAACCGGGATAGAATCTGGTGCCCCGACTGTGACTAGAACCCGGTGTGCCGGCGCCACAAGGCAAGGGGAGGATTAGCCTAGTGAGCCGTGGTGCCGGCCTGATGTGTATATTGTTATGTGAAATACTTTTAATGCACATGGAAATAAACTCAGAGTACTAAAATGATTACATAACACCATCTTGCATTCTGTAGGAAGATTATTAAAGAAATAGGATTTTGTTCTTGTTTAAAACACTGTGCACGGAAGTTAAAATTTTGGAGTCTTTTCCACCAGAAAATATCTGTGTTCTGCTCTACACTTTGGTTTACAGTTTGCCAAGGTATAAAATTCTAGGTGGAAATCAGATTCCCTCAGTCATGTGTCCTCAATATCTTCCCACATCATTTAGCGAAGTTGATGGGAAGTCAGAAGTCAGCTCAGTTATATTCCTTGTGGGTTACTGCTTTTTGTCTGAAAGTGTTTAAAATTTTAATCTTTGGCATTATCTTTTTAAAATATTTTTTAAAGATTTATTTATTTATTTGAGAGGTAGAGTTACAGACAGAGAGAGGGAGAGACAGAGAGAAAGGTCTTCCATCTTCTGGTTCACTCCCTAAATGGCCGCAACAGCTGGAGCTGGACTGTTCTGAAAGCTAGCAGCCAGAAGCTTCTTCTGGGTCTCTTACATGGGTACAGGGGTCCAAGCACAGGAGCCATCTTCCGCTGTTTTCCTAGGGCATAGCAGAGAGCTGAATCGGAAGTGGAGCATCTGGGACTCGAACAGGCACCCATATGGGTGCTGGTGCTGCAGGTGGAGGCTTAACCTACTATGCCTCAGCACTGGCCTTAATTTTTGGCATTCTAAAATATCACAGAGTTGCTTACTTATTTGCTTTAATTCATTGTGCTGGACACAAATTATTTTTTCATCTAAGCTTTTTGTCTTTGGGGTTCTATGATTTTATTTATTTTTACCCTTTTTTTAAGATTTATTTTTTATTTTATTTGAAAGAGTTAAAGAGAGATGGAGGTGGGGGGGGGGGTCTTCCCTAAATGAAAGGTCTCTGCGAGTGAGATCCCAGTAGAAAGAATGGGCCATCGAAGAAGGAGGTACCTTTCTCTGAAGGAAGGAGAGAACTTCCACTTTGAATATGGCCTTGTCTAAACAAGATCAGAGTTGGTGAACTCAAGAGGCTTCCATAGCTTGGCAGCTCATGACAAGAGCCTCAGGTGATTACTGACGTCATAAATAAGAGTGTCAATTGTTAAATCAACAACAGGAGTCACTGTGCACCTGCTCCCCAGGTAGGACCTCTGTCCTTAATGTGTTGTACTATGCGAATTAATGGTAAAACTACTACCCAAACAGTACTCTATACTTTGTGTGTCTTTGTGGGTGCAGTCTGTTGAAATCTTTACTTAGTATATACTAAGTTGATCTTCTGTAAATAAAGATAATTGAAAATGAATCGTGGTGAAGAATGGGATGGGAGAGGGAGTGGGAGATGGGATGGTTGCAGGTGGGAGGGAAGTTATGGGGGGAAAAGCCACTATAATTCAAAAGTTGTACTTTGGAAATTTATATTTATTAAATAAAAGTTTAAATAAAGAGAGTTCTTCCATTCACTGGTTCACTCCCCAAACGGTCCAGCAACCAAACTGAGCCAATCCGAAGCCAGGAGCTTCTTTCAGGTCTTGCATGTGGATGCAGGGGCCCATGGAATTGGTCCATCCTCTGCTGATTTCCCAGGTGCATTAGCAGGGAGCTGGAATGGAAGTAGAGCAGCTAGAACTTGAAACGGCGCCCATATGGGATGCAGGCACAGCAGGCTGAGGCTTTAACCCTCTGTGTCACTGCACCAACCCCTTTGATTTTATTTTTGACTATTTTTTCCCTCAATTTTCTCTGTTGTTTCTAAGTCACCTATCAAATATTGGACTTCCAGGATTATAACTTCACATTGGCGCCTTGGGTATCAGTCATAGCTGGTCAGGAACACAGCCTTTCTGTGTGTTCATAGTAGGAATAGGCATAAGGAGGGCTGGAGGAGTGAAAGATGTTTGAGCTGTAATTGAGTAGTTCAGTCTCCAACCCCTGTGTGCCTGACTTGATGCTCGATTTCGAGTTGCTTCGAGCCTCCGATTCTGTTCATGCATCTGCCTGTTCCCAGTCACTGTCTTCCCCAGCACGGATGCTGGCTCAAGGTTCTAACGGGGAACAGGGTCGGGGCACTCTGGGAGACGTCCCTCCTGCCTTCTAGTGATGCTAAGAAGCCTGCAGCCATGATACAGAATCGCCAAAGTGACAAAGACAACTGAATTCAGCACAGAGCCAAGTAAATGCTCCGAATCCATGCTATACTATACATTCTATGCATGGCCTGGGGAACATCCTTAGCTTCTCCAACAGTAAAGAGGGAATAATGCTGTCAGCTTCCTCTTAGGGTTGCTAGGAAGACTGATGGAAATAAAACATACATCAGATGTAAGTCACTGCCCGATGCATATTCAGGTGCTCTCAGTACAGCTGGCTGGTCTGATTTTATGAGGAATATTAAATTATCTTTTCTCCTCACATTTCCACTTACATCATTTTGCACTAAATTTCAAGAAGTCTCTTCTACACTATTTTCCAGTCTATTGATATTTTTGTAACTGATAAATTACTAAGAGAACTTTTATCAAGTTACTTTTTGTAGTGTTTGTTTTACCAGTGCAATTCTTTTTACTTTGTGTTTTGTTCCTCTGTCTCATTTATTTTCTCTTTTCCAGCAATTTGTTAACTCCTTTCTTCTTTCTTCTGTTGTAGCTGCTGCTACTTTTGTTAAAAACAAGTTTATTTCAATAAGGTTTAGAGAGGAGCAAGAGGCAAAGCCAGGTCTGGTTTGCCATCTTGTGCAGAAGCTGACAGCGCTGTTTGGGTCCTAATTTTCTCTTCTTAGCATGGCTGAATCAACAGGCTCTGTCACAGCAGCTCCCAGTTGCTCTGGTCTTTTTGTGTATCAGGTGGTGTACTAAGAACTTTACATATGAACACCCAGCTAATTCACTCGATCTTAAAGCATAGGAGCTAATATTATCCCATCCCCATTTAAGTTGAGATTATTAAGACTTCCAGAGGTCAATTGACTTGTCCAAGGTCATATAGTTAGTAACTGGCAGAGTTATATTTTTAAAACAATTTGTTTATTTATCAAAAGGGAGAGAGAGAGAGAGAGAGCGAGCGAGAGAGCATCTTCTATCTGCTGTTTCACTCCTGAGGTGGCTGCAACAGCTAGAGCTGGGCCAGGCTAAAGTCAGGAGACAAGAACTTCAACCTGGTCTCTCACATGGGTGGCAGAGGTCAAATACTTGAACTAGTTTCCTCTGCTTTCCCAAGTACATTAGCAGGAAGCTGGATTGGAAATGGATCACCTGGGATTCGAACCAGCACTTCTATATGGGATCCTGACATGGCAAGCAGTGGCTTAATCTACTGTACCACAATGGCAGGCTCCCAGGACTAAAACTGAAACACAGATGTATTGGCTATGGAGTCCAAACTCTGAACTACTGCTGCTAGATGAATCTTATTACTCTATGTGGCTATGTGGCATCCACAGACGGTGTAGATGTGTGTCTAATTAACAGACTGCTTTCAAAATTTGCTATTACAATAAAACTTCACATGAATATCTGTGTACAATGGGACACTTACATGACAGTCATTTTATTTTCAAATACAAATCTCAGGAAGTTATTTTAAAAACATTTTAATATGCTTTGACAAACTGTCCTTAAAAAAGAAGATGAAGCAATTGACACTTCCACCAGCAGCAACGTGTGAAAGCTGCTGATCTCTACAGGCCCATCAGTACCTGTTATTACCCACTATTTGCCAATTTCATAAAGATTAAATGCAACCTGAGTGTTTTTATTTGCTTGTATTGCATTGTTAGTGTGACTGAACAGCTCTCTGTGTGATGATAGCTCCTGTATGTTGTTATTTTGTGGATTGCCAGTTCATTTTCTGCCCAAGTTTCAGTTATGATATTGCCTCTAGCTGGCTGGTATAGATCTGTGAGTACTCTTTAGGAACAATCACCTTTGGCCTGTTATTTATGATGCAAATATACTTTCATTGATCACTACTTCTATTTTTACTTATATTTATGGTATTGGTAGAAGAGATTTTAAACAATTATGTAGTCAAATCTACCCTAAATTTTACATATATTTTACGCATATTCTTTCTTTCAGTGGGTGAAAGAGTGAAACCAACACGAAAGTTGGTCTATTTGATTTATGATCTGAGTTTCTAAAGGAAGTGGACAAGTCAATAATCTGTTGGTCCTACTGCAGGAAACAGGCCAATTGGTTAAGATGATGAAAGTTTTCACTTGCACACTAAATACTGACCTAAGTCAACTTACGAAGGATTTCCAGCCAGGCTAGGTTGACAGCTCCTAGGTTTACTCTTCTGACTTCATTCCACTTAAAATGTGCAGTATCACAGTCAGAGTTAGATTTGATGTTAACGCAGTCTGTTGGATGCATGCCAGGTAGGTCATCCATATTCTTCAACCTTGAGTTTTTCACCTTGTGCCAGCAGCTCACATCATAAGACCTCACTCCCATTTCTCCAGTTTTGTTCTTCATCATTTCTGTTTAAAGTTTCTCCCAGCATAAATTAAAGTCATAACTCAGTAGAGATCAGGTTTATAACAAGACTATCCACCTAGCTGAAGTCCCTAGAGTATAGGGGGACGTATGAGGCCTGGGTTGCAGAGAATGTTTCTAAGGTAAGATTCCAGGTTCAAGGGATGTGTATTAGGCAATTCAGGCCAAAGTTCCACTTTTCTTCCTGTATTTTAATGAGAAGGATCTTTCTGGACTTTCCTTTTTTTTTTTTTTTTTCCTTTTCTAAGGATGAAAACTTTCTTAACAGTGACTACCACAACTATCTCTACTCTTGGAATTTTTACTCTGTAAGATATTCAAGCTTCTAAAAATGTTTGCTTATTTTGTATTTTATTTGAAAGACAGAGAAATAGACACACACACACACAGAGGTAGGGAAAGAGAGAAGGAGAGAGAGAGAGAGAGAGAGAGAGAGAGAGAAGGGGAGAGAGAGAGAGAGAGAGAATCCTCCATCTGCTGATTCACTCACTATGACCACAATATAGGCTGAAGCCTGTAACCTGAAACTCCATCCAGGACTCCCACGTGGGTGACAGGAACCCAAATACTTGAAGCCTCATCTGCTGCCTCCCAGGGTGTGTATTAGCAGGAAGCTGGATCACAGCAGAGGAACTGGGACTTGAACCAGGCACTCTGATATGGGATGCAGGTGTTCTAACCACTGTGCCAAATGCTGGCCCCTGAATTCTTAATTCTTCAAGAGGAAGGATGCAAATCCTTTAAAATACCATTTGGATATCAGCTCCTCTGACAGTCTTCTTGGGAGTCCATATGGAACTTTTTTGTGTTGTATTTCATTATTGCTACCCCTACAGTCTTGCATGATGCTGTGTGGGTTCCTTTACTGTGCTCTACCAGATGTTGGTCTTCTTTTGGGCAGGACTCTGAACTGATCACATCTGAATCTAAAGCCCTGGGCACAGTGTCGACCATGCTTTAGGCACCATGTAAATATCTTCTTATTGGAGATGTGTTAGAACAATGGAAAATATTTGGTTCCAGCATGCTGTTATGACTTTGACTTGGGGCAAGTGGAAGTTCATAACTCTTTTTTTTTTTTTTTGACAGGCAGAGTTAGACAATGAGAGAGAGAGAGAGAGAGACAGAGAGAAAGGTCTTCCTTCCATTGGTTCAACCCCCAAATGGCCTGGAGTACCGGTGCTGCAGGTGGAGGACTAGCCTAGTGAGCTGTGGCACCAGCTGATAACTCTTGATATAAATAGATGTGGAGGTGCTGCAGGTGGAGGTCTAGCCTAGTGAGCTGCGGCACCAGCTGATAACTCTTGATATAAATAGATGTGGAGGGGGCTGGCGCTGTGGCGCAGTAGGTTTGTCCTTCACCCACGGCACCGGCATCCCATATAGGCACCAGTTCTAGTCCTGGCTGCCCCTCTTCCCATCCAGCTCTCTGCTGTGGCCTTGGAGAGCAGTAGAATATGGCCCAAGTGCTTGGCCCCTGCACCTGTGTGGGAGACCCAGAAGAAGCTCCTGGCTCCTGGCTTCAGATCGGTGCAGCTCCAGCCATTGCGGCCATTTGGGGAGTGAACCAACAGAAGGAAGACCTTTCTCTCTGTCTCTCCCTCTCACTGTCTATCTCTCAAATAAATAAATAAAATCTTTAAATAAATAAAAGATGTGGAGAATAGTAGACTCTTCATTGGATGTTTATCATAAAGTGGGTAAAAGACAAAATACAGAGACTTTCAGTTAGTCTCTTGAAGTGAACAGCTAAAGATCAGGTAAAATCAGGTGTGGTCAGAATGTGTGTCTGTGGAATAGGAGAAAAAATGTGTATGGAGAGTAGACCAAGTACACAATCTAAATATTGCTCAGGCCATTGTATTCATTGATCAGTTTACCTGAATTATAACATTTAATCTGCCTTACAATACCATCTAAATAAAAAGGATGACAATGTGATATAAATTCAGCATGCTGAGAGTTACATGAAGACATCTGAAATTCAGTACAATTAACTGAGCCTGGGATACATTTAGACAGCACAAAAGGACTTTTTACATGCCAAAGGTTTTCTAGGGTGCTTTTTCTAAAAAATGATCAAAATGTGTTGTGGTAAGTGTAGAGAAAGGGGTATGCTAACAATAGAAGTCTTTAAGGTCAGTGTTTTAAACAGATGTTTACTAATTAACTCCAGAAATTAAAGAAGTATTTAAATATTTTGAAATCCACATCCAGGAATAGTCCAGGCAAAAGTTTTTTCTTATTGCAAAATTGATCTAATGCCCTTCTGAAATTAAAATTCTTTGCATGCATCACACACACACTCAGAAACACTACTTGTAAATTATTTTAGTTCTACTTCATTCACAGCAAGACATTTGCAGCCCCCAAATGCCTGAAGATTTATGGCATGAAAATATCCTCTGTTCACTGTGCTGCCTCTCTCCCTTTCAGCCCAATGGACTGTGAAATACAGGATTATCAGGAACAATCCTGCACCTTCTGGAAAGCCTCTGCCAGATATGCTCTCCCTTGCTTTCACCTCGGGCAGACGCTCCAGCACAGATGGGAGAACCACGGACTTTGACATCATTGACTACCAGTAGGCTGAGTGAGGCTGAGTAGGTCTATGAGTCAGTATTTGAGTGGCCAGGTGGCTTTTTGAAAGTAGGAAAACAGAGTTTTGTTTTCTCTCATGCTCTGAAGCCCCTTTTTCCTGCTGGGGAACTGTTATGGCTAGAGAATCCAGTCCAATGATAGAAATTCAGTTCAATTCATGAAACACTCAATGTGGTAATTAATTTTTAAAAAGAATTTATTTATTTATTCGAAGGGCAGAGTTACAGAGAGACAGGGAGAGACAATCTTCTATCCACTCCTCAAATGGTTGCACACCCAGGGCTGGACCAACCCCTGAGCAAGGAACCTGGATCCTGGAACTCCATCTGGGTCTCCCATGTGGATGCCAAAGGCTCAAGCACTTGGGCCATCTTCGGCTACTTTCCCAGGAGCATTAGCAGGGAACTGAATTAGAGTGCAGCAGTCTGAACTCCAATTGGTCCATATGGGATGCTGGTGTCACAGGCTGTGGCTTAACCTCCTGCCCCACAATGTCAGGCCCTATGATCATTGATCATTGACTTTGTAGGAGAACTTGTGAATGTGCTAGTTGGTATCCAGTCATTAGCACTAGAGAATTATGAGGTTGTATCATATTTTAGCACCTTGCCTATTCTTTTGTTTGTTTTATTTTTCAGCATCATAGGAATACACTGATGCATTAAGGTCTGTATTTGGACTATGTTTAGCAATGATAATGATTATTGGAATCATGGCCTCTTTCAATTTTCTGGCCTTATTAAGAATTAATACATGGGGGTTAGCACAGTGGGTTAAAGCCCTGGCCTGCAGCACAGGCATCCCATATGGGAGCTGGTTCTTGTCCTGACTGCTCTGTTTTCGATCCAGTTCCCTTCTGATGCACTTGAGAGGGCAGCAGAGGATCTCCCAAGTTCTTGGGTCTCTATACCCACATAGGAGATCCAGAGAAAGCTCCTGCTCCTAGCTTCAGCCTGGCCCAGCCCTGGTCATTGCAGACATTTGGGGAGTGAACCAGCGAATGGAAGACCTCTCTCTCTCTGTCTCTACCCCTCTCTGTAACTCTGAGTTTCAAATAAATAAAATAAATCTTTAAAAAAAGAATTAATAATGGTGGAATAATAAGTATGTCCTCTTCATGTCTTGCTTTAAGTGATATGTGTGTGTGTGTATATATATGTGTATATATATATATATATATATATATATATATATATAGTGGGTAACCCAAGAGTGATTTTTGGTGATTGTTTGATGTCTTCAAAAAAATGAGCCACTGAATAAGAGAGGAAAGAGATGTACAATTTGGGACATGCTCAAGCTGACTTGCCCCAAACGGTAGAGTTAGAAGTATACCAGGGGATTCCAATTCAATCCCATCAAGGTGGCATGTATTAATGCCATCTCACTAGTCCAAGTGATCAATTTCTGTTCACAATTGATCATAATGATAGGTCTAAGAGTCAAAGGGATCACATAAACAAGACTAGTGTATGCAAATACTAACCAATAGAATAAAAAAGGGAGAGAACGATCCAACATGGGAAGCGAGATACACACCAGACTCATAGAATGGCAGATGTCCTAAACAGCACTCTGGCCTCAGAATCAGGCATTCGGATGTGGCTGAAAAGCCCATGAGAGTATTTCAGGCATGGAAAGCCAAGACACTCTGGCAAAAAAAAAAAAAAAAAAAAAAAAGAAAAAAAGAAAAATGACCTAAATGAAAGATCTCTGTGAGTGAGATCCCAGTGGAAAGAGCAGGTCATCAAAGAAGGAGGTACCTTTCTCTGAAAGGAGGAGAGAACTTCCACTTTGACTACGACCTTGTCTAAATATGACCAGAGTCAGTGAACTCAAAAGGCTTCCATAGCCTTGGCAACTCATGACTAGAGCCTAGGGTGATTACTGATGCCATAAACAAGAGTGTCAATTTGTTAAGTCAACAACAGGAGTCACTGTGCACTTACTCCTCATGTAGGATCTCTGTCCTTAATGTGCTGTACATTGTGATTTAATGCTATAACTAGTACTCCAACAGTATTTTTCACTTTGTGTTTCTATGTGGGTGCAAACTGTTGAAATCTTTACTTAATATATGATAAACTGATCTTCTGTATATAAAGAGAATTGAAAATGAATCTTGATGTGAATGGAAAGGGAGAGGGAGCAGGAAAGGGGAGGGTTGCGGGTAGGAGGGAAGTTATGGGAGGGGGGGAGAAAGCCATTGTAATCCATAAGCTATACTTTGGAAATTTATATTCATTAAATAAAAGTAAAAAAAAAATTGAGGAAAACTAAAAAAAAAAAAAAAAAAGTGAGCCACTGTGATTGCGGGTGGTGTCATCTAAACATTATTTACTGTGTTACTTTTTGCAAGTTCCTGCCCCAAGAGGCTATCTATGGATAAGTAAACTAGATAATAGGGGTAAATTTGAAACAGAATAGTAGCATGTAGTCAGATTTTCGTTGAGTACAACAGAAAGTCATTTGAAGACCCTGCCAGGTAGCCAGTCTATCTTTACTGAATTAATGGCATGACCTCCTTCTCCAAAAACTTCAGATGTCCCCTGGTGATGATGATTAATTGTCGTCCTTCTTCTCTCATATTTAAAAGGGGACAAAAATAGACAGCAAGGTGATGCAGCCTCTGAGCACTACTAAGATGTAAGATTACTGATGCACAATTTCTTTCAGTGCTTTTTTTTTTTTTGAACAAAGATTCTTGCCCTCATGTATGAGTGTGAATCTTC
Organism: Lepus europaeus; assembly: GCF_033115175.1. Classification (NCBI taxonomy): domain Eukaryota; kingdom Metazoa; phylum Chordata; class Mammalia; order Lagomorpha; family Leporidae; genus Lepus; species Lepus europaeus. Next base: position 67,772,098 of record NC_084828.1, on the reverse strand, counting down.
AAGGTCTTAGACTCCTTGGACATGTATCCAGGGTGACAAAGGAAGCAAGTGTGGGCTCTGATGCTATCCTGCTTTCTTTACTGGGGCTTCTAGCCAGGCTTTGGTGTTTAGTGCAATTTGGTTCCTTTGAACAGTGCTGCCCTGGGCTACTTTCTCTCTTAACTACATCACAGTTAGCCAGCATTATTCCTCCTTTTTATGTGAAGAAGTAGAGCAGAGAGAAGTGAAATAATGCCAGAGGTAAAAAAATATAAAACAGCATTGCTTGGAATGGGCTGTTACCACTCTTCCAGTCACCCTGATGACCATTCGTTTCTGCAGATTATAAGAGAGAAATTGGAGTCTTTCCAAAGAAACTGCCCTTTCAGTTGAGAGCCTCAGGGAAAATTTTGGATGCAGTCTCACTTCCTAGATATGCCTTCTCTTCATTACAAATAGCCTTTGATGAAGCTTACAAGAAAGGACATGTGCACAGGCAGCCACTAAGTAACAACCAGGGTGAGTAACCCTGGGCAGGGCAGCTGGAGTGGCTCAGGGAGGGGCCGGTGGACAGGGATGGTCTCAGGATCCACTGTAGTTTTTAAGCTCTTCCCCAGCCCTGACCATTGTTCTGCATACTTCAGAGGAGCCACAATGCATCCCTCACTCCTCCGCCTTTTGCTTGCAATGTCAACTGCTCTTCCTCCTCCACACACACACACAGTTCCATCTGACTCAGTGCTGTGTTTCTGTAACCTTGGACAAGTAACATCACCTTTAAGGATTTCTGTTTATTTCAAAGGGAAGAAGATACTCAGGACTGCTGGCTGCTGAAGCTGGCATTAGTGACACATGGGTGTAGTGGGCTGAATGTTGGTGCTAGGGTTGCAGCCGGAAAAAAAACCTTCTGGATTCTTCCAGTTGAGTGGGCTCCTACTCTGCAAAGATCAAAATCCAGCTTCTCGGCGCCGGCACACCGGGTTCTAGTCCCGGTCGGGGCACCGATCCTATCCCGGTTGCCCCTCTTCCAGGCCAGCTCTCTGCTGTGGCCAGGGAGTGCAGTGGAGGATGGCCCAAGTGCTTGGGCCCTGCACCCCATGGGAGACCAGGATAAGCACCTGGCTCCTGCCATCGGATCAGCGCGGTACGCCGGCCGCAGCGCGCTACCGCGGCGGCCATTGGAGGGTGAACCAACGGCAAAGGAAGACCTTTCTCTCTGTCTCTCTCTCTCACTGTCCACTCTGCCTGTCCAAAAAAAAAAAAAAAAAATCCAGCTTCTCCAATGTATAAATCAAGATCTTATGCATAGGGGCCAGTGCTGTGGCATAGAAAGTTAAGCCTCAGCCTGTAATGCTGCATCCCGTATGGGAGATGGTTCAAGTCCCAGCTGCTTCACTTCCAATCCAGCTCCCTGCTAATGTGTCTGAGAAAGCAACAGCAGATGGTCCAAGTGCTTGCATTCTTGCACCCATGTGAGAGACATGGAAGAAGCTCTTGGTTCTTGGCTTCAGCCTGGCCCAGCCCTGGCCATTGCTGTCATTTGGGGAATGAACCAGCAGATGGGAGATCGCTCTCTCTCCCTCTCTCTCTCTCTCTTTCTCCTTTTCTCCCTCCCTCACTCTCTATATCTCTGCCTTTCAAATAAATAATTTTTTTAAAAAAGATCTCATGTTTACTTTTTCATCTCCCTCTAGTTCATTTATTGAGGAGACAAGGGCAATTAAATTGCCTCACAGATTGAAATCATTTCCATGTTTTCTTTATGGGACTTGATGTTCTTTCCTAGTTGTCAATAGAAGACAGGGCATTAAAACTAGAGGACATCTTAAAGATGATATATTCCCAACCTCCTGCCTTCACTTGGAAAGTGAGAAAATTGAGGCCAAGAGAGCTGAAGTGACTTGCTCATGTTTCATGGAGGGCTTGTCGGAGTAGCAGAATCACTCCAAACCAAGGTCTCCTATCTACTGTGCTGTTGTGCTGCAGGATGGCAGAAGAGTTAGGTAGACACACAGGCACTAGTCCCTCTGCACCAATGGTTAATACTTCCAGTTCTTTCTTTACTCTTCCATGACAATTTCAAAGTATTTTTAAAAAATTACTCCCTACTAAATTCATAGATGTTACCAGTTTATTATCACCAACAACTATTTACTGAGAATGCATGCTCTTCGGGGTCCTGAGCAAGTGATTAAAAAGTGTATACATAAAGGATTCTAAGGAGGCTGAGGGTTGGCTCACTTGGTAGGTTTCAAAACCTTCTCATCTCTGATGAGTGGCAAGATTTTAAAATTGTGTTTCAAAAATGGTGTCTGACATGCTTCTGGGAGAGGAGATGTGTTGCTGAGTTGAGGATAACCCAACAATAAAAGTTTGTGGTTATTTGCCATGAGGCTATAGATGATTAAAGAAAAATTGGCACAAACCTGCAGAGAAAGACATTGGTGGTGTCAAAATGAAGGATGCATCTGGTGGACCGTTTTGTGTTCTGTAAGATTGCAAGTTATGAACACAACTGTATCCTACAATGAAACTTCATATGAAAAATGAGGAATTCCCATTTTGCCTAGAGAAGCAAAACAAGATGAAGTTTGGCAGAGAATTGTCAGGTTCTGGGAAGTCCTGTTCTTGGTTCCTGCCTGCATTCAGGGTTCCTATCTAGGAAACAGAGCTAACTTTTGTAGAATGACTATATTTCAAACTGGCACATCTTGGAATGGGTAGAATCAGCCTGGTGTCTGTCATTCACTGGAACATCTTCTGGTTGGTGCCTGGGGTTTCTCTTCTCCTACAGTCTGCTTACATACTAACCAGAAACTTTCAGCTGCTTACATTGTGAAACCTAATGAGATCATCACAAAATAGACCCTATGGATGAAAGCCATCATTCCACAGAAATACACATGAGCTCCAGCCAACCGCACTGTATAAGACTTATCTTAAGAAATGAACCCTTGAGTACACCAGCCCAATGATGACGAGAAAGAATTCTGCTGAGTTCTTTGCAGGAAGTTATTTTTGATATTGTTTTGGCTTTAGAAAAAAAAAAAAAAGAAGAAGGATTTTGTGAGGGTTACCTCGGTGCACAGTGAAACTACAAATTCAAATTGTTTGAATCCTATCCCCCAAACACAGAAGTTTTATGTGAAAACAGTCTCATTTTCATTTTATGTTCTGGGAAGCCCTCCAAAGCACAGTAAATAGCCAACTTTTTGTGACCTTGAGTTCCTTCACTGCTCCCATGGGAAACTTGACCTTGAAACTGTAGAGAAGAGGAGAACAATTCTCAAGTTGGTATGGGGCAAGGCTAGAAGTCATATTATGTGTTTACTGATTGCCCGAAACTTATGGGTTCTCCTGCATCAAGATCCTCAGAACTTCCAAGGTCACAGAAATGGGGACAAAGTTACAGAGCAATACACATTAACCTCAAAACAAGGACATGCATAACAAGACTGTCACATGGGTGGAGATTAAAGCATCTGGCTGGGGCAATCCCCAGTGAAGCATTAGGAATAAGAAAACCCTTGATCTCCAGATACACAGCCAATGCAGAACTCCTTGACCCCTCTGATCATCCTTGGACTAGAATAGAGTTCATAAGACACAAAAATTCCTGCTGTGACAACTGCTAGTTTCTACAGTGTTTGCAATTATGCTCGTAATGAATTCTCACTTTATGGAAAGACTTCCTTAGATTTTCTACCATTTGGCAACCATAAGGCCATGCGACATCCATCTGGTCATTACAATGCTTACCAAAAGAGGACTTGTGTATATCAAAAGACACCTGGGGCTCTAGCTACTACCCAGGTATATTTTCTCCTAAGCACACAACAGGTTAAAGTGCAGTGATTTCTTCCATGTTTCCTAGCAAGAACTCCATTGAAACCTTACTTTGCTTTTGGATACACGAGCTTGAAAGAGTTTTGCCTTTAAGGCAGCTCTTATTCAGTAGCCATTAGCATCTTTGTTTTTATTACACTGTGAAAATCTAGTTATAATAATGGTATTTCCATTCTAACCTGATAGACTTCCCGCCAAAAGCAAAGCAGTTGATGCTGGAGTGGGACTATGTGGCTTACGAACAGACTGTGTCATCAATTTTTGGCATTTTTATTTCCTACAAACCATTTCTAGACTCCATTCTTAGCATGAAGAATTCAGAGAACTGTAACTGGTGTTGTGGCACAGCAGGTTAAGCTGCTGCCAATGATGCTGGCATCTCATATGAATGCTGGTTTGAGTCCTATCTGTTCCACTTCCAATCCAGGTACCTGATTATATACCTAGAAAAACAAAGAAACATGGCCCTGGTACCCATGGGGGAGACCCAAACGGAGTTTGGGGGTCCTTTATTTGGCCCAGTCCTGGTCCTTGTGGCCATGTGAGCAGTGAACCAGTGGGGATGGATGATCTCTTTCTCTCTCTCTTTCTCTGACTCTGTCTTTCAAATGAATAAAATGAATCTTTATAAAAAAAGAAATTCAGAGAACTGTTTGTATATGAGAAAAGAAGATCAAAGCATTTAGTGCTCAATATTTACAGAACTCATTAGCTGCCTGAGGTTTGAGAGGGAGGCCCACTTGTAATGAGCCTCAGGTTCCTTATCTGACACGGTACCACCTGAAAATGGTACTCAACTTACAGTGTTATGATGAAGATTAAATAAAACCATTGACATCCTGGAAAGTTTTCAAAAATTTAGCTTTCTCAAAGACTGACATTTCATGGCAGCAATCAACTTTCAAAAATCTTATTATAATAATGGAAAAATTTTATTTTGCATTATGTTAAAATCAATGAACCAAAGAAACCAATGTTTGTGAACAAGGTAATAAGACCAATTTTCTCCCACAGCTTCAGAAAGGGATCAAAATGCTGACTCAGGGGCAATGTGTGTGTTTATAGTATACACATGTGCGTGTGTGTGTCTGTGTGTGTGTGCTGTGTTACTTTCCCACAGGGCAGGTAAATCACTGTGATACTGAATTTTATGGCTATACAGAGTCAATAACATCTCTTGGGGGAAGGAAGGGAGAATAAATATGTACTTTGAGAATTCAAGCAACAATTTGGAAAGGACTTCCCTTCCTTTTGTACAGTGCAAGCAATGTAGGCACTGTGGAGTGAGTATAGGGAGATGGGCTTTAGGATCAGGTAGACTCCTGCTAAACTCCACCCGATCTTACTAGCTCCGTCATTCCTGCCAAGTTGTCTCGGAAATACATGTAAAACGTGCAGACAAAAAGTCAGCAGCTGATTTGTTGGGCATAACAGGCACTGGATAAAGGTGAAATGTTGGTAGGAGCCCTTGTGTTTTAGAGTCAACTTTGTTTTTCTCTCAGCGTCTTAACACAGATGATAGGCTGTGCGTACAGTTCAAATGGGGTCCCCTGCCTGGATGGGGCCTGGTGGACATGGTGATGCAGTCCCTGTTTGCAATGCCTCACACTCTTGAAGTATGCATGAGGCAAGTCCATAAAAAAAGGAAAGCCCTCATGGGTGTTTAGCCAACCACCCGTCACAGTGGTGTTTCTTAATCTTGATTATGTAAAGACTCAGGCATTGTGGCTGTTTGGAAGTTCTGTCAGACAATCCATGGACATTTTAGGATGCATTTGAAAGAAGTGAACCTGGGAAGAAGGGGGAGAGTAGACTTGCTGCTGCTGTAGATTACTCATTTACAGCTTAAATGACACCAACAAGCTGTTTGGATTCCAAGCCAATCTGGGTCTCTTTGAATTGTAATAGCTGGGAGCCTTGAAATGATGGACTGCTGTTGGTTCCTCTTGCTTTAAGCCTTCTTTCGCCCAACTGGGATATGGATGAGTGGACATCTAATAACGAAATTCTTGAGTTCTCAGGGGAGGGAGGGATGGAGTCCATTCTTTCTCTAGATCCGGTTCAGGTGCAGTATTTTAGTTGGGGCTCATGATTTGAGTCTAGAGAAAACACAGGACCTAGGATCTAGCTTGAGAATTCACTGGGTTTACTGGGAAATATCCAGGACTGACACGAGTCCAGAGATAGTCACCACTACAAACACGTCCCTTTACTTCCTGCCAGTTTGTGCTTTTAAGTCCCCTAGAATCAGGTCCACTCCAGTCAAATGGTGGTCTTTTGGTGACAGTGGCACTCACCTGGCCTTAGACCTGGCATATCCAGAGGCCAGTGGAGAACTTCTAACTCTTAGTGAGACTTCCTTATCCCATTGACCTTTAGCTTCTCCATGTGCTCAACTCCATTGCCTCACGAAGCAATGGGTTGGCAACAAGGCAGAAATGAATAGAACCAGGGGTCAGCCTTTGAGTAACTGCATGAATCGGGGCAAATTAATTAATGTCTGTATTCTAACTTTCTAGCATTTAAAGAGAATAACAATGCCCATTTAATCAAGTCCATCTCAGGGATAGTCTCTTCCTATCTAATTTACAATGTATAGGAAATGGAAAGAAGAGCTGGATAGAACCGTAGGGTTTTCCTTTGTGGTTTTGGCTTTGAGCCAGGCTGCACAGGAAGGCGAGTTCAGTTGTGTGTGCGAGTCCCTAAGGCAGCCTAAAGCATAGTAAGTAAATTGGGCCTATGCCTTGAATGCTTCAAAACCACCTCCAGCACTTGCATGATGTACAGCATATCCCAGTTTCCAGCCAGACACACAGCTAATATTCTGCAGGACTTCATATCTGCACGGCATTTCGTAATTGCCCATAACATTCCTGCAAGGTTGCCACAGACTTGTCCCAAACCACACAAGTTGCAATGTGTCTGCAGTGACCTCAGCTCCTGCATCTGGTTAACTACCTCAGCCACTAAAAATTCCAGCCAGAGACCTTACCTGAAGGGATTCACTTAAGTTCCATAAATGATTGACAACAACTAGTGGCAAACATTACCTTGTCTAATATGTGATTCAATCCTTTACCCCAAGGGAGTTCAGGAAAAAAGGACCTCCCTATCACTAATAACTATAAGATCCAAGAGCTATAGCACAGGCTTGGCAGGTATACATGATGATAATACGACAATGTTTCTGCAATTAAAGAAGTTACCTTCAGACCTAAAGAAGAGGGGGCCATGTTTGGTTCAAATAACATATTTACAAAATGTGTAGGCCTAAAGGGAAAGACTTCACTTTTTTGATAATTACTCCATAGCCTTATTCTCCATCAGAATCCCTTAATAACTTGATCCTTAGACCACTTTCTTCCATATAGACCTCCACTGACAGGCAAAGTGCTCTCCAAAGCCACAACGTTTTATCCTATGGTGATATGAAGTCTCAAGTTTGTGCATGAGTCTTGCTGAACTGGGAGGGACCTTGTGGGATTTACTCCTTGGGTTAGGATACAAACTAACTTGATCAGAGGAGAATGTGGGGTAAAGCCTCAGAGAACGGTGCTTTTCTTTTCGATGTTGCCATGTGTATTCTGTGGAGGGGATCAGCTGGTGGTCCTCTGTCAAAGGTAGGAAAGAGCCCTGCCTTGGTAAATGATTGACCTGGCTGCCGGGTCTGATAAGCCTGGGTAAATAGGCTTGATTCTGCTCCAGTAATTCCAGGACTTTTAACTCCTTCGGTACCAAAGCAAGCAGAGCAATGGCTGCCTGGGAAATCCCATTATTTGAGATTGACAGTGTCTGAATAGACAGCGTGTTTCTCAGACTTGTCTGTACACTGTCCTCTCTGGTATATCTTGAAAGCAAGAAGAGCTCATGCAAGCAAAATTCTAGAATGAAGACATGTTTATAGAGCTACCCAAAGTGGAAAAATTCCAATGAGCCACATGTATGCTTTCAAACCATGAAAGAGAATAAACCTACAGGATTTTCAAAATACAGAGAAGAGCAACAACAGCAATTTTTAGAGGAGCAAGGACAAGGAAGGAAAATTCAACCTAGTTTCCAGAACTCGCTGATGGTCAGAGGATTGAATTCTGCCAACACCCGCCCCAACGCCCATCTACCACATCTGCTGAAGGAGATGGTCGGCAGAGACACTGTAGTTACAGGGCTAGCCAAGGAGCTTGTTTGCCATCTGGAGAGAAAGTCCAGTGGCCGGACTGATCTCTTACCTTGGTTGCTGCTTTGTATTTCAGATTCTTCCTTCTTTCCTTCCTGATTCAACAGGGATGGTCCACAGTTCTTCCAATCCTCTCTGAAGAGTTTCGGATGTGGGGAGGAAGCAACCACACAGGCTCCGGCTTTTCCCCAAGCATGAAAATGAGATGTTCCCTTCTATCTCTTTCCTGCTCTCTGGCCGCTGCAGCCAGTGGTCACAGGCAGCAACTTGTTCGCAGCCAGGTATGTTGACAGATGTGAAGGAGGGAGTGTGCACTGGTCTCAGCTGCCTGGTGCAGCCAATCATGGCACACCAGGCCAGGCTCTTAGCCCTGATCAAATCTCAGCAGACAAATCAGATACCAGGGCTGTAGAGGGCAAAGGGCAGAGCCTGACAATTGTTGATTATCCAGAAAAGTGATTACCTTGTGATTGGCTCCATCAAGATGGTAAGAGGTCCTGCTAATAACATGGAGGAAAATGTTACTCCCATGTTCAGCTGTCTCAGAAGGGAATTTGGAGGTCACTTGATCAACTCTCTCCTTTGGTAGTAGGGTCTCTTCCACTGAGTTCTTTGCTGCTGAGACTCCTCATCTGGCAGTTCTTTGAATTAATAGGGCTGCACTTCCTGGGTGTACTGTGTGTTACACACTTCATATCCATGAATGAAAATCCTTGTGACAACTTGGGATTGTATTTCTAGTTTATGAATAAAGGAACAAAGGCTCAATGAGGATAATGATCGTGTACCTTGTGGGTGCTGAAGTCAGGATTTGAACCCAGATCTGCTCTGAAACCAGTGCATCGGTAAACACTCCTGATATATTCTGTGTAAGGATGACTAACAGGCCCAAAGGATGGCCATCTCTATCATCAGACCCTGTGGATATATTACTTTATGTGGTGAAAGGGACCTTGCTGGTCCCCATTCGAGTTAGGAGCCTTGAGACAGGAGACTATGTTGGATTATCCAGGCAGGCCCAGCGTAAGCAGAGTCCTCAGCAGACGTCAGAATCAGAGATTTGAGGATGGAAGTAGAGTCACAGATGGAAGGTGCTGTGCTGCTGACATGAAAGATGGAGGAAGGGGGCGTGACTCAAGAAGCTTCTAGAAGCTGGAAATGGATTCTCCTTTAGGGCCTCCACAAAGAAAATTACCCGATAACCCATTTTATTTTATTTTATTTATTTATTTATTTATTTATTTTTATTTTTGACAGGCAGAGTGGATAGTGAGAGAGAGAGACAGAGAGAAAGGTCTTCCTTTTGCCGTTGGTTCACCCTCCAATGGCCGCCGCGGTAGCGCGCTGCGGCCGGCGCACCGCGCTGATCCGACGGCAGGAGCCAGGTGCTTCTCCTGGTCTCCCATGGGGTGCAGGGCCCAAGGACTTGGGCCATCCTCCACTGCACTCCCTGGCCACGCAGAGAGCTGGCCTGGAAGAGGGGCAACCGGGACAGGATCGGTGCCCCGACCGGGACTAGAACCCGGTGTGCCGGCGCCGCAAGGCGGAGGATTAGCCTAGTGAGCCGGGGCGCCGGCCGATAACCCATTTTAGACTTCTGACTCCAGGCCAGTGCTATTGTGAGCACGGTAAGCAACCTCCTCTATGGTGGTTTGGTACAGTAGTGGTAGGGGACTAATACACCCTCCCTCAGAAATCCTCGGCCCGCCTCGGCCAGTGTCTCACTGCACAGCCATGCATTCTTGAAAGGACAACTCATTGGTTCCAGTTCACTGCCCCCGCCTCCGCTCAGGAGGCAATGGAAAACAGCGGGAAATAGAAACAGTGCTGGGAGGCTCTCAGAGCCGGGATTGTGGACCCAGCTCTGCCTTGAGCAGGCAGTTCTCTTTCGGTTTGCTCTCCTGTACTCTTAGTCCTTCGCCCAGCTTTTCCTTGATCTCTGCCACATATAAAGGCACGGCATTCTAAAATGTTAGTTGTGTAACGAGTTGAACATATTTGAAGACATTGCTGTAAACTTTCTCTCCATTTTTCCTGTTCCAACCCACGCAGTGTCCCATGTAGCAGGATTTCTGGATCCTTCCCAGTTTACCCATTTCCCTCTGAATTGCGGTACCCAGATCTGTGCATAACTCACCTGCCATCCCTTCTCTCCCAGAGTGCCTGCTTCCTCTGGTCCCTGACCATACTCTCTCGCTTGATCCCAAGCAGCCTTGGGAACTTTTGGACCTACACATTTTAGTCTTGCTCACTTTCTCTTCCTTCCTTCCTTCCTTCCTTCCTTCCTTCCTTCCTTCCTTCCTTATTTATTTATTTAAAAGGGAGAGTTTACAAAGAGAAGGAGAGAGAGAGAAAGATATCTTCCATCTGCTGGTTCACTCCCCAAATGGCTGCAATGGCTGGAGCTGTGCCAGTCTGAAGCCAGGAGCCACGAGTTTCTTCTGGGTCTCCCACATGGGTATAGAGGCCCAAGGACTTGGGCCATCTTCTGCTGATTTCCCAGGCACATTAGCAGGGAGCTGGATGAGAAGTGGAGCTTCTGGGACTCGAACTGGTGCCCATATGGGATGCTGGTGTTGCAGGAAGCAGCTTTACCCGCTAGGTCATAGCGCCAGCCCCTACTATGTTGCTATCTTCTTTCATCTGACCTTAATCTGACCTTATTTCTTGAGAGACAGCACTTAGCCGAAACAAATCCACATGAGTCTTAGTCTTTTTTTTTTTTTTTTTTTGGTAAATAGGAAGGGTCAAGACTCTAACCTTAGCCTAATTACACTTCTTTCTTGTTTAACAACATTTAAATGATAACTCATTTCCACAGGCTCTTGGAAAACAGTGGTGTACACATTTTTTGATCATAGATTTCTTTGAGAAGCTTATGAAAGTTATGGATTCTCTACGAGAAAAAGTGTACTTATTGCTAAGATTTTTGTGTATCGTGTGAGGGTGGTTCAGCCCTCAGGAAGTAGTTTACTGGCCTCTCTGATGGGTGGCAATTAAGCTCTCTAACTCATAAGGCTGTTGGTGGGGGAAACTTTGGCAAAAGGCTAATATCTTCTTCCAGATCCCTGTATGGTTCATGGAGGCCCTGGAATCAGAACCCCCTTGGGTTGAATTGAGCAAATACCCAGTGAGGGTCAAGGCAGGAAAGGCTCCAGGCCAAAAAACAGCCAAGCTCCCAGCTTAACAAAGAATAGTGTTCAGTGATAAATCTCATTCTTTAGAAAGACACTTGACCCATTCGATTAAAGCCACCTGCCTGCCCAAGGCTCCTTGCAATTGCATAATGCTACCGGACAGAGGCTGCCACCTCTGTGTCCCCTCTTTCGACCCATGCTATCCCCAAACACTGTCCAGCTGTGAAAACACCCTGGGCTGACTAGTGCTTTTGTTGGACTGGCACTTGTCCAGGTCACTTTGGGTGAGGTTTTGGGCACTCGGGCTCTGGCCACTGTACCTCTTGTAACCTCCCGCCCTCTCAGAATGAAAAGTTTCAAGTCTTAAAAATAATAACCCTCCTTTGGGCCTGGCGCGCAGACTTGCAGTGGGGTAAACAAAGAAACATACAGCTGATTAAGAAGAATTCCTTTGGGAAAAAACCACAACAAAAGTCCAGGACATTCAGGCTTGCTAACCGCAGGGATTCACAGACAAGGATTCATTTTCAAGTGGAAGAAATGCGATGTGCGGCCTGCATTCCATGTTCACCCAGCACAGCCTTCTTTGGGGACCAGGTGACTCCACGGGGCAGCGTGGAGAAAGCCTGCGTGGACTTCTATAAGAAACCTGGAGAAAGTCGCGTTATGAAGAGAGAGGTACTTTCTATCTCAAAGAGCAGTTTACATCTACTTAGTAAAGAATGTTTAGAAGGAACACAGCCAAGCTAAGTTCTAGGCAGATGTGTGTGGTGAGAACTGCATTTATTCTCAACTTGGAAAGATCATAAACTTAGGTCATTCTCACAGCTTCCTACCGTGACCGCACAAAAGCCTGATTTTGAAAGGGAATGTTCTATCACCACTGAAAACCCAGGACAGTTTCTACAAAATAAACAAATACAAAAAACAGAATGGCATTACATGGTAACTAGATACTGAAGCCTTTTTCTTTTTGGTCTATAAGCAAGGAATAGAGGTTTCATTACTAAACTGAGACTTCCTGTTGAATATATATACATAATATCTATATTTTAATATATTATATTTTAATTTAGGTTTATATATATTTATATATAATATTTGTATTTTATATGAATTCACATATCGCATAATTTATATAATTTAATATAGTTATATAATTTATATATCAAATTATATTAATTTATATTTTAAGATATTATATTTATGTATATGTTATATATATATTTCTGGATCTGATTGCTGAAGATTTTGACTCTTTGTGTCTTACCATATGTCTCGGAAGCAGTGGCTGGAGTTACAAACTTTGGTGTGCAGCCAGTCAGGGAGTTATTGCATTGCTCAGAGAGTGGGAGTCATGCCACCATGGTGTGCAAGATGATGTGGGGTGGCATCTGATCACATCCTTACACAGCATTAGCATCATTAATCAATCGACCCCAATTTAGTCAACAGGGAAGTCTCAGTTCAGGAAACTTCTACACATGGGAACCACCAGTGTCCAAACCCTAGCGCTTTGTCTTCCTTGCATCCTGTACTTCTCTTTGCCCATGACCACCTCTTCTCCGAGAGAGAGAGAGAGAGAGAGAGAGAGAGAGAGAGATGCAGTCTAAACACCCAGTGTCATCCATCTGACTTTCTCAGGCGCATTAGCAGGGAGTTGGATTTAAATCAGAGCAGCAGGGATTCAAACAGGCACTCATATGGGGTGCTGAGGTTGCAGGCAGCAGCTTAATTGGTCACCCCTTTAGTAATATTAACCCTACCTTTTATGTATGTGGAGACGTTAATTTGTCTAAGGTCACACAACCAGGATGTTGTAGAGTTGGGAGAGAATCCCAGGTCTGTACATCTCTGAAACCCCTATCCTTAGTTGTAATATGATAAATTAATCTGTGAATAGACGTGAAAGATTCATACATAATGCAAGAGCTCCATTGTTGTGAAGGCAACATCTCAACCCAAGTGTATGCTCAGAAATTGAGGCAGGTCAGCAGTATCTTTGCAACTACGTCCATGCAGGTTATATCAGCTTTGGTTATACTTGGATCCAACCCTCTCCACGCTATGTGTTAAAGAATGTATAAACCTCTTGTGGAATGGAGCAGGTGTTTCACCTAGAAGCCAAGATGCCCATTTCCCACAATAGAGTGCCTGGGTTGGATTCTCAGCCTCAGCTCCTATGGTAGCTTCCTACAAAGCAGACTCTTCAGAGACATTGATGCTGGCTCAAATACTTGGGTTCCTGTTACACATCAGGGACCATGATTGTGTTTCCAAGCTCTTAGCTCCAGCCCTCACCCACTGTTGCTTGCATTTGGGGGAGTGAATTAGCTTTCTATCTAATTATCTCTCTGTTTGTCTTGCAAATAAATTTTTAAAACAAATAAAAAAATTTTTTTGGAATGTGAAAAAAGTAAAAATTATATAAACATAAAAAACAACTTTAAGCAACTGAAAGAGGTACTTATTAAAGCCAAACAGAAGACAATGTAGCATATTTACCAAACAATAACTAAATACAGGCAGATAATTCTGACTATGACTATATTCTTAAACTATTACAGTAACTGGAACATGTAATTATTTTTAATTCTCTGTTCCAAAGTTCAAAAACATGAAATGAATGACTGCTTAGAATTCATTTGATTTCTGCTAAATCCATATAAAGGATTTTAACACCAACACATTATTTTTGTGGATGGGGAAAAAAAGAATTCACTGAAATGAAGCCATCTTTGATATTCAAATAACAAAATTAGATAAAAAGACAATATTGGAATCTTCACTGCAACAGAAACTGCCGGCCAATCCTTATTTATTCTTTGTACACTCGGATGCATCATCGGGGCATTACTCTATTTCTGTGCATTTAGCAATCCCTCAGAATCATGTGGGCCCGAGATGGTGGTCAGATGAGGCCATGGCACTCAGTAGGCCTGGCCAAAGCATAATGGAAATATTTGAACCACTAAGGATGAAGTCAGGGAAAGCACAATGTCAAGGTTGTCTACATACTTCACACACTGCTGACTTCAGGGACTGCAACAGGTTGAGTTAGTCCCAGCATACACTAGAAAGGGCTGAGTGCGTTTTCACAAAATACTGTAAAACAAGAAGTTTTATTGATGCTGAGTCTACAGCTCCTTAAAAAAATTAGAAGTGGGGCTAATAATAAAATGTTCATCCAAACAAAGGAAAAGTGCCTGATAAAGTTTCACATTTATTATTAGGCTACATAGTTCAAATCAAATACAAGAAAACATATCATGTCATAATACCTAGTAAAAATTTTCACAGTTAAAATGAGGTATTCTGGAATTACAATGTTCTAGGTTAAATTGAGCAGTTTAATCAAAGTTACAGGGGAAAAGCAGAGAAATATATTTGAACCATTATTTCTTGGGGGAGGGAGCTAAAAAGCCAAGTGAAATGTGTATGAATGAGATAATGAAGCCACAAAATACAGCGTATCCAGCAGCACAGATGCAACATTTTAATCCTAACCATAATTTTGGTATAATTTATTATTTGAATATTTAACTTTGCAAACAACATGCAACTGTAGTGTAAAACAAGCAATATCAGACAAAATAGAATACCTATTACAGCATTTATTAGGTTCATATATCATCGGAATTCACCAAGACTTGATTCACTGGGACAGTTTCTGTATTTTCTAATCGCTGATCGGTGAGGTTAAGTATTACAGTTGGCATATACACAGTACGAATAATGCATACACGATTTGTATTTAACATTTATTAACACTGGGCTATAACTTAGCATAATAGCAGCAAGGTACCACTATTTCTAGAATATGTTCTAAGATTCACCATACTGATACTACAGATTCGTGACTGAAGTATAATTAGTGCAATAAACTAACTGCAAATGTACAAAGCTACCAAAGGCCTGTATTTGACTTTTCAAAGTGCTGTGCTTCTTCCTGGGCTTAAAGCTTGTGAGCAAGCCCGTGCTATTTGAATTTAATATTGTTCCCAAAGTTTTGTGCTCCAATCAAGTATAGTTCTAATATTTGAGTGGGATGGGTAGCAGATGCAATAAAAAAGGAGAGTAAGGAGCAACAGCCACTGTGATACGAGTGCGTTGGACCTCACTGAATGTCCACTTCTCTCACATCCATTTTGCCAGCGTCCTGTGATTAACTGTAACCAGGAGATGATGGACGACAGCAAGGAGACAAGAGGAGAAGGTGGCGGTCTGTGCAGGAGATGAGAAGGAAGTCATAGAAAATGCCTCTAGACCTGATGGGGCTGCTTCAGCAGACTGTGGAATGGAATTCCCAGAGAGAAGAGGGAAATAGCTTTTCCAACTATTTAGCTGAGTTTGAAAATTCCTACGAACAAGTTCCGTTGGAGAAGATAGGGCACACTCTATCTACTGAAGGATAGAGTTTTATTAGAAAATTTTAGTGTCTGAGACTGTGCTATTTTAAGGAAATCAGTTAAAATCATTTTGTGGTATATTCTTCTGGGTTAGGGCTCATGTAGAGATACAGTGTCAACAATGCCACCACACTAGTAGAAAGCTGGAGAATACAAAGGCTAAGGAGATAGAGGCTCTCATGGGGGCACTAGAGAGTTGTTCATATTAAGAGTAGTTTTCAGCTACATCACTTACACCATCAGTTTACTCCTGTATGTCCCAGTGCAATGCATGTGAGTGACATAGCTATGGTGGCAAATACCAGGAAGCAGCAGGGGGCATGGGACAAAGACGCACTAGAAACCTAGTGCAACATACAAGGACAATCATGTTCTATACTGTGATCAACCAACTTCCTTGCAGTTTGGATGTTTGATTCCATTGATTCCTATTCACTTCCTCTTCACATTACAAGGCTGCATAGCATGTATTGGGGAAGGCCCACCTGTCAGGATCCACCACACCTGATGGCAGGTTTCTGAGGCCTCCACATTTCATTATACAGATCAGTAGAGGTGCCATTCAATGAGCCCAAGTAGCATTCTTCATGCGTGCCCCAGAAGGAAGAATGTCCACAAGTGTACACACCCTGAGGATAAGGCATTTAACCTACACACTAGGAACCTTCTATTTTGCGAGCTAATCCACACTGATGTTTGCACAACACTCAGCTCTCAGGTAGCAGACAGTATCTTTATTACACACGAAGGAGCAGGAAGATTGACCAGAGGGTCACTAGCTCCACTCAGGTAGGGGAGCCTCATGGCTGTGCCTCATTTGATAGCACACTCTGTTCCCCAGAACCTAAGAAGTCAGAGAATAAAGAACACGGCAAAAACTTCAAAGTGGCATGAACTACATCCGACACGTGGCCTGCTTTCGTGTAGTACTTTTGCTTCCCAGAAAACTGGAGTGACTTTGCTTCAGTCTCAGTCTCTGCCGTGTCTCCACTGTTAGCTTTGTGCTCAGCCCTCTACGTGGGTTGCAATCAGGTCTCTTTGGGGAGCACTTTTTAATGGCAAAGATTCAGAAAACCAAAGATAGAAGATCCCAACACACCACAAAGCTGCGATTAAAACCAGAATGCTCCTTGGACAGAAACATACATTTTTTAATGTGAATGTGAAGTTTTTGAAAGAAGGATTAGCGTTCTTAAGACCTATCACTACCTGGGCTCAGATCTTGTGCTTTTCTCTGGGTTTACATAAAATCCTGGGCTTGGACTGTGGCTTAACTGTTCTCAAGAATCAGGGAACTGGATCCAGCACTAAGGAAAATGACTAAATTACTATCAGGTCTAACACAGCAGATATTAAAAACTGTTTGGCATGACCCCTTTAGGTCTGTCATCAATATAAAATTTAATCTCCAGTAGCTTGTCATTCCCTTTCATCAAATTCATCTTGACCTAAGAATATTTTCTGTACCTGTGACACCACATGGTACTTCCAACTGGCTCAAAGTTCGAACTTTTAGCGCTGTGAATGGTCCCATTTGCCACAAGACATGGACATGTGACTGTGTGAGAAATGGTCCAGGGAGTTCATGAAAAACTCAGTTATATTTTGAAATAAATAATGACCCAAAATTTTGTGAAACTAAAGTCCTCTTTGGCTCAGTCAGTTCTGAGCTAAGTGTGATCCTTATTTTGATCTGAAAGTCCCCAGAACTTGTGAGAACATATGATGTGGTTGCATCACCATTTTTGTTGTTGGCAGGTGTGCAATGAGTCCTTGACCTAAGGTGTATTTTCTTGCTGTCCCACGTGCCTGAGTTCTGTTTGGCCTCATGGTCAAGGAGTAGAATGCACACAATCTTTACAGTATGTCAAGCAACTTTTTCATGGGGTGGAGATTTCACCCATTTGAGGATATTTATCAAGGGAAAACTAAATAATTCTCCTCCTGTCTCCCAGAACTCCTATGCAGATTTTTAAAATGCAAGCAAAGCCGGCAACCAAAAGCAGCCCAAATGAGTGACTACTTGCATTCACCACACAGAGCAGAACTCCATGCACACAACCTTGGAGGTTTTTTGTGCTTCTGTGTCATGCTTGATGATTTTTTTTTTCTTACCATGAAAACACTAAGGTGCACTTAAATATTATAATTCAAGCAAAGTGCAACTATATATTGAAAAACTAAGCAAGAAAATCAAGTAAACATTTCACTGAACAGTCTGTAGCCCTTGGTTTCACTGGCATCCAGTATAGATACCTGTCGACACACCTGGCCTCATAGCACCAAGCACCTGGACAAAGCTGAGGCTCAAATAAAACAGAGCAGAATGATTCTCCTCTTGCCTCCTTATCTCTTTGCCAAGTAACAAAGGGTCAAGAGAGGGGCATAAATCTAGTTGGTAGGATAGAAACATAACCCAAACAGAACAACAAAAAAAGTAAACTCTGAGGACAGGCCAGGGGTTTCAGGGCTGGTTGCTAGGGTTTATTACCCGAATTGAAGGGAAATTAAGAAAGGAAGGGCATTTGCGTTCTTCCTCCTATCCAGAGAAAACTCTATAGGATTAGATAATGCTTAATCCCCAAAGCTCTTTAGGGAGAGGTTCAAATGCAAGAAAAGGGAGATTTGAGCAAGATTTTCCCAGAAGCAACTGTAGTGTGACCTCCTGAAGCTGTGGAAGCTAAAAGTCAGGGCTTCAACTATTGTACAGAAGGTGCAGGCTGGAAGATCAAGCGCCAGGGATGTGCATGAGCTTTTAGTAGCTCACCCAGGATGCCCCTTACTGCAGGCAGCATGCAAAATCCAGCTACGAGCATCAAAAGACAGGAGTGGGGAACTCCTGGGAGAAGGGGCCAACGACCTTCACAAATGCACACATCCATTTAAGATCCCACGTTTGTATTTCCTCCTTAGGAATCCAGAAGCTGACACTTGCTAGATACCTGGAGGGTGCTGAGCAGCACTGAGACTCATCCACCCTCATGCCCAGTTTTCTTTCTGGCTCCTTCTTTTGCAACTCTCTTCCCGAGGGTCTCCTCAAGCACCAAGAGTTCTTTCTTCTTGACCCATGGCGTCTTCTGTCCTACTGCGTGGCTTAGTAGTGGCTTCTCTGAGCTGGAGCACAGCCACACACAGGCACTGTCTCCCCCAGCAGGATGGACAGAGCCAGGCCATCCACAGCAGCGTCAGAGGTCACTCACAGCCCTGATATACGAGGCCCCGTCCAGGGCAGAGGACCGTGGCGGCATGGGTCCTGGGTGAGGCAAGTTCGGTAAGCTCCAGTGGGAGCGCTCTTGACATAAGAAGCACTGCAGATTCTTACTCTATGAATAAATAAATGAACAAATAAATAAACAATCAGAACACAAGAGGGCTCTTTGTAGGTAAGCACTTCTTCTCAATAAAAAAAGAAAAACAAAATCCCCTCTTGAGTTTCAAAGCCCTCATTCAGTAGTGAGTAGTAGGCTCAAAACAACCTGCAGAAAGTACAACAGGCCAGACAAGAACTGGCTAAGTTCCAACACTGGGATTTCTCACTTGATGACCCACAAGTCATCCTAAACGTCCCCGAGGTAGTCTAGTTTTCCAGGAGTTACAGAACGGCTCCAATCCTACTTGAAGCGTCCTCCTTTAACGCCACTGCACTTTCCCACGCACCCTGCGTCTGCCTCCATGTGTCACAGCCAGGATGCCTTAGTGTAGTGTCCCACGCTATGCACCTAGGTCCTAGGCAGAAAACAATGAAATGTAACTCCAAGATTTGGCTTGGAGACCTCACTCTAAAGAGGACCATGCCAAAATGACGCAGGTGCTGCTCTGGCAGCTACATTTTAGGGAAAGCTACAGAACTAAATCAAAGGAATCTGGAAAGCAACAAACATGCATGTCTATCTCTTAGTGTGCCCAGCTCTCAAAAGATCTCCTGTCATTGTTCCTTTCACTTTTAAGTAAGGGCCTAATGAAATAGCAGGGAATCAATGTTTTAAAATTAGGAAATCTTTTTCCAGTTCTAAAGGCAGTATATACTGTTGATCTGAAGAATAAAGGTGACCAGTTGCCTGCACAAGCTTTGCACAAACAGCTTGTGGCTGAAACACCTTGGTAACAAATAACTTACGTTCTCAGGGAAGAAGGGGTGGCATTCAAGAATCCTAGAGAGAGCTAGTGCTTGACCTCCTCTCGCCTAAGAACTCTGGTTTGATGTTAAAGCCAACCCAGAGGGCAGCCCACACCTGCCAGGAGTCATTCCTTTGACCTGGAATGCCTTTCTGGTCTAGCCTCACTGGCTCAAGCACAATATCTTGGTAAAGACAACAATAGGGAAACTGGACCAATCAGGGGACACTCCATACCCCAATGGCATTTGCATATCCTATTCCTATATTCCATTTACCACCATAAGCCACTGGGGAGATTCTGATCTTAACCACATGAAATAAATTTTCTTCCCTCAGACTTAAATTTTTTTAAAGTCTCGCTTGGGGAAAAAAATGCAGTTGAAAGCCCTGTCATTTTATCCTAATGGCCCTGTGAGGAAGGAAAAAAAAAAAACCCTCCTCCTCTTACTCACTTCTCCATCACTGCCCAGGGACCATCCTAACAGGAAACCCTTCCAAACTTTACCCTGGATCAACAACTTCCACATTAAGTTAAACAAGCAATCAAATCAGCATTTAGCCAAAGCCCCGTCCTCCCGGAGGAGGTCGTTCAACTCGATGACGGTCGTGGCAAAGTCCACCAGGTCCACGAAGTCAGATGTGATGATGTTGACGCCCAGGGCTCCAGGCTTCTGTGTCTTCACCCAGTCCAGGATGGCAGGAAGATTCCTACACAGAGGGAAGTGTTGGGGGCGGAGAGAACAGAGGGCAGAGTTGAGAGTTCCGCGTCTGCAGGCACGGAAATAAAACAGTCCCCTGATTACAGCAAACGTATGTCAAGAAAATCACAGGCCATGAGGGGCAAGTCTGCTTAAAGTTAACATTTTCTTTAGGGGTGGCAGTGGTCTCCGTTCCACCAAGCATTCTACCTTCCAGGTTTCTTTGCTGGAAGACTACTTGTCTCAAGCACCAAAGTGGTGCCATGCCAACAAGAGCTCAAAAGAGAAAACTACGATCAAAAGCTTCATTACAGGTGCACTCTTTAATCCTTTTTTTAAAAAAAAAAAGATGTATTTATTAATTTATTTGAAAGGCAAAGTGACACAGAGAAAGGGAGAGAAAGAGAAGGGGGAAGAGAGAGAGCTCCCATCTCCTGGATTACTCCCTAAATGGCTGCAATAGTCAGGCCCAGGCCAGGCCAAAGACAGGAGCTCCACCCAGGTCTTCCATGTCGGTGGCAGGGGCCCAAGTACTTGGGTCATTTTCTGCTTCTTTCCCCAGGCGCATTAGCAAGGAGCTGGATTGGAAACAGAGCAACAAGGACTTGAACTGGTGCTGTGATAAGGGATGCTGGAGTCATAGGCAGTGACTTAACCCATTGTGTCACAGTGCTGGGCCCTCTTTCCAATTCGAATATATTAAAAATTACAGAAACCTTGAAATAATTTTATAGTAAGTATATTGACCACTCAGATACTAGCACTCCATTGGCTACACCTGCTTCAATCTACCAGCCATCACCCTGCTTCCATCAATCCATCTTGGTATTGACATATCCCAACTGCAAACATCTATACACAGCCCCGCCATTTCAGCTGGCATAGGATTAATTAAACTTCCATTCTCGTTTCAGGTTTTCTCTTTTGACATAAAGTTTATGTGCAATAAAATGCGCAAATCTAAAGTGTATATTTACTGAGTTTCGGCAAAACAAAAAAGAAAAAAAAACAAAGTATAGAGCATTAACAGCATTCAAGACGTTCTTGCACCTCTTCTGCAGCAATCCCTGTCCCATCCTCCCATCAACAATAATTATTAGGATTTTTTTCTACCACAGATTGTACTTGCCTGTTCTGGAATTTAATATAAACTATGCAATGTACTTTTTGGTGTGGTTGTTTCTTTATTTAGCATAATGGTTTTGAAATTCACCCATGTTGATGCGTGTATCAATGGTTCTTTCTTTTTTTTCTTAGCATGGCATGGTATTCCATTGTACAAATAAACCACAGTTTGTTTTTCCATTTTCCTATTTATGGGTATATGAATTTTTTCCAGTTTTTATATTGTGAATAAAATTGTTACAAGCATTCTTATGCAAGCCTTTTTGTAGACATTTACTTTAACTTTCCTTTTTCTTTTCTTTTTTTATTTAATTTGACAGAGTTATAGACAGAGAGAGAGAGAGAAAGGTCTTCCTTCCACTCGTTCACTCCCCAAATGGCCGCTATGGCTGGTGCTGCGCCGATCCAAAGCCAGGAGCCAGGTGCTTCTTCCTGGTCTCCCATGCGGGTGCAGAGGCCCAAGCACTTGGGCCATTCTCCACTGCCTTCCCGGGCCACAGCAGAGAGCTGGACTGGAAGAGGAGCAACCAGGACTAGAACCCGGTGCCCATATGGGATGCTGGTGCCGCAGGCGGAGGATTAACCAAGTGAGCCATGGCGCCGGCCCTAAATTTTTATTTTATTTATTTGAAAAGCAGAGTGGCAGAGAGGAGAGGGAGAAACACACACACACACACACACAGAAATTTTCTGTCTACTTGTTCACTCCCCAAATGGTTGCCATGGCCGGGGCTGCTCCAGGCCAGGTCGGGCCAGAAACGCCATCCTAGTCTCCCATGTGAGAGCAGGGGCCCATGTACTTGGACCATCCTCTACTGTTTTCCCAGGTGCATCAGCATGGAGCTGGATTGGAAGCAGAGCAGCTGGAATTTGAACCAGTGCTCAGATATGGAAATGTTGGCTTTGTAGGAGGTGGCTTAATTCAGTGTGCCACAATGCAGCCCCTTCATTTTTCTTGTGTAAATATTAAAGAATAAAATTTCGCCGGTGCCATGGCTTAACAGGCTAATCCTCCACCTTGCGGTGCCGGCACACCGGGTTCTAGTCCCGGTTGGGGTGCTGGATTCTATCCCGGTTGCCCCTGTTCCAGGCCAGCTCTCTGCTATGGCCTGGGAAGGCAGTGGAGGATGGCCCAAGTCCTTGGGCCCTGCACCCGCATGGGAGACCAGGAAAAGAACCTGGCTCCTGGCTTCGGATCAGCACGATGTGCCGGCCGCAGCAGCCATTGGAGGGGGAACCAACGGCAAAGGAAGACCTTTCTCTCTGTCTCTTTCTCTCACTATCCACTCTGCCTGTCAAAAAAAAAAAAAAAAAAAAGAATAAAATTTCTATGTTACAGAGATGGTTTATACATAGTTTTATAAGAAGCTGCTGGGTCTTTTCCCACTGAAATTGTTCTACCATACAGGTAGACTCTCACCTGAGTGTCCTGCTTGCTTCACTTCCTTCCCAAACACGGTGCTATCAGTCTTTCATCTTAGCCATTATAATGGATGGGTAGCAATAGCTCACAATGTTGCAATTTGCACTTTTCTGATGACTAGTAATGTTGAGTAGTTTCTCATGTGCTCATTGGCCCTCTGTATATCTTTTTTTTTTTTTATTTTTTTATTTTTGACAGGCAGAGTGGATAGTGAGAGAGAGAGAGAGACAGAGAGAAAGGTCTTCCTTTTTGCCTCACCCTCCAATGGCCGCTGCTGATCTGAAGCCAGGAGCCAGGTGCTTCTCCTGGTCTCCCATGCGGGTGCAGGGCCCAAGCACTTGGGCCATCCTCCACTGCACTCCCTGGCCATAGCAGAGAGCTGGCCTGGAAGAGGGGCAACCGGGATAGAATCCGGTGCCCCAACCGGGACTAGAACCCGGTGTGCCGGAGCCGCAAGGCGGAGGACTAGCCTGTTAAGCCACGGCGTCGGCCCCTCTGTATATCTTATTCTTGGAAGTATTTGTTCAATCCTTTTACTAATCTTTTTATTTTCTTTAAAAAAACAAAAAACAAAAAACAAAAAAAAACAAAAAAACCTGCTGCATTTGGGGCTCACGCTGTGGCATAGTGGGTAAAGCCGCCGTCCCGGCTGCTCCACTTCCAATCCCGCTCTCTGCTATGGAAAGCAGTGGAGGATGGCCCAAGTGCTTGGGCCCCTGCACCCGCATGAGAGACCAGGAGGAGGCACCTGGCTCCTGGCTTTGGATCTGTGCAGCTCCGGCCGCTGCGGCCAACTGGAGAATGAACCAGAGGATGGAAGACCTCTCTCTCTCTCTTTGCCTCTACTTCTCTTTCTCTGTGTAACTCTGATTTTCAAATAAATAAATAAATATTTTTAAAAAGCTGCTGCATTGTAGCAATTACTTATATATCTTGATACTAGTCTTTTGTCAGCAATATTTTGTGAATATTTTCTGCTATCCTGTAGCTTGCCTGTTGATTTTCATTTTGATGAGCTGAATGTGTTAATTTTGATTGAGTTTTATCCAGCAATTTTTTTTATGACTGGTGATATTTTAAAGAAACTTTTGCTTACTCCTAATACACAAAGATATTCTATATTCTAAGAGTTTTATGGTTTTAGCTCCTGCTTAGCTCTGAGATTCACTTCAAATAGGAGTCAAGCTTCACCTCTTTCTAAATGAACATAGTTATTCTACTTGCTCTGCATGGCTTCTTGGTAGAAGAATGTGTAGCCAGTAGTCTCATGAATGCATACGATCAGTCTCATTCTATAAACTGAAGGCTTCCTATGTGACAGCCCGAATGTGGTGCCCACTAAAGCTAACAGGCTAGCGACACAAACAAGTCATGCCAACTCAGGGTGACCACTGCAGCGTTAGTAGTGAGTGCAAAGTACCCAGAGCCCTAGGCAGGGAGCGATAAGATGTACTCGGAGTTTTTGCGTCATGGTAAAAATAGCTTACTAAGTGCCCAACCAGCTGAGAGCACTTTAAACAAGACAGAAACTGGTCCTGTGTTGGGCTGAGGGCCTGGAGATTTCTCACAAAGGATCTCCTCTAGGCCCAAACTGAAGCTAGGTCATGTTCATTATCACCAGCGGCCTCTTTCTGCTCTTTGGGTACCACCTCTCAGCTGGTTCCTTTTCTCCTTCGAAGGGTCCTTTCGGTACATATGTTTGTACAGCTGTCTCCTAGACGACTCTAGAACGGCCACTGGGGGCACTGTTGTCTTTCTCCCCTTCCACACAACAGCAGCACTCCGTCCTGGGCCTCTGCCCTCCTCAGTTGCCACTAGTCAGCCATTCTCCTGAACCACTTCACACTTTTAGAACAATAGCTGGTTAAAACCTAAACCGCTCTCTCAGGGACATCTGCATTTTAAGTAGCACTGTGAAAGGCTTAATAATCTCAGGATGACCTGTGTTTACTTAGCTTTGTGGTCCTTCAGTTTCTGCCCCCTGCAAAATGGGGGTCCTAACAGTATCTAACACAGAGTTTTGGGGCATTAAATAAAACAATCCATCAAAAGTGTCCGGGACAATTCCCAGGATATAGTAAGTACCATGTAAGTGTTTGCAATAAGAGGTCTCATAAATCGGGAGAACGTAAGTCTGAGACATTTGGAGGCTGGGGGTAAGAACTTCGGCTACAAAGCGCTGTTGGCCTGAGAACGAGGGGCTGCACAGAGACCAGGCATATACAAGGTCCCACATGAATGTCATGGTGCTACCGAGTTTGAGGCAGTCAAGACTTTGTCAACAGCAGCGTTTAAGTATGAAACACAGGCGCCATCTGCTGGTCATCGTGGGGAAGTGGGCATGGAAGGCCTGGTGGAAACTCTGGCCTGCTGCAGCCAGAGCTACACTTTCCAGCCTTCTTTACCAATAGGGCTGGCAAGTGTATTTTGTGCCAGGTTCTGTGGTAGGCATTTTCATGTTAAGATTCTGCAGTCTCGCAAGGTGATATCAATCCCAGTGAACTGGTGAGAAAACCCCAGCTCAGGGACCTCAGAAGTGTAAGGCCACCGTGTTGCTAAGGACTGCATTAGCTTGCAAGGGCTGTGGTAGCCAAACATAGGACCCAGGATGGCTTGAATAGCAGGGATGTGTGTACTCCTCCTGTTCTGGAGGTGGATGGCCAACGTCAGGGAGCCAGCAGGCCTCCCTCCTTGGCCTGTGGGTGACTGCTTTCTCACCATGTCCTAACCTGGCCTCATCTCTGTGCACGCAAGTCCTGGGGTCTCTCTGTGTGTCCGAGGTTCCTTTCCTTTAAAGGACACCATACTAGATTAGGGTCCACCTGGCATGTTAACTTAATTGCCTCTTTAAGCACAGCACCCATATCCAAAGACAGTCATATTCTGAAGTACTAGGGGTTTAGGGATTCAATAAATGAATGGGGAGAGACCATCTTGGACTTCAGCCCCAGACCTCCTTGGTTCAGTCCATCTCCATGACTGCTCTGTCCAGACGCTTAGGCAAAACCCACTTTCATTTGACTTCAGTGTGAGTACTATAAATCTGAACTCCAGGGTCCCGTGAATCTGGGGAGAGCCACCGCAGAAATTCGGTTACAGTGGCTATGGTTTCTGTGGCCTCCTTCTAGGGGCATGAGCCAAGATGTGCAAGCTCTCGTGTCTGACGTTCGGCGAAGGGTTGGGAGGTTAACTCCTGTGTGAGAGAACCCTCTCCACATTGATGGAAAGCGTGCCTCGTCTTCTCACTCGATTTGGCTGATGACCAGTGCTCAGAACCAGCTGGATGGTTTGTGGCTTAGGACAGCCCCTCCGGGTGTTGTCGCCCAGGGGAAGGCCCTGCACTGGCTCAGCTGCCCTGACAGGTCACGGTCACGTTTGCACTGGGCTCGACCTCAGCGGCACTTCCTCCCTCAGTAGATGAGCCAGCCTAGGAATGCATGACGCTTCCCTGTAATACTCTTGTGACCAATAGGGGCCGAGATGCCAAAGAGTCTTTCTAATCCCAGGGACATATGCTGCCTGCCAACCGGGCAAGGGCTATGGCATCACCAGGACACCCTGGCTTTGGGCACATGCCCCTGTCATTAGATGAAAGGGCCTATGATTCATCTGCAGCCCAATCAAAGTTCTAGGAATTTACAAGTAAGGAAACCAGTGTGACACTGAGGGCAACAGCTGTAGCCAGAGATCTGGCCAGATTCACGTACTAATAAGACAATTCCAGGCCTGCAGAGAGAAAAGGGGTAGTGTTGAACTTTATAAAGGACAGTGGTCCACAAAAGCCTGGTTATTTGATCCTTTCTAAAGGACAGGGCAGGAGCACATTGGCCTTGCAAGTGGCACAAGCAAGTCTGAGACAAATTATTGACTCTTGGCAGCTATGCAGATCTGGGTCCCTTAACTTTGCTGAGTCCCATCTAAGTGAGGGTGACACTGTGCCCTAGATAATGAGCCCTCTGAGAGGCTGGCTTGATTTAAGAATGAAGTGAAATCTTCCACAGAAAAGGTACTTGCTACTCAGAATACGGCATGCAGCTAGAACTACTCATTATTTTTAAATGCTTCCTCTTCCTTGTTCCACACCTCTCCCCGCACAGACTTTATACGAGTGATTTTCACATTGCCTTACAGAAATTTTTATGTCGGTTTTTCCTGCTAGACTTTGAGTTCTAGCAGAGAGCAGAGCTATATTCATTCACTGTCTGTCTTTCCCTCTGGCCCCTCCCAGTTACTCAATGTTGGCTGAATGAATCAATCAATCAATAAAGACCACGGTGTTAATCTACAAATTTACCAAAGGCATTTACATGAATATATATAATATATAATATATGTATTAATGCCAGGTGGACCCTAATCTAGTATGGTGTCCTTTAAAGACACCAAATATTCTTTTATTAATTCTCTTTTCCAAGTTCAAAACAACCAATTCAACTACAACAGCTTAGGAGAACCACACAGAAATGAGATCACTGGGATTCAGTCATAAAAAGAATTGTAAACTGGTTAGAACCGGAAGACATTATGTTAAGTGAAACGAGCCAGACACAGAATGACAAATACTATGTGTTTTCTCTCATATGTGCTCACTAGAAAAACTGATTCCCAGGGGCTAGCAGTGTGGCCCTGAAAGGGTTAAGCCTCTGCCTGTGATGCAGCATCCTGTGTGGGAGCCGCTGGTGGCCCTGCTGCTTCCCTGCCCATCCAGCTCCCTGCTCTTGGCCTGGGAAAAGCCAAAGATGGCCCAATATGGGAGACCTGGATGAAACTCCTGGCCCCCGGCTTCGGCCAGGCCCTTCCCCGCTGTTACAGCCATTTGGGGGGTGAGCCAGTGGATGGCAGATTTTCTCTCTTTCTCTCTCTCTCTCTGTAACTCTGTTTTCAAATAAATAATTTTTTAAAAATAAAGATTTCAAATTAGAAGAGAGTAGAATAGTGATTTCTAGACCCCAGGAAGTGTGGTAGGGAAGTGAGCTGGTGAGAAGTTGGATAGTAGGTACCAAAATACAGCAGATAGGAGTGGCGAGTTCTAGTGTTTCACAGCTTAATATCTAGTTCACAATAACCCATTGCGTATTTTGAGAAGAACTAGGAAAGAAGAGCTTGAAAGTGCCAAAAAACAAAGAATGATAAGGAGTTGGAAATGTTATTACCATGATTTGATCATTACACATCGTATACATGTATTGAAATATGCATCATTATTATGTGTTAATTAAGCATTTAAAAAATGACATAGGTTTTGGGTTCTGTCCATGGCCAACATAAGCAGGAGCACTCCCAAAGAAAGAAAAAGGCAGGTGCCCTATGCTATCTAAACTCCTCTTGGGTGTAATCCTCTTAGTTGAGGTCACACTCTTCAAACTCAGAACCAGCCACACAGGGGCATGTTTCTGGATGAATCTTTCACTATCTGAACTCCACTCTCATCATCTGGGACTCAGGAACCAACTTCCGTGTACAAAATACATTTTGTTACCCAACTATATTAGCTTCCCCAGCCTAGACTGCAAAGGACGCCCTGTTATTTGAGTATATTTGGAATGGTTCCTGTATGTGTACACATATGGGCATGTACACACACACACACACACACACACCATTATTTTTTCTTGACAACATCTATCATCCATTGGTGTCCAGGACAAAGAATGCTGTCTAACATACATTACTGGTGCTTCTCCTGCTTAACTGGACAGTCAGCTCCGTTCTACCCCAGGGATTATCCACAGCTAGGGCATGGGGGCCAGTGTCCTCAGCTGTTTCTCAGGACTCAGGGTCACCATGGAAGGGAGAACAAACTCTTGCAGGGCCTGAATCTCTGGCACAATGGTCTGTAGTTAATGATTCTCGCATAAGTGAGTACTTGGACCAACTGTAAGGGACCAGGGCAAGTGGCACAAGCAAGCTGGCATTGATGGCATTGATTCAAAGTGCTTTACCATGGTATCAATATTAAATTTTATGATGTGTACTTTTTAAAAAGTGTTTAGAGACCCTTTGTTAATGTGAACCACCCCCAGTGCATCGCTTTCTCAAATGTAAGTGTTTTTGTTTGCTTTTAAATGGTCAAACTCTACAGTTTCTCTGCTGTTTATTCAGAACAGAATCAAGTTAATTAAAAACAAAACCAAACCCTGATTTGTGAGATGGATAAATACTTACCTATGAACCAGAGTGTTCTTGAGGCCACCGACCAGGCCCCTGGCGATGGTCTTCACTCTGGGCGTGAGAATGGCCTGGGAGACGTGGAAGGAGCCGCGGGGCGCTCGCTCACTCAGGGTGGTCTCCAAGAAGAGGATGAGCTTGCGCACACTTGTGGTATTTGCCCAGGGTGCTGGGATCTTCTTTCCAGGCCACAGGAAGGGGTATTGCTTGTAGAAGGGACAGTGGTAGAAAATAAGGACCTGCGGTGTTCAAAATAGAAAAGGGACAGCAATTCATAACAAAGCACGAATCTGGGTTACACAGATTGCTGTAAAAAGCAAGCAAATACAACTGTATGTAGAACCTCAAGATCTGTTAGCTATATATGCTTTTTTTTTTGTAAAATTTTTTTTTGTTTATTTGAAAGTCAGAGTTACATAGAGAGAGGAGAGGCAGAGAGAAAGAGAGAGAGGTCTTCCATCCACTGGTTCACTCCCCAATTGGCCGCAACAGCTGGAGCTGCGCTGATCTGAAGCCAGGAGCCAGGATCCAGGAGCTTCCTCCAGGTCTCCCACGTGGGTGCAGGAGCCCAAGCACTTGGGCCATCTTCTTCTGCTTTCCCAGGCCATGGCAGAGAGTTGGATCGGAAGTGGAGCAGCTGGGTTTCGAACCGGTGCCCATATGGGATGCCAGCACTTCAGGCCAGGGCATTAACATACTGCGCCATAGCGCCAGCCCCTAGCTATATATGCTTATAAAACCACTGAGCAAAAATGTACTCAGTGTTTGCTCTGTGTCTGACACAAAGATTCTTAATCAGTTCTGTTTTCTTTTATAGACATGCATGCCTTTGGAAACAGGGAAAAATCTTGGAGATCCTTTTTGAATTATAACTTCGGGGCCAGCATTGTGGTACAGTCAGTTGTGGCACAGCGGGTTAATCCACTGTGATGCCAGCATCCCATTTGCATACCTGTTTGTGTTCTGGCTGCTCACATTCTGATCCAGTGCCCTGTAAACGTGCCTGGGAAAGCAATGGAAGATAGCCCAAGTACTTGGGCCCCTGCCATGCGTATGGGAGCCCAGGATGGAGTTCTAGGCTCCTGATTTCAACATGGCCCAGTCTCAGCCACTGTGGCCATCTGGGGAGTGAACCAGTGGATGGAAGATTCTCTCTCTCTCTCTCTCTCTCTCTGTCTCTGTCTCTCCCTCTCTCTGTAGCTCTGCCTAGCACATAAATTTTTTTTTAAGATTTATTTATTTATTTGAAAGGTGGAGTTACACAGAGAGAGAAGGAGAGGCAGAGAGAGAGAGAGGTCTTCCATCTGGTTCACTCCCCAGTTGGTTACAACAGCCAGAGCTGCGCCGATCTGAAGCCAGGAGCCAGGAGTTTCTTCTGGGTCTCCCACATGGGTGCAGGGGTCCAAGGACTTGGGCCATCTTCTACTGCTTTCCCAGGCCATAGCAGAGAGCTGGATCAGAAGTGGAGCAGCCGAGACTTGAACCGGTGCCCATATGGGGTGCCAGCACTTCAGGCGGTGGCTTTACCTACTATGCCACAGCACTGGCCCCAGCAAATAAATCTTTAAAAATGAATTATATTATAGATGGATGCATAAAATAGACAGGATTACAAAGGATATCAATGATATGGAAATATAGCTACCAGTGTAGTAAATACATTTTTAATAAGTTTTTGCATGTGCTTCATGACAAATGTATTAAACAAAAATATTTCGCTATGGGTCTAAGTTTCATCCTTTTGAGTTACTGATGAGCATAGATTGTATTTGGAGATATCTGAAGAAACTGAAAATGTGATATGGCCAACATTGTTGTGGGTCATGACCTACACTCATGATTGACAGGTATACTAATTTTCAGTTAAAAATTAGTATAAATAGTCATTTTTCCCATCCAAATTCAGACTTCTTAAATTCTGTCCATACAAATCCCCACCTCCAGCGCCCTGGGGGCTGCCTGGACTGCAGGCTGGGAACTCATGGGTGGGATGGGCCAGTACAGCCTGGAAGTTACAGTTCCAGTGCTCACAAAGTCCACACTTAGATCCGGGAGACGAGATGAAGACACTGAACTAATCTGGAGTAAACAGATTTCCAATGGCGTGTGCTGAGGGAAGCTGCCCTTCCCGGGAGAGTGGAGTTAGGGAAGACTTCACAGAGGCCGCCATGGGCCTCCGGTGGGGCGGCTCGGGATGCTGGTGATTTTGAAATAATTAGCCAGCCGCATCCACAGCATTAATTAGGTTCTGGGAGGCAGCAGTGGGACTGGGAGTTGCTATTTTGATTGTCCCAATTCAGAGCTGTGCTGTGTACGTTTCTAGAAGTAATCTATTTTCTCCGCTCACGGGCACCAGTGATCTCTTCCTGGAGGAATGTCCCGCACGTGCTTCCCCTGTCTGGGCTGCAGTCCCCAGACAGCTGGCCCCAGAGTCATCCTCCAGCACCCCAGGGCCCTACCTGCGCTGCGGGTCATGTTTCCACTGCGCTGTGACTAAGGGGCCTCGCTGCTGGAGGAGGCCGGCAGCTAGGGAGCTTGGAGCAGGATAATGGCTGTTCCTGTTGTTTCTAATGGAGTAATGTCTGACTGCTAATGATGGCTGCGGTAAACACGTGCTAATGAGGTTAATCACAGGCTCATGGTAAGCAGCTTGCTGGGGGAGATGGGGGGATTTCCTCCTGCCGTGTCATTGGCTCTCTTGAAGGGGAGCTGGCACAGGCGACTACCACTGTGGTGGGAGGGGTGGCAGGCTGGGTGGCCCTGTGCCCACGCTGCTTCTCCTGGCTGCCTGGCCCCTGGGCCAGGTGTCAGGGGACCCTGGAACCTGTACATTATACAAAAGGGCTTTCCTGATGATGAAGGTGTCAGGGGACATTTCTCTTTAGAGGAGAAGGCTGGCCTAGCAAAGTCACTCTAGCAGTGACCCTCGCCCAGGGTCTGAGCTCGGCATCTGCCTCCGCATGTCACTCTGCTGTAGTTTTCTCTGGATTAATTTCTGCTCCAGCCCAGCGGTTCATGTTTAGGTTTTTTTTTTTTTCACCCCTAGTCTCAGATTAAAAATCTCATTTCCAGGGCAGGCGTTGTGGCACTGTGGGGTAAGCTGCTGGGTGGGATGCATGTCTCTCACATAGGAGTGCCTATTTCAAGTCCCGGCTCTGGCTCCTCTTCGTCCAATTCAGCTTCCTGCTAATGCACCCTGGGAGGCAGCAGGTGATGGACAAGTGCTTGGGTTCCTGCCACTCGCACGGGAGACCTGGATGAACCCATCCCTGGCTGTTGCAGGCATCTGGGGAACCAACCAGCAGATGGAAGATCTCTTTCTCTCTCTTTCTTTCTGCTTCTCAAATAGATGAAAATTAAAAAAATAAAATAAAAATTACATCTCATTTCCTTTACAAGCTATTGCTTAATTGATCCTTATTCTGATCCTTCCTTTAATAGGGGCCTCTGGGATGCAGATTTCTGCTATGTTCTACTTTTTACTTGACTTGTTATAAAATCCCTGTCTTCACATAATATAGGACATTCGAGGCCATCTTATCCTGCAATTGTATGTGAGCTACTTTGTATTTCAGTAGTGTTATGCATTCTTAATGTCTCATTAAGATCCTAATTACTTCCAAGGTGTAGATTACATTTTCCAATTCACTCATCTGTTACTCCCCAAATGGCCACAATGGTTGGAGCTGGGCTGATCCAGAGCCAGGAGATTTTTCTGGATCTCGCACATGGGATTCAGAGGCCCAAGCACTTGGACCATCCTCCACTGCTTTCCCAGGCACATTAGCAGGGAGCTGGATTGGACATGGAGCAGCTGGGACTCAAACTGGTGCCCATATGGGATGCCAGCACCACAGAGGGCAGTTTTACCCACTACGTCACAGTGCTGGCCCTTCCAATTCACTTTATCCTTAAAATCCTGTCTCCTAGTACACAAATATGTACATGTGAGCTGTGATATAACTGCATGTTGAGTAAATGAAATTTGAATGGTAATATACTTCTTGATGTTAAATTATAGTGATAAAATACTCAGGGGGTTACATGCAAGGTAGCTCATTACATAAGGAATATTTAAAATTTAACCTCCAGTGTGGCACTGCCTCAGCTTGGGGAAGACAGCTGGGGACTCCTTTTTGAGATATCTCTTTTTAAACCAAATCTTAAAATCAATTAATTTTAATTTTAAATTAAATTAAACTTTGACCCTTTTTGAGAGGCAGACACACACACACACACACACGCAGAGGGAAAGATAGAGAGACAAAGATACAGAAACAGAGAAAGATAGTTTCCACCTGCTCCCCAAAATATCCACAGTGAGCTGGAAGCTAAAGCCAGGAGTGGAATGCAATGCAGATCTCCCGTGTGGACAGGATGAACCCAACTGCTTGAGCCATCACCGCTACCTTTTAGGGTCTGTATTAGCAGAAAACTGGAGTGAGGAGTTGGAGCCAGGAACTGAACCCAGGTACTTCATTGTGGGATGCAGATGTCTTAACTGCTAGGCCAAATGAAGTCCTCTTTTTTTAGCTTTTAAGAAGAGATGTGTCAGGGAAAACATGGGGATGGAAGGAACATTAAATCTTGGGATTTAAATGGGTGATATGCTTCCTTTTCCTGCTATGTCATCAAAATGTCTTTTTAAAAATTTATTTATTTGGCCGGCACCGCGGCTCACTAGGCTAATCTTCTGCCTTTGGCGCCGGCACCCTGGGTTCTAATCCCGGTCGGGGCACCGGATTCTGTCCCGGTTGCTCCTCGTCCAGTCCAGCTCTCTGCTGTGGCCCGGGAGTGCAATGGAGGATGGCCCAAGTCCTTGGGCCCTGCACCCGCACGGGAGACCAGGAGTAGCACCTGGCTCCTGGCTTCAGATCAGCGCGGTGCACACTGGCTGCAGCAGCCATTGGGGGGTGAACCAACGGAAAAAGCAAGATTTTTCTCTCTGTCTCTCTCTGTCACTGTCCACTCTGCCTGTCAAAAAAAAATTTTTTTATTTATTTACTTGAGAGGTAGAGTTACAGACAGAGACAGGGAGAGACAAAGATAAAGGTCTTCCAGTTGCTGGTTTACTCCCAAAATGGCCACAGTACCTGGAGCTGGGCCAATCCAAAGTGGGTCTCCCATATGAGTGTAGGGGCCCAAGCATTTGTACCATCTTCTACTGCTTTCTCAGGCCATAGCAAAGAGCTGGCTCAGAAGAGCAGCAGCCGGGATATGAACCAGTGCCTATACGGGATGCTGGCACTGCAGGCGGATGCTTAGCCCATTATGCCACAGCACCAGCCAAAATGTCTTTATTTTATAACTTTAATATTTGTGGTAAGATAATATAGTGAAACTGGTCCATACTTAAAAACTATGATTGGGCCAGAGTTGTGCCCAGTGGATTAAGTGCCACCTATGACGTTGAGTCCTTACTGCTCTGCTTCAGATCCTGCTAAGGTACTTGGGAAAGCAGCAGAAGATGGCCCAAGTGCTTAGGCTACTACACCCACATGGGAGACCTGGATGGAGTTCCAGCTCCTGGCCATTGTAGTCATTTTGGGGAGTGAACCAATGGATGGAAGAGCTCTATTTCTTTCTCTCTCTAATTCTACCTTTCAAATAAATCTTTAAAACAAACAAAACAAAAAACAAAAACGATGACAGATCATCACTCCACTGCTAGAAGTTCAATGTCCCCACTGTTCACTAATGCTGAAGACCGTTCCTACTTCTCAGGTTTCTGAACAGTTTAGCATGCAGTATGTCAGCCAGCAGAATGCCATCTGTGTACACAACTGCAAAACTGTATCTGCGGGCCGGCGCCGTGGCTCAACAGGCTAATCCTCTGCCTAGCGGTGCTGGCACACCGGGTTCTAGTCCCGGTCGGGGCACCGGATTCTGTCCCGGTTGCCCCTCTTCCAGGCCAGCTCTCTGCTGTGGCCCGGGAGTGCAGTGGAGGATGGCCCAAGTGCTTGGGCCCTTTACCCCATGGGAGACCAGGAGAAGCACCTGGCTCCTGGCTTCGGATCAGCGAGATGCGCCGGCCGCAGCGGCCACTGGAGGGTGAACCAGAGGCAAAAAGGAAGACCTTTCTCTCTGTCTCTCTCTCTCACTGTCCACTCTGCCTGTCAAAAAAACACAAAAAACAAAAAAACAAAAACAAAAAAACTGTATCTGCACTCAAATTTAACCTTAGCTGAATCCCAGCATTCAAAAGCCCTCTTACAGATCTCCACCCCCTCTCCCATCCTGCTAACTCTGAGAGCTTCTGACGCTAGGTGCTCTTTAATAAAGAGAAAATGTTTTTATTAGTATGTTACGTGATGCCAGTTGTGAAAAATCACCAAGGCATATGAACAGTAGGCTGTTGTTACAGTCATCTCTTTCTGAGTGAGACCTGTGAATCGGAATAGATATAAACTCAGGTTTAAGTGAAAGAACTGTGATAAATTTTTGGTAAGATATCACCAAAGTTTTAGCAGGAAAACTGGCTTACCTGCATTTTAACAGACACTAAGCATTAACTCATGAAACTCTGGAGTCAAAGATATTGAGCACTTGTACCAGGTACAAAGCCACCTGGTGTTTTCAGTTACTCAACTCTGGGAGTCACTCTTGGATCTGCACTTTCTTTCACACTGGGAATCCTGTTAGGAGTCCCTGTTGGATCTTCCTTTTGACCACTTGCCACTAACAGTATTCTGATTGGTTTTCCCACTCCTGCTCACACGCCCCTTGCCCTAGTCTCAGCATAGTCATCAGAGGGATCCCATTAAGATCTGTCAGGCCCCACCAACCAGTGCTTGGAATTCTCCTCACTCAGAGAAAGCCAGATCACAGGGTCTTCAAGGACCACGTGATCACCCACTCCCCCCCTTAACCCCTCCTCCACAGGGTCCTCACCTGCTTGCCAGCCCCATCACCCTTGTTGTCCCTCAGAGATACTGGGAGGATCCTCCTTTAGGGCTCTGCACTGTTTGCTTCCTCTGCTCCTCCATATTCACATGCGTAACTCCCTCAAATGTGTTTTTAATGAGGGTGACCCTGACGAACCTGCGTAAAACTGCAACCAACTCTCTAGGCCACATGACCTTGCTGCTTCTTTCCACACTTGCTCTCTCTCCTTCTATGGTTCTTACCACTTCCTGGCATTGTACACAATGCATTATTATTTTTATTCTATGTTCTCCCTCCTTCCACCTGGATGAGAGCCCCACGGTGGCAAGGGTGTTTGCCTGATTTATTTACTGATGTGTCTCAAGTCCTAAGAATATACTGGGTGTTCAGTAAATATGTCTAAGTGAATAATCTTTAGCTAATTTTTA
Source organism: Lepus europaeus (assembly GCF_033115175.1). Lineage (NCBI taxonomy): Eukaryota > Metazoa > Chordata > Mammalia > Lagomorpha > Leporidae > Lepus > Lepus europaeus. Next base: position 67,735,708 of record NC_084828.1, on the reverse strand, counting down.
GTTGAAAGCTCCTCTTTTAGTTCAAAATATCTGCTTCTTTATAATACTTTTGTCAATGTATCACATTGAGCATGTGGGAAATTTTGAGTAAAACTTACTTGCTTTCCTTTTTCTTTTTGAGGTTGTCTTCCCCTAAGCACTTCTCTTTCACTGTCATCCCTAGGATCACAGTGGGATCCCTGTAAGACCCACATCCCTTTTCCTGAGCATGTCCCTCGTGTGCTTAGATTTTGAGGCTTTTCTCAACTTAAAAAAGAATTTTAAAAATTCATTTATTTTCATTTTACTTCAAAGGCAGAGAGACAGAAACAAACAGACACAGAGAGATCTTCCATCTGCTGGTTCACTCCCCAAATGCCTGCAACAGCCATGGCTGGACCAGGCCAAAGTCAGAAGCTGGAATTCAGTTTGGGTCTCTCATGTGGGTGGCAAGGACCTGAATGCTTGAACTATCATCTGCTACCTCCCGGGGTGTGCAATAGCAGGAAGCTGGATTAGAAGCACATCCTCTGATATGGGATGCATGCGTCCTAGACAAGGATTTAACTGCTGTACCAAATGCCTGCCCTGGCTCTGCTCACCTAAGCAACCCGGGGAATGTTTACCCAGGCTGGAGATCCTTCCTCTTTAACTCTCTTCCTCTATCATCCAAGTTCTACGAAAAGGGTCTTTAAAAATATTAGCACACTCCTGCGATTAATAACTTCATATGACTTTGTCAGCTAATGTTTTCCTAACCAATATCTAGGCAATGATTATCTGACACTGAATTGAAGGCCTGATGGACTGGACTGTCCCTGGGAGGAATTAGGAAGGTAAATCAAACCTTAGGAGAGACAGGATGTTAATGACCAACTGGCCCGATTTCACAACTTTGAGTTGTGTTGGTTCTGACCAAGCCATTGGAATTCAATTTAGATGTCAAATAGGTGGCCAGGCCAGCTTTAAATATTTGGCAGGTATTAATCCCAGTTCAATAGAGCCCAGTGAAGCCACTGAAATCACTTTGAGACATAAGATCCAGTTTGCACCTGTTTAATATTCCAAATAATCCACACTTTCTAGCCTGCCAGCCCCGGATGGAGCTATTTTATACCTTGTGGCCCAGGAAAAGAACTGAGAGTTAAATTCTTGCCTCCGTATGGCCTCCCCTCCTACCTGGTGCTTCTTCTGCCACAGGGATTGCAGCGTCATACTTTCCACACTGCAGGCTGGGCACAACTTGCTTCCAAAGGCCTCCTGGATCCGGAGAACCAGGCATTTGTGATGGGCTTCTTCCATGGCGTAGAAGTGGTTGAAATCCAAGAAGACGATCTCCTGAGGGTGCTGTGAAAGGAACGAGTCAATCTCCATCAGCCCATCCCAGACCTTGATGCCGAAAAGCCCATGGATGAAGTAAATCTCCTGGTCAGCATCGCCTGGCTTGGAAGACACACGCAGGTCAAAGTAGCGGATCCCGGCCTCCAGCTGCTCTCGGAAGGTCAGGTTCTGGGTCACAGACCACTTCTTCATCAGCTTCTTCACCAAGGAGATCCTGGCGAGGCGTTTGATAGCTGGGGTTTGGTCAGGCCCCACTGGGGACTTCTCATCGACCCAATAGCTGAAGGAATCGTGAGAGCCTGTGTAAAGTAACAAAGGTGAGGAAGTCGATGAGGCTGCAGCTGGGGGAACCAAGCCAAGTGAGAAGAAAACATACTGCAAACAAACAAACAAAAAACAAAACCACCAAAATCTCCTTAACAAGCACAAATAAATACTTGCAAAAATTTTCAAGGTTGTTAGGAATGAAATAAACACAAATAAAAAGTAATATAGTCTTATTAGCAGCTTGTCAAGCTCCAAGTGATACTATAATTCTCATATATTGCTCATATCAGGTAAATTAATAGATGTTTCTTTGGAAAGCTTTTTAGAAATGTGCTTACAAAGAGGAACTTTAAAATATTCATACCATTTGATCTAGTAATTTCATTTCAAGAAAGCTTTTCTGAGGAAGTAAACTCTAACATTTGGAAAAACAAAGCTCATTGCTGAAGAATCCCCTCAGTAAATGCAGACACACAGGGGGCTGCTTCACTGTCCCCATGGAGGACGCTTACTTGGGGCCCATCCACTTCCTCGAGCCTTCAGGCAAACAAAGGTCATGGGAACACCAGTTCAGTATTTAAACAGTGGGAAAGGCAGAACTTCAAAACAAGAAACAAAAGCAAATTTGCCTTCTTCTTATGTTTTCAAAATACAAAACAATAAAAACAGTAATATACTGTATTTTACTATTATTTTACTATTATACAAATCTGACTCAGTAGGAATGACTCCTGACAAAAGCAGATAAACCCCAGTTAGTTACATGCCCTCTTTCTAAATTCTTATCTTGAGCCAAGACTATTATTGGTCCAGGTGTTATTGCGCCTTATAGAACAAAAGGGGGATTGGATTAAGATGGCGGGAGTAGGGAGGGAGCTTGCTGCTCAAGTCTAGGAGAACATAGTCTAATAAAAGTGGAAAGAGTGCAGTCTCAGGAAATAGGGAGAAAACAGCAGAGGAAATTCTACATAAATTGGAGGAACACAGTGGACCTACGTGCAGGGTGAAGACACACAACATTTAGGACCCTATCATCTGAGAGCCTCTGCACCAGTGCTGGAGAGCAAGGTGAGACCAGACTGCAGTAGCCCAAGCTACTGGTGAAAAAGCTGCAGGAAGAGCCTAGAGAGAATCTGGCTTGGAGCCCCAAGGGGGATAGTGTACCCACAAAACAAAGCAGGGGCATGTTTTCTCTCTCCCTGTTCATTCTGCAAAGGTGCCCTGTTACAAGCTGACAGAGAGCAGGCATCACTTTGGACATACAAAACAGATGTGCCAGCTTGTGTCCACACCCAGGAACAAGCCAAGTGGAGACTCCTGAGTTTGGTGGGGAAAACAGACTGGGGCTGGGTGTTCATGACTGTGGGAGGCTTGTGTGCCAGGACTGTGAAAACACTGAGGCTGCATGGGAGGACTCAGGGTGTGGTTGGGGCTTTGGGCAGACACTGTGGGAGGCTCCACATGATCAGGGCTCCCTGATTACGTGGCAAGAGACACTGCTGGGGAATCTGAGCTTGTACTGAGGGCTGCACAGATCCACAGATCCTTTGTGTGGTTCTTGTGGAGAGCAGATATACTCACCCTGGAGAAATGAACAGAGCTCCTTGGCCACACCCACCACAGGCCTCTAGATAATCCCTGAAAGCAGACACTCCACTAATCCACACAGATACAGTCCAAAGATAAAAGCCACCACAGCGAAGAAATAAAGAGGAAACCAACAAGTGCCAAATAACAAATGTACCAATTCAAGAAACAAGAATAAGGAACACAACATGATGCCCCCAAAATAATACAACACTTCAATACTAGATTGTGAAGGTAATGAGATGGAAGAAATGCCAGAAAAGGAATTAAAAAAATTGATTGTAGGATTACTTAGAAGTAATGTGAAGCAAATGCACAAGCTAATGAAATCCATACATGACATGAAAGAAAATTTCTCCCATGAAATAGAGATCTTAAAGAGAAATCAAAATGAAATCTTGGAAATGAAGAATTCAATAAAACAAATAAAAAATGTAGTGGAAAGCCTTAACAACAGAATTGGTGAAGCAGAAGAAAGAATATCTGACTTAGAAGATAAAGCACAGGGGCTGGTGCCGTGGCTCACTTGGTTAATCCTCTGCCTGTGGTGCCGGCATCCCATATGGGCACTGGGTTCTAGTCCTGGTTGCTCCTCTTCCAGTCCAGCTCTCTGCTGTGGTCCAGGAAGGCAGTGGAGGATGGCCCAGGTGCTTGGGCCCCTCACCCGCATGGGAGACTGGGAGGAAGCACCTGGCTCCTGGCTTTGGATAGGTGTAGCTCTGGCTGTGGTGGCCATTTGGGGGGTGAATCAACAGAAGGAAGACCTTTCTCTCTCTCTCTCTCTCTCTCTCTAACTCTGTCAAGCAAAAAAAAAAAAAAAAAAAGATAAAACAAAGCAAGGAAATTTTGCAGTCAGACCAAACACAAGAAGAAGAAATTTAAAAACTAAAGAACCTTGTTGATAATCTATAGGATACTATCAAACGACCCAACTTATGGGTTCTAGGAGTTCCTGAACATAGACATAAAAATCCTCAACAAAATCCTGGCTAATTGAATCCAACACACATCAGAAAGATCATTCACCTGGGCCAACGGTGATTATCTCTGGTGCGGAAGGATGGTTCAAAATTCGCAAATCAATCAATCTAATACATCACATTAACAAACTGAAGAGAAAAAACCATATGAGTATCTCAATAGATGCAGAGAAAGCACTTGATAAAATACAACACCCTTTCATGATGAAAACCTTAAGCAATTGGGCATAGAAGGAACATTCCTCAACACAATTAAGGCTATTTATGACAAACCCACAGCCAGCATCCTATTAAATGGGGAAAAATTGGAAACATTCCCACTGAGATCCAGAATCAACAAAGATGCCCATGCTCACCATTGCTATTGAATACAGTCCTAATGGTTTTAGCCAAAGACATTAGGCAAGAAAAATAAATTAAAGGGATACAAATTTGAAGGAGGAAGTCAAGCTATCCCGATTTGCAGATGGCATGATTCTATATATGAGGGATTCAAAAGACTCCACCAAGAGACTATTGGAACTCATGGAAGAGTTTGGTAAAGTAGCAGGATATAAAATCAATACATAAAAATCAACACAATAACGCTATGGCTGAAAAAGAAATTCTAAGATCGATTCCACTCACAATAGCTACAAAAAAAAAAAATCAAATTCCTTGGAGTAAATTTAACCAAGGATGTCAAAGATCTCTACAATCAGAATTACAAAATAATAAATGGAAGAAAATACCCAAAAATGGAAAAATCTTCCATATTCATGGATTGGAAGAATCAGTATTATCAAAATGTCCATTCTCCTAAAAGCAATTTACAGATTCAATGTGATAACAATAAAAATAGCAAAGAAATTCTTCTTAGATCTGGAAAAAAAATGATGCTGAAATTCATATGTAAACACAAGAAACACATCAAATTGAGAAGCTTCTGTATTGCAAAAGAAACAGTCAGGAAAGTGAAGAGGCAAGCAACAGAATGGGAGAAGTTATTTGCAAACAATGCAACTGATAAATGATTAATAATCAGAATATACAAAGAGATCAAGAAACTCCATAACAACAAAACAAACAACCCAGTTAAGAAATGAGCCAAGGGCCGGCACCGTGGTTCACTTGGTTAATTCTCTGCCTGTGGCACTGGCTTCCCATATGGGTGCTGGGTTCTAGTCCCAGTTGCTCCTCTTCCAGTCCAGATCTCTGCTGTGGCCCAGGAAGAGTGGAGGATGGCCCAGGTGTTTGGGCCCCTGTACCGCATGGGAGACCAGGAGGAAGCACCTGGCTCCTGGCTTCGGACTGACGTATCTCCAGCCATAGTGGCCATTTGGGGGGTGAACCAACAGAAGGAAGACCTTTCTCTCTTTCTCTCTCTCTCTCACTAACTCTGTCAAATAAAAAAAAAAAAAAGAAAGAAAGAAAGATATGGGCCAAGGACTTAAACAGACAATTTTCAAAAGAGGAAATCCAAATGGCTAACAGACACATGAAAAAATGCTCAAGATCACTAGCCATCAAGGAAGTACAAATCAAAACTACAATGAGGTTTCACCTCACTCCAGTTAAAATGGCTTTCATACTGAAATCAACGAACAACAAATGCTGGTGAGGATATGGGAAAAAAGGTACCCCAATACACTGTGAGTGGGAATGTAAATTGGTAAAAACCACTATGGAAATCAGTTTGGAGATATCTGAGAAATCTGAATATAGACCTACCATATGACCCAGACATCCCACTCCTGGGAATTTACCCAAGGGAAATGAAATCAGCAAATAAAAGAGTTATCTGCACCCCCATGTCTATTGCAGCTCAGTTCACAATAGGTCAGACATGGAATCAACCTAAATGCCCATCAACTGAAGACTGCATAAAGAAATTAGGAGATATGTACTCTATGGAATACTACATAGCAGTAAAAAAAAAAAAAAATGAAATCCAGTCATTTGTAACAAAATGGATGAATCTGGAAAACATCATACTTAGTGAAATAAGCCAGTCCCAAAGGGATAAATACCATATTTTCTCCCTGATCTGTGATAACTAATAGACTGCCTACAAGACAACCTGTAGAAGTTAAATTGACACTTTGAGAAGCAATAGCTTGAACAGCCCTTGTCTTGATTGTTGAGGAACAGTTTTTTTGTTTTTTTTTTTCTTAATGGAGAATGGGACTGAAAATAGGAGAGGAGGGCAGAGGACGGATGGGAGTGAGTATGGTGGGAAGAATCACTATATTCCTAAAGTTGTACTTATGATATTTGTACTCATTAAATAAATAGTTTCTTTGGGAAAAAAAAAAAGAACTAAAGTGTGGACATTCCCTTAGACACTGAGAATATCTTGCTATAAGATATCAGTGATCACGATAAGCATATTTCTAGCTATAGTGAGAAAAGTCCTGTGTTCACGTGACAATCATATTTAACATATATCTCTCATTTTGCCACCGGTATCTATCCAGTGTCAGTCTATTATCTGCTAACTCAGACAGCAGGCTGACTTGGTCAGTGCTGTGTCTAGCTCTGAGGCTGGGGCTCCACAGAGGTGACCACAGTTTTCAAGCAAAATCTCAGAAGGAAACATCCTTAAGGAGGGAGAGAAGGAACAAAGAAAGGAAGACAGGAAGGAAGAGAGAGAGAGAAAGAGAGAGAAAGGGAGGAAGGCAGGATGGGAAGTTTCATTACATTCTTAGAATTGTACTAAGAACTACATTCATTGAATCTGTTCTTTGTATTAATATCACACTACTATGGTAAGTAGTGAGAATTCTGTTGTAGTAATTATGATGAATTTGCTGTGACCTTGAGAATCTAACGTATTAATAAATTCCTTTAAATAAAAAGAAAAGAAAACATACTTGTTCTCACACCACTAATCTTGTTCTTAACTGCAACTACCCATCTTACAATCAAGATTCTTATATTAATACTAGTTCATTCCCACTGTTCTCAATTTGCTAAATTTTAGAGAAGGCATTTCATACATAATATAGAATTTTATAAGACTACTGTTCTATGTAATATTGTTTCCTTTCCTGAAAATAAATCATTCTGTGATGGCTTTGGTAAGAAAGAAAATGCAAAATGAGGAAAAATGACAAATGATGCTTTATTTTTATGTAGCATCTAGAAGATGGAGGTCATTTACTAAGTATTAAGGAAAAGCATATTTATGAATATTAAGGTAAACTGAGTTTTGCAGGTGAGAAAATTACCAGCATGTTTCAGGTTAAAAAATGGCCATCACTAATAGGAATGTGGAGCAAGTCCCCCTGGACTCTCCACATTGGTTGTCTCTGTTAATGAGACTCACTGGCTATTTGCCTAATGCTCTGCTTCCTTTGGCACCCCAGCAAGGGGGAGTTTGTATACCTCCTCACTGGGAGATTTATCATGAGTACATTACGTATCTAACTATATAGACAGACACACATATGCATGATGAGGAGCCCAGCTGTTCAGGATTGAGTGTGTGATGCAGTGCAAGGCACAGCCTGGACTTAACTCTTCCCAGGCATCAGGGAGTAGCCATTATCCAAGCACAGAGAAGACAAGGCCCCCCCTGGGGCTCTCTTGTTGGTTCTGAGCCCAGTTTTATCTCCGTGGGGAGATGTGCTAACAACTTCCAATGCTTTCCTCCCTGTCTGAGCATCGCGCAGAAATGTCACAGCAAGGGACCTGGGGGACCACTTCTGAACACACAGGGGCACCCACAGTGCCCAGCCCAGCCGAATGAAGAGGAAGAGCGTGCATGCCCTGGGGAGAGCCCAGGCTCTCTCTGCCTCTCTCCTCCTTTCCATTTCCCCGGCCTTCCTTCTCCTTTCTGACATCCTGCATCCAGCTCCAGCCTCCCCACTCCTTTGCAGAATGGAACAGGATGACACAGCACTGTTTGCTGAATGTTTTATAGCACTTGTCCCGCCTAGGCTGATGGCAGCCACAGCCGACTGACACTCATTAGCCACTATAAATTTTTCCTTTCTGCTTATTTTTTTCCCAGACGATAGAAAGACTGAAATAACATTTAGGTTATGTTACGCATGTAAGTGCATTTAAGTTTTTACTAGGGGTAGTGGGCTAAAATGCTCTCCTCCCTCCTGCATGTGTAATATCCACACACATTGCAATCTGCAAATCATACTTAGAAAAAGAAAATCCCAATATTTTATAAATCCACAATCATTAACAAAATATTTTCCCTTCTCTTCCCATGGAGGTTGTTCTAGTCTTCAAAGCGTATAATGAAAGCAATTCTCTGGTTGTGCTCTGGGAGGTATGAACTGAATCCATACATCCCAGGAAAGCAGATAAGAACTCTGCTCCACTGGTCCCTGCCTTCGTCTGTAATTCTACATGGAAATCGTCAGGGGAGCAGTCCATGCATTCTGGCTTGTTTCATGAAAATGTCAGAGAATACTTTACACCTCATCTGCTATGGTTTCTGCCACTGGAAATATTTTTGCCGCTATTACCCAGCAGGACCTCGGCATTTTCACTCAGCAGTGCCTGTGGCTGCTTCATAGATTTATGTGGTACCCTTTTAACTTAAAATGAGACGCAGCACTTTCCCTTACATCGCTTACCCCTTCACACTGTTTTCTTCTCTCCCCGCCTTATTGTCAAGTTCTTGAACCTGCAGGCCAGACCTGCTGCCTTTGTTGGCTGTTACCTACTCACTCCTTACTCACTCCCCCTCCTACTCTCCTATTGCTACTCTTGATCCTGACAATTTTCAAATCAACAAAGCCAAAGGGTTCACCAAGTCGGCCCTTTTCTGGAACCTTCTGCCCCCTTGTGGTCAGTGACACAGCTGCATACTTCTGGGTGTGCCTATTCTTCCCCAATGCCCTTCTTCGTCTTTTGCTGATGTTTTCCAAGGACCTGCTCTTTATCACCTTCCTCTTCCCATCTTTAGAGGCCTCACCTGCTCCTCCAATAGGTCATCACACCATTATGTGCCTCATTTCTTTCTTTTTTTTTAAAAAAATATTTATTTATTTATTTGAAAGGCAGAGTTACAGAGAGGCAGAAGCAGAAAGAGAGAGAGAGAGAGAGAGAGAGAGAGACAGAGACAGAGACAGAGACAGACAGGTCCTCCATCCGCTGGTTCACTCCCCAGATGGCTGCAACGGCTGGAGTGGTGCTTATCCTAAGCCAGGAGCCAGGTACTTCTTCCCAGTTTCCCACGCAGGTGCCAGGGCCCAAGGACTTGAGCCATCTTCTACTGCTTTCCCAGGCCATAGCAGAGAGCTACATTGGAAGAAGAGCAGCTGGGAGTAGAACCGGAGCCCATATAGGATGCCAGCACTGCAGGTGGCAGCCTTACCCACTATCCCACAGCACTAGCCCCTCATTTCTTTCTTTTTTAATATTTTTTTTTCATTTTATTTGAAAGGGAGAGAGAGCATGCAAGAATGCCAACTTCCATCTGCTGGTTCACTTACCAAATATCAGGTACAGCCCAGGCTGGGCCAGGCTGAAGCCAGAAGCCAGGAATTCCATCCAGGTCTCCCTAAGTAAGTGGCAGGGATCTAAATCCCTAAGCATCATTTGTTGTTTCCCAGGATGCACATTAACAAGAAGCTGGATCAGAAGTGTAGGAGCTGGGACTTGAACCAGGCACTCAGATATCGAACGTGGGTGTCCCAAGCAGTGACAAATCACTATACCAAATGTCCACCCCTGGAAGCTTCATTTCCAGCCCAGCCTTTCTAAGTTTCAAACCTCCTTCCAACATCATTCTGTGATCCTTCATGCTGTGGCTTGTTCACCAAGAAAATTACATGAGCAATGTCCAAGTTCCTGCTTGTCCCTGTCGTCCCACAAAGTGCTTCTCCTGAATTTCTGCCGTTAGTTCGCCCAGTCGCTCAGACTTGAAATCTTGGATTCTATTTCAATTTTTCCCTCTCCCTTACCCCTGCACCCAACTACTTGCCAAACTTTGCATTTGACCTTTGCAACATGGATCAAACCTGTCTTTTCTTGTAGCTTTCCACTGCCACTTCCTCACTGATATATTCATTATCTGTCAAATGATCATGACTAAAAGGACACTAACATCTGCCCTTTCACTCTAGCCTTGTTCATACTCAAAAGCTGGCTGTCTTAAGTTATAGCTCTGGGAGCAGGCATTAGACTGGTGGTTAAGATATCATGTTACCACGCTCACATCTGGGGGTCTGGCATTGGGGCACAGTGGGTTAAGCTGCTGCCTGCAATGCCAGCATCCCATTGAGGGCCACTTCTGATCCAGCTCTCTGCTAATCTGCCTGGGAAAGCAGGGGAAGATGACCCAAGTACTTGGGACCTTGCCATTCACACGTGACTTCAGATGGAGTTCCAGGCTTCTGACTTGGGCCAGGCTGTTAAGGACATTTGGGAAGTGAGGAAAGATCTCTCTCTTACTCTGTAACTCTGCCTTTCAAATAAATAAAAATAAATTAAAAAACAACAACAACAACAACAACAAAAAACCATGATGATCACATCCTGCACTGGATACATGGGTATGATACCTGGCTCTGGCCCCAGATTCCAGTTTCCTGCCAGTGCAGACCCTGGGAGGCAACAGAGATGGCTCAAGTAATTGGGTTCTTACGCCCTCATGGGAGACCTAGATAGAGATCCCAGCTACTGGCTCTGACTCCAGCCCAGGCTCAGTCTTTGTGGGCATTTCAGGAATGAACCATTAGATGGGAGTGCTCTCTCTCTGCCTTTTAGTAAATAACTTCCTGAAAGTTGAAGCACATTTTCTGTCTATACATATCAACCAAGTATACAGAGTAGGCATTAGTCCTAACTGTTTAAGACACCCTTGGCCGGCGCCGCGGCTCACTAGGCTAATCCTCTGCCTGCGGCACCGGCACCCGGGTTCTAGTCCTGGTCAGGATGCCGGATTCTGTCCCGGTTGCTCCTCTTCCAGTCCAGCTCTCTGCTGTGGCCCCAGGAAGGCAGTGGAGGATGGCCCAAGTCCTTGGGCCCTGCACCCACATGGGAGACCAGGAGTAGCACCTGGCTCCTGGCTTCGGATCAGCGCAGTTCACGCTGGCAGCAGCGGCCATTGAGGGGTAAACCAATGGAAGGAAGACCTTTCTCTCTGTCTCTCTCTCTCACTGTCTAACTCTGCCTGTCAAAAAAACCCCAGAAAACAAAATAACAAAAACAAAAACAAGACATTCCATGTCCCGCTGAGTTTAGGTCCTGATCCAGCTTCCTGCCAATGCAGATCTTGGGATGCAGCGTGTGATGACTCAAATAATTGGGTCCCTGTAACCTCCATGGGTGAACTGGATTGCATTTCCAACTCCTGTCTCCAGTCCAGTCTTGGCATCTGGGGAGTGAACCAGTGGATAGATCTTTCTGTCACCCTGCTTCTCAAATAACAAAGTATCATGTATATGGTCCCAGATGCACCCAAAAATATTTGTATCGCATTTTCCAACATTCTTTCTCATTAACACCAGATGCTCTCCTCTTCTCTAGTATTTCTCATTTACAGAATAGGCCCAATAAGGATTTAAGAAATAATTGGCATCAAGAATTAGATGCTACTTTCAGACTTCTCTAGGCACGGGATTTTGCTGTCATCTCAAGACTATTCCATATATAGCTGGCAATATGGACATACAAGTCTCTCCTCAATGTTTTACATTCCTGGGACTAATTTTAGCCTTTAGAAAGGGGAAGGTTTTTTTGTCTCAGTTTCTAGAAATTTAGTTTTCTGTAATCTTTTCATTTTTACAATTACTTCTCCTATCTCTGCCTATTTTCTTACACGATCAACAGGTATTAATAATAATTCATTTTCCTCACTTTACATTTACAGAACCCTGGCCACTGTGTGTGAAAGCCCTTTAACATCTAAGGCAATGATTCCCTAGCTTGCATACCCACTGAGAGGAGCCCTTAGACAACACCAGAGCCCACGGTCCCACCACAGCTCCTCCAAGTCAGGAGCTCTGTGGGATGCAGAGGCTCCCCACGTGCCGCTAATGTACACCAGACTCAGCCCCATGGCCCTAAGTGCCAGATTCATCCTCTCCCATCACGTTCTCTGATTTCTGGGCATCACCTTCTCGGATTGGCCTTCCAAAGCTCTAAATAGTAACCTGGTGGACTCCCTTTCCCATATCTTGTCAGGTGCTTTCTTCACTATTTGGTTTGAGGACTATTCCATATTTTAGAAATATTTTTAAAGTTTTTATTTATTTGAGACGCAGAGACATTAAGAGAAACAAAGAGACAGAAAAGGCTCCCACTTGCTGGTTCATGCCCCCAAATGCCCATAGTGACACCTGGTTTTCTCCTGTGGGTGGCAGGGACCCAATCACTTAAGCCATCACTGCTTCTCTGGGGTCGCATCAGCAGGGAGCTAGAGTCAGGAGTGGAGATGGGACTTAAACCCAGGCACTCTGATGTCAGTTAAGACATGGGTGTCTTTACCTCTAGGTAAACAGATCACTCAACTGTTCTTTGTCAATTGAATAACCACAGCTTGTTTGTGGAACAGATATTGGGAGGCCTTCCTTTTCTCATCACACCTTCTAGGAGGCAATCAGATGTTGTTACTTAAGATTAGTCAGGGCCTTTGGGGTGTGCAATGGACCAGGGTTCAGAATAAAGCCCCTGCAGCAGTGAAATCACCGAGAGAGAGAGAGAGAGAGAGAGAGAGAGAGAGAGAGATCTGAATAGGAAAAGGTTAGCAAGACCTTTGATCAGTGTTATTTCATTATTTTCTCCTGCACAGAACCGGGTTAAGAAATAAACTGAGTGGTGGGGTATGGGAAAATGAGCTGGCCTTTGGCTTTGTGAGCACCAGGGCCAACCAATATCCTCTTTATCTAGAACATAAATCGCTGCTTGATTCTTTCTGAGGTTTGTTATTTGAAGATTAGCGAGCTCAAGTGAATGCACAGCAGTTTTTAGTTAAACCATTTTCATTACCCAGTTCTTGCAAATTGGAATAGTAGCCATTTTCTGAATTCAATTAAAAGGAATTTAAAGCAGCTTCTTTGGGAGGCCGGAAATAAAATAGAGTTCAAATCACACTGCTTGAAATGATCCATTCAACCCAGTGGCTTTCCTGATGACTTGAAGACTGCTTGGTAGCAGTGGAGGGAAGAGGAGACAAGAGTTAAGTGAAGGACCTAGGGGCTGGCACTGTGGCGCAGCGGGTTGACACCCTGGCCTGAAATGCCGGCATCCCATATGCGCGTCAGTTCGAGACCCGGCTGCTCCACTTCCGATCCAGCTCTCTGCTGTGGCCTGGGAAAGCAGTGGAAGATGGCCCAAGTCTTTGGGCCCCTGCACCCGTGTGGGGAACCCGGGGGAGGCTCCTGGCTCCTGGCTTTGGATGGGCGCAGCTCTGGCTGTTGTGGCCATCTGGGGAGTGAAGCAGCAGATGGAAGACCTCTCTCTCTCTCTATCTCTCTCTCTCTCTCTCTGCCTCTCCTTCTCTCTCTGTGTAACTCTGACTTTCAAATGAATAAATAAATCTTAAAAAAAAAAAAAGTGAAGAAACTCTTTTCCATACCTGGCTGCATCTCAGGAGCAGCAGATGCCATGTCAAAGAACTCCTGACCTCACCTAGGTAAGAAAATCTTCGGTCCCCACTGCCCTTGGGTGCTCCTCTGCCTTTGGTGACCCTTCTGACCTTCAAGTTCCTCAGCCCCCTGGGAGGGCTCTCTGGCCCCATCTCCCCCGGTTTGGTTTCTGCCTATCATTCTGTGTATCTGTACCTTTAGGCACTGACATTGCAAAAATTGGATCTTGGGGGTGCAGGGATGAAAAACATCTGTTATTTTAAGTATGAAACAGAGATATATGTGCAGTATGTAACCAGATGGACAGTGTAGCTTCCGTTACAGTGTGTCTAGTTTAGCATCTCTAATGGGGCGCTCCAATCAGGACAGAACGTCTAGAAAGACTCCTTAGGGGATGATGGTGCGTGCCAGGCAGAGTCGCCACCCTGGACCTCTGATCCTGAGCCTCTCTTTATCCTTAATTGGCATGTCATCTCAGTCCACCATGGTCATGCCCAGGACCCAGAAGCCATTTCTCTGTCTGTTCAGTTCTAGAGGACCTGGATTTACAAGATGAGAGTTTAGAATGAAGACTTTACAAACAGTGAGCCCCAGAGATGTGGCTCAGTAAATTATCATAGCTCTGAATAAATTACAGGGGAGTTCCTACAGTGGTTAAGAGAATAGGGTTGGGCTGGCGCCGAGGCTCACTAGGCTAATCCTCCATCTGTGGCACCGGTACCCTGGGTTCTAGTCCCGGTCGGGGCACCAGATTCTGTCCCGGTGGCTCCTCTTCCAGTCCAGCTCTCTGCTGTGGCCCAGGGGGGCAGTGGAGGATGGCCCAAGTGCTTGGGCCCTGCACCCCATGGGAGACCAGGAGAAGCACCTGGCTCCTGGCTTCGGATCGGTGCAGCGCGCCAGCCGTAGCAGCCATTGGGGGAGTGAACCAACAGAAAAGGAAGACCTTTCTCTCTGTCTCTCTCTCTCACTGTCTAACTCTGCCTGTCAAAAAATAAATAAATAAATAATAGGGTTGGGTGCCAAGCTGCCTAAGTTCATGATCTCAGCTCTACTGCTTACCAGTTAAATACTGTGCCTCAGTTTCCTTATCTGTAAAATGGAGATAACATGAACACCAACTTCAATGATTTACTGTGAAGAATAAACAAGCTAACTGAGGCAAGCACTTAGAAGAGTCCCCAAGCGACAGAATGAGCTCAAGCATTATTATTATTCGTTATGAAGGGATTTGTGTCATCTGCTCGGGTGATACTAAGAAGCAATTCTAGTTTCTATTTTTTTTAATTTATTTTTTATTTATTTGAAAGGCAGAGTTATGGAGCAAGGAGGAAGAGGTGGAGAAGGGGGAGAAAGAGAGAGAGAGAGAGATTCCATCCATTGGTTCACTCCCCCAAATGCCTGCAATGGTTGGGGCTGAACCAGGATGAAGCCAGGAGCCTGGGGGCTTCTTCCAGGTCTCCCACATGGGTGCAGGAGCCCTAGTAATTGGGCCATCTTCTACTGCTTTCCTAGGCACATTAGCAGGGAGTTGGATTGGAAGTGGAGTAGCTGGGTCTCGAACTGGCACCCACATGGGATGCCAGTGTCACAGATAGAGGCTTGACCTGGTGTGCCACAACACTGGTCCCTATTCTGGCTTTTCAATAGCACCATAAAACCTAGAATACTCATATTTAAGGATCTGCTGGCCGGCGCTGTGGCTTAACAGGCTAATCCTCCGCCTTGCGGCGCCGGCACACTGGGTCCTGGTTGGGGCACCGGATTCTATCCCGGTTAACCTTCTTCCAGGCCAGCTCTCTGCTATGGCCCGGGAAGGCAGTGGAGGATGGCCCAAGTCCTTGGGCCCTGCACCCGCATGGGAGACCAGGAGAAGCACCTGGCTCCTGGCTTCGGATCAGCGAGATGCGCCGGCCGCAGCGGCCATTGGGGTGAACCAATGGCAAAAAGGAAGACCTTTCTCTCTGTCTCTTTCTCTCTCTCACTATCCACTCTGTCAAAAAAAAAAAAAAAAAAAAAAAAAAAGGATCTGCTGTTGCAGTTATATTTAAGTTGGAAAAATAAAATATGTAATTAAACTGATTTATCTTATGTTATAGCCCAAATCAACGTTGAAAATAGCTAAGTTCAGATCTCAGTGTTGTGCAGTTTCAGTTTAAATTGGCACTAAAAGCAAAATGATAAACGATCTCTAGCTCACTTCCATGTCAATTTTTGGGAATAAGTACAGAGACTAGATGACGTGGAAGTGCAGGTGATGCAGCGAGTATGTGGCAGAACAGGAAAGCTGCTGCTTGGAGGGCCACATCCTGCATCAGAGTACCTGGCTCTTTAAAAATTTTTTTCATTTTTTGAAAATTCTATTTAAGTTACACAGATTTCATGTATTTCATATATAGAGATTTAGGAACATAGTGGTGCCTCCCCCCTTACCCTCTGTCCCACCCATGGTCCAACCTCTTCTCTCTCACATTCCCACTCTCTATTTTTATGAAGACCCATTTTCAGTTTACTTAATGATCATAAAGTTAACCCTATGCTAAGTAAAAGAACTCAACAAATAGTATGAAGAAAAAAAAAAAAACACAACAAAAAACACTATTCCTCAACAGAAGAGACAAGGGCTGTAAACAATCCTCAAATCTCAAAATGTCTAGTTCACGTCAATACATTACATTTCAGAGTGCCTGGGTTTGAATCCCAGTTCCCCTCACAATTTCAGCTCCCTGACTGAAGTACTTGAGTCCTCACCACCTGCTTGAAAGACCTGGATAGAGTTTCTGTCTCCTGGCTCCAGTCTGGCCCAGTCAAGTTGTTGTCAGTATTTTGGA